>NC_140570.1:39227970-39377970 GCF_057381845.1 Rhamphochromis longiceps | reverse complement strand
GTCACATCTCAGTGGAAAAGTCGCTCCTACCGTATCGTTTAAGTAATGATATAAAGGCACAAATTATACAAAGTATTGATTTTTCCCCGTCTACTTTTAAGTTGCTTTTCAATGAGAAATGCACAACCCAGGTGCAGATAAACCGCTTCAGACTTTGAGATTAATGTTGGAGAAAAGGAACGTGTTACCATGGTTACCAAGTATTGTGCAAGATGGATTGCATACACAGATTGCCTCTTTGACAGTTTACATGATTGTCAGATGTGTGTATTATTAGCTTGTCATTTGAATTCATGTTAGCATCATTTATCTACCGCTGTAGCTTTCACAACATAAATGCACAAGATCTGATCAGAACTGGAGTTAAGACCCATCTTTTAAAGGGATTACTCAGCTTGTAGAACAATCTGCTGTAAGAACATGTGACCAATTGTTTGGAACCAGCACAGCAATTGGACCTCTATGATTCCCTATTAGCATGACAAACCCAGCTCATAAAGAATGGACACCAATGTCCTTCTGCCATCAAGCAAGCAAGCAATTTATATAGCACCTTCAGAGAGCTCCAAGCTGAAAACAAAATGCTTTACACTTGACTTGACAAAAAACCCCAAAACATTAAATAAAAAATAAATAAAACCAAATACAAAATAAATAATAATAATTATTACAATTAAATTAAAGCAGTAAAATCAGGGTCAAACTGTGTCATATGCCAAGGAATGGAAATGGGTTTTAAGATGTTTTTTTTTTTTAAATGGACAATGAAGGCAAAACACTTGTAGAGAGAAATTAAGGCATCGTTTAATCCCACAAAAATAACAACAGAAAAGTTAGAGTCATCGTGTCAGCATTTATTTATATGTGACAAAAAATCCCCACAGCTGGATGAGAGGCACTATCCGAACAACAATAAAGCCACTTTTAAAAACTTTAAGCAAGCTCCTTAAACCTTCTTTTCTGTCTACCTTGTGGTGGTTGTGTATAATTTTCATGTCCCTTGCAGTTTATTAGTCACTTGTCTTCTAAATAAGCAGATAAATAAAGCAAACTGGCCTGAACACACTGCAGCGTATTCATCCAGAGCAGCAGAAGTTGTGACCTTTTCTGTTGAGTCTCTCCTCACAGTGCTGGGGCCCTGGCTCTTTAAGCTGGGTAATGATCCATAGAGAAGCCCTGTGGCTCAACCTCTGTAATTATACTCTCTTCCCCCCTCTCTCTGTTTTTCAAGCCCACCCTATCACTCTCTGTCAGCCGTTGTCTTTTATGCCTCTTCTCATTTTCCTATTACTCTCTCTGATCCAATACTTTCTTTTATTCCTCTGTTTGTCTTTGTTTTCCCCATTTCCACTCTCTGCTTCTGTCTCTCTCTCCATTCCCCTTCAATCCTCATCCCTCTGTCTCCAGCAGATTAATTACGCTCTAATATATGCACAGCTCTCCTCCCAGGGATGCCTCCTCCACAGCTAACACCCCTACTCTTGGGCTGAATAATGGAGCTGCTCCAATCTCAGCGTGGGGCAGCCCACATGGGTGGAGCAGCAACCTCAAAGGATGCATGCTAGAATAGATAACACTGTCTGTCAAGTTGGGGATTTTGATGGAGAAATGTTTTTTTTTCTTCTTCCCTCTTTTGGCAGAAATAAAACTGCCCTCTTTTGTTGCTTGTGCAACACATAAGACAACAGAGGACCAGAAGTGATTTCCTCCATTTTATTTAAAGTAAATATCCATCCATCCATCTTCTTCCGCTTCATCCGGGGCCGGGTCGTGGGGGCAGCAGCCTAAGTAGAGAAGCCCAGACCTCCCTCTCCCCAGCCACCTCCTCCAGCTTATCCGGGGAAACACAAAGGTGTGGCAGCGGGTTGCAACAAGTGGTGATTTGTTATCAGCTTGAAGCAATGTGACCATTGTCCTCTGACCTCTGGAATCAACAAGGCATTTTGGATAAAAGACCTGCTCAAAGTGGTTGTTTTATGTCTCTGTTATCAATGATTGGCACATCTACAAACCCCACCAAGAACTATCCATTTTTTATTTTGCTTTTTAGGAAATAAACTAAACACAGATGTGATACAAAACTATTTTCTGGACTTCAGGAAACACAACTCCTACACAAACAGCAACGCAACACTGCAAACAATGACATTTCCATATCAGAGTGTTGACTTCTAGTGGAAGTGTTGCCGTTTGAAAGAGATATGACACTTGCTGCTCACTGTCCTGCTGTGGTCGAATGGAACTAATTTCATCTCATGTAGCATACCTGTTACATCAACTGGATTATGATTATTCTGTAATTAACAAGATGGCGGCGTGTATGAACGAATGCAGCGCCACAGCTACTGTGCACCTTTATGTGCTTTTTATGCCTTTCCATTTTGTCTTCTTGCAACAAGAGAGCACCCGCAGGGCGTCCATATTGTTGCTGGGGATGTCAATAAGGGATGTTTGAAATCTGTATTCCCAAAATTCCAGCAACATGTTCAGTGTCCTACCAGGGTGGACAGGACACTGAACATGTGTACAATAACATCAAACAGGCCTATAAAACAACACCTCTCCCCCACACAGGACAATCTGACCACCTCTCTGTGCTCTTCATCCCTGTCTACATCTTCCTCAGGAATCAAACTCCTCCAAGCACCCGGGTCATTAAAACATGGCCAGATGATGCGTTTCTCCAGCTACAGGACTGTTTCGATCTCACAGTCTGATTGATCTCCAAATACTAGGACCTGGAGACCTGTCCATTTCTACATTAAGTGCTGTGTAGAGAAGGTGACAGTGACCAAAACCATCTGGGTTTTTCCTAACTGAAAACTTTGGATGACAAGTAAATTTCAGGCTTTGATGAGAACTCGTAACTCAGCCTTAAGGCTGAGGGACAGTTGTCTGTGCAACACTGCTAGATCCAACCTGAGGAGGGGGAATCAAACCGGCTGAGGAGGCCTGCAGGAAGAGGACAGAGGGCTTCCTCACTGACAACAACCCCCATCAGGAGATATCCAGACCTCAAAAACCAGACCCCCCCCCCCTAACCTCTGGCAGCAACTTCAAACTCACAGAGGAACTCAACACCTTCTTCACCGGGTACGCCACCCGTACCCGGCATGCCCAGACCCTGCCCCCAACTGTCACCCAGCTTACCCCTGCTCTCCCTCCATGGACATGTGGTCAGGAGGAGACTAAGTACTGAACCTCAGAAGAGCTGATGGCCCCGACGGTATCTCAGGGGCTGCTGTTAAAGCCTGCGCAGACCAACTGGCAGGGATCCTCACCAGGCTTTTCAACCTCTTGTTGACTCATGCCACAGTTCCCACCTGCCTGAAGGCCTCCACTATCATTCCTATGCCCTAAAAGACTGGAATAGACAACATCAGTGACTACAGACCTGTAGCTGTCACTTCTGTAGTCATGAAGTGTTTCAAGCAGACAGTGTCTACTCCTCTCCTTCGACATCCAGCAGTTTGCTTACATAGCAAATCCAGTCCACGGAGGATGCCATCACCATCACAGACCATTGAGCCATTTGGAGAACAGGAGAAGCTACACGAGGATGCTCTTTATGGACAACAGCTCAGCCTTCAACACCATAATCCCAGACATCCTGGCCAAGGGGGACCACCTTCAGATCCTCCTGCTCCTGTATCTTCCTAACCGACTCAGCTCCTGCCCCTCCTTTTCTATTCTGTGTCTTTGTTTGGAGAAATTGTGTATATTTCTCCTCTTTGTTATTTATTCCTGCCGTCTTACTATTTGCATTTTATTCCAGCACAGTTGATGTGGAGCACTCGTAATTTCGTTGTACATGTACAATGACAATAAAAGGCTATTCTATATTCTACTCAATTCTTATTATGTGATGAAGAAAAAAATCCCTTACATAATAAAAAACCCCCACAGAAATTCAGTAGTTTTCATGAACTTGTTTAAAGTTCTTTTTGTGTTACCTCTAAACACCAGAGACCAAGGATCAGACAGACAACGGCCTCAAAGCTGAGAATGCAAATCAGACATTATTATTCACCTGTCTGGAATTCTTTATTTGCCTCTGTTCTCAACAAGGTTTGTGCCCTCAACCGAACTGCATATCAACACCTGCCCCCACTCCCTTCAGCACCTATAGCATCTGCACCTGCACCCAAACGTGTAACACGGTGCTTCTTTGTGCCAAACACCGTCAGTGGTGGCAGCCCGTGTGTGGGCCTGTTTTTAATGACAGCCGGCTGCTCACGGCTTTCACAGTTTTTCTTCTCCACATGTTATTTAAAGAAGTAGTATGCTAGAGATTTAATTTCTACACAGCGGCTCCTTTCTGTCTTACTGGATTACGTTTTTTTCTGATTGCTACAACTAGTATTGATCACTGTGACATCACATGCAAGGACTAAACGGCAGCCACTCATTATCTCCACCTTTTCTCTCTATTTCTGAAATTGAGCTCGCTTTGCTACAAAAAAGACTGAAGTACTGGAACAAACAATTATCTGTTACCATCTGACGATGAATGCATTGCTGCAGAAATGTAATGGGGTAAGTCTCTGAACTCCTCCCCTGTGTAAATATCTAGGGTGGCAATCTATCTCTTTTCAGTGATTATAAGCTTACCGAGCTACGATTTGCTAGACGTGTCATTTTTTGCAGTGTACTAACAGCCTGCACCGCTGCCGCTGCCATGGAAATGAGCTGAGGGCAAAGACAAACAACGGCAGAGCCAAGTTAGTGTTGTGTTCGCCTGTTTTGCTGATGAAGTTGGACAAGTGCTGATTTATGCTCAGCTGAGAATTCATTGTGTCTACTTGTGCCTGGAGCACTTAAGGGAGGCTGTGTGATATATCCAACATGCAGTTTATCTGAGAGGGAGAGGTTACACAGAGAGGCACACCTAATGATGACCCTGTTATAATTTATTCTACTATTATAATCTAATTATATTATCTGTCATGAAACACTATCTTGTTCAGTTTTGCTTGTTACTGTTCAGCTACATGAAATCTAAGCCTTTCATAATTTAAGGTGTAGTCCTGGCAGTGGTTGTAGTTCATTCGCTATTGTGTTAATGTCTAGAATTATTTAAAGCACTTGAAAGCACACATGAATTACATATACTGAAAAGAAGCTCTCTGTTGCTGAGAGAAACCTTTCCTATATCACACGAGGCACTCTTCTCACTATAACTAGTGATCTGTGATTTGTTTGGAGGGGAAAAAGGACATTCGTGAGATTTGTTTCATAGATGTGTTTCTGACCGTTTCTGGTCTGAACTGGGAGTTCTGCTTTGGATTTCTTACAGTTTTTACAAGTTAAACTGTTACTGATTTGGTGTGATTATATTTGAAGGAGCTGTTGGGCTGCTTGTGACAGCTACAAATTGATAAAATCAAAGCTACTCAGGTTCATTCAGTCTAAAGATTAGCTTACAGATGTAAACAGAGTTGCCCAACCACTAATGTAGCATTCCTCTGTGGACTGGTTTGTTAAATGGACTGGTTCTTATATACTCTACCTGAGCACCCAAAGTGCTTTATCTAACATGCCTCATTAACCCATTCCGATTAGTAGATGATCTGCTACCTCCTGAGTGTCTGTGAAGGTTCTCAGTCATCCAGGTCATCATAGTCTAAGAAGCTTGTAAAGAAAAGCATCTGGACTTCTTTCAGTTTCCTTGAAGACGTTTCATCCAGGAAGCTTCTTCAGTTCTAAGAGTGACTGGTGGAGAGTCCCAGATTTTAAGCCCTATGGGAGTGTCCCCAAGAGGGTCATGGACCCCTACTGGCTCTATAATAAAAAAGGAGCATCAGTCATGCAAGTCAGCCAACAGAAGCTGAAGTTACTGCTCTGCAGAATTTGAAGACTATTTTCACTGTGCAAAAACAAGGTCCTTTATCCTTGTGTGGGTCAATCATCAATAAAACATTAAAAAAACAAACATTTATAGTTATGTACATAAAGTTAAATCTTTTATACCAGCGGTCCCCAACCTTTTTCTGCGCTACAGACCGGTTTAATGTCAGACGATATTTTCACGCAGGTGTCATGGATAAATACAACAAAATTAAATAAAATGACCAAGACAAAAACTGTGGTATTTTTTAAATATAATAATAAACACTACTTCACTGTGTAATTGTGTAACTTTATTAGCAGCGTCCTCCAACATTGAGAGTAACATCCTCCTCTCTGCCCCTTAATGCTCTCTGGTTGCTATGGTAACGCGTAAATATTTCTTTCAAAATAAGACACATATCTACAACACAGAAAGCCAAGTTAACGATAAAAAGCCTGAAAACCATAAATTTCACACCCGAGCCTCAACTCTTGCAGCCGGTACCAAACAACTCACAGACTGGTACTGGTCCGTGGCCCGGGGGTTTGGGACCGCTGATTTATGCTGTTCAATACCTAAGAAATTTAAACTCTCATAGATTCTGCCAAATTGTGCCAAATTGCAGAAGGCCCGGCTATATCTTCACTAAAACCTCTGCAACGTTGGTCTGTTTCGCTTCAGCAGTATCAGTATTTGCACAGATGTTGCTAATTCATGGTTATTGGAGTTTATTGTCTACTGCAGCATATTTTCAAAAAGGATTTTTTTTAAATTAGGCGAGGAACAAATAGTATTCTTCTGTTTTCCATCCTCAGTTACTTTGACACAGTAGCATCTGCTGTAATATTTAAACCTCTGATGAAGTCTCACAAGTGTTAGCTTTATTTTGAATCCAAGATTGTTTACACAGAGTTTGTAATTGCACAGAAATTTCATTTTCGAGCAGGAACTTCAGAAATCACCCTCAGGGTATAAGAGGATCATTTCAACTTCCCTCTACACTTGCTTTCTGCGCTTTGTCACCTTCATTCCACTGAAACGTGCTTTTTTGGGTATGTCTTGCTTGTTATTACTCTAAAATAAAACCTTTTCACATACAAAACTAGAATGTGCAGGTTGAGTAAAGCATTGTAAGACTTATTGCGTGATCTGAGTGTAACTGAATAAGGAAGATGGATCTCTGCGCATGCTGTACTCCTCATATCGAGAGATTCCATAAAACAGGGAAAAACCCCGCTGAGATTCTATTATCATGTGTGGGTTTTATTACAGATCAGACACACTAACAGTGCACACGCAAATAATCATGTTATGTAAATGTGTATGTAGAATGGAGCGAGTGCAACTGTAAGTCATGTGGCACTCGCACTATAATTATGTTACAGTATACAGCTCCGTGTTTGCTGTGAAGGTGAGGAGGCAGACAGCACACACCCTGACACACACTGGAGCAGACTATATCTTATAATTAGGTTAGGTAGGTGTGTGTGTGTGTGTGTGTGTGTGTGTGTGTGTGTGTGTGTGTGTGTGTGTGTGTGTGTGTGTGTGTGTGTGTGTGTGTGTGAGAGATTATTGAGCTGAAACACTTCGTACTAAACTGTAACTGAGCCACAACAAACAGGCAGCTCTCTCACACACACACACACACACACACACACACACACACACACACACACACACACACACACACACACACACACACACACACAGATGCAGTGTAACCTGCTTATGGAAGTGAGCGTGACTGTTGAGGTGGGAGACGGGGCTGGCCGGCTTCTCTCAAACTTTATTACTTTGCTTCCTCGTTCACACTATATGAGAAGGACGGGAAGGAGGAACTAGACAGACCCAGAGTGAGTAGAGGAGGAAGAGGAGGGTAGAGTAAATGAATAGAAAACCAGTGGTGGCGATTATAGAGAAAAGGCACAAAAGATGTGTTTTCCGTCTTTCACTACGTTACCTGAGCTGAAGTGACAGAGAATCTAACTTAAACATCTGTTTGTTGTTTTATTGTTCGTCTTCAGTTAGGAATAAAGACTCATATTTCTCTCTCTACTTATTTCAGCAGCAAGGACTGCTATGCAATCATCAGCTCCAACATTAAAACCAGCCTTGGGACAGCCTGCTTACTTTACCCAAATATGCTTTTTTGTGGAATATCCTGGTTTTCATATCAGTTGCTGTGAAATCCAATCAGCCACACAGGCTCAGCGAGCTGCACGGCTCAGGTGTCTCTAGAGTCACCTGTGTTTCTCCGTGAAAAGAGCTGTTAAATATCATATTCAGCTATATTTATAGGAAGCATTATATTTAATTACTGGTTTATCTGTTTTAGAGATGATAGTAACAATGGTGGCGGTGTGGGCATGCACCGGTGCAAGCCCCGAGAGTTCAACCTTGCAAAGGTGAGTGAGGTGGGCACAGGCAGTGTTTCTCTGGCCTAATGTTTGTGTAAGTGCAGGCAGAAGCACTGGGAATGACCATGAGACCTCTGCAGAGTCATTTTGACATCAGCCTTTCATTTTTGCGTATATTGGCCCTGCTCCGTGGAGTCAAAGGCTTGGGATCTTTGTACTGTTACTTAAATCCAGACACATTCTCGTTACTGGCAGAGATTCAAAGTCTTGGCAATTACATTTTATTGCAATGTCATTTAAACATTGTTAGTTTTAGTTTCCTTGTCACTGACATTGTCACGGCCCCGGGTTGACTGACCCAGCGATTGTGTATTGAGTATATTGGATGTAAGTTTATTTAAATGTTGTATATATTATAAATTTGTCTGAATTCTTCTTCAGTGTATCCAGTTTTGTTCTTAGTTGCTTTAAAGTTTAGTTCATTCGTGCATCTGCATTTTCCCCATTTTTAAATATCTCATTTCCTGATTTATTTTTAGTTGCTTGTGTTTTGCTTTTCGATTTGCTCCCCTCGTCTTGTTTCTACGGTTTAGTTGTCTCATTCTGCCCAGCTGTCTCATCTTCCACCATTGCCCCTCTTTGTGTATATTTAGCATCTGTCTCCCCGTGTCCTTTGTCTGTTCACCTTGCCTGTGGTCCTGGGTGAAGTGAACAGACAGTGTTTCCCGGCTCCAGTGTTTTCCCAGGCTTTGTGTTTCACTTGGTAAGTTCTCAGTTCCCTCTCTGGTCTTTGTGTTTTGCCTTTTCAGAGTGCCGACCAACAGCCTGCATAAGCAGCTCACTCTGTTGAATTCTGCCTGCCTGAGTCTGCATTTGGTCCTCATCCACTAAACTTATGACAGACATACAATTATCTCAGATAAAATTGCCACTCAGATTCTTATGACATGATCCATTCCTAACAACAAAGAGCGTCTTGGTTTCAAACACAGTGAGAAGCCTAAACTTTATGGCTTCCTTTTTTGCAGTATTTGCTTTCTGCAGAGTTGTCCCGCGGGCCAGTTTGAACCCTTTGGCCGGCTGCTTCAGGCCCCCAGGCATCGAGGTCTATTTTGGAAATGACAAACAGCAGAGTTCATTTTACATGTTGTCATGTCATCCATCCATTTTCTCTGTATTCGTAGGCACAGATCAACTATCTAGCACACATTCAGCTCAGATGGTAATTTGATAGAACAAGTTGAAACTGTAGCTTTGACCTTTACATCCAAATCTTAATTTGATTTATTTAATTAATCTCAGTGCACTCTAAAAGATGGGCATGTGATTAGTTGTAGACAATGACTAATGATTGTCTGTCTCTCTCTCTCTCTCTCTCTCTCTCTCTCTCTCTCTCTCTCTCTCTCTCTGCTTGTCTTTGTGTTTCATCATCTGCTGTCTTTTGCTTCCATCCTACTTTATCTCTGTTTGTCTGTCTTGTCTTCTGCCTTTTATCTTTCTGTCCGTCAAATTTATCATAACACCATCTCACCTCATTTCTTGTGTCAATATTTTATCTCAGCACCCACTTTGCACACACACAGCAGCATCACTGTAATACAGCAGCTGCCAGTGTGTGCATGTTTGCACACGACTCTATTCACAGCTGTAAAGCCAGCAGTAGGCTGTCTCACCGACCTCTCTGGTGTCTGTGTGCGTTATTAGCTGTGATCGCTGTTTCAAGGGCAGATGAGACCATTGACCTGCTCGGCCTGTTTGTGAGTGGCTGTAGCTTCCTGTTTCCCTTTCACTTCTCTACAGGATGTCACATTTTGTTTTGTAAAGAATTTTGTATAAGTTAGGTTGTATAGATTGTTTCATATACATCAGCTAAATGAAAAACAATAAATGAATAGGAACAGGAGAGCACTGTTAGGGTTATATGGACATATTTTGGGGGTAATTTGCTGGGACTACCATCGTCTTGGAAGTATATTTGACTTTACAACTTGACCTTTGTATTAAAAAGTATAACACAGCACAACAGTGATCTAATGACAGTGAGTGATCAGCTGTTCACAGTGAACTGCATGTTAGTGTCAAGGCGTGCGCTGCGGCAGGCAGGACGTAGGACCCAAACGCAGACAGAATGATTAACAAAATTTTTTATTTCTGGAGAAAACTGCATGAGAAATAAACTCACAAAACAAAACCTCGAACATGAAAACGAGAAACTAAACTGGAAACAAGAAAAAAAGAAACACAAACTAGGAAAACAAACCAGGAACTGAGAACTAGGATTAAGAAAGGAGAAACACAGCACGGTGACGGCATGACACGACAGCAGACAGAGGGAAAACACAGGGCTTAAATACACCAGGGAGTAACGAGGGAATGGAAAGCAGGAGGGAAGCACAGCTGGGACTAATCAGACGTAATGAGACCGGGGGGGGGGGGGGACGACGACACTAGACTATCAAAGTAAAACAGGAAACAGGCACAGAGACACAGACTTGTCAAAGGGAGACACAGGAGACGCTAGACAGGAAACAAGGGGCATGAAACACGTCGGGCAGACATCGAGGCAAAACCAAAGAACTAGAAAAACCTAAAAGATATAACAAGAATTTAACCAAAACAAAGAATATTAATAGTCAAAAACATAAACATTGAGACTCAGAACCACGACAGTTAATTAACATTTAGGATTTTCAACTCAGTCTGAAACAGGAAGTCAGAGGAAGAAGAAAAAAAGATTGTTTTCCAAGCTGGGAAAAATCAAATGTCTCTCAGGTTACACAGTGATTTAATAAAGAAGGTCCCAGGATAGACCTGTGAGCAACAGCATATCAGAGGAGAGCAACGCAATCATGTTATTAAATGCATCAGTTAAATCTGAAGTCAGGATGTCAGGAAACACATGGAAACAGATCCACCACAACCTGCTGCAAGATTTGAGACTCCATGGAAAGTCACCACATTGTGTTATTGACCAAATATGCAGTTTTATCAGTCAGTGTATGAGTTCATGTATGTGTCCTCATCATAAGTATCCACACTATGCAGTGATTGTCCAAGCAACAACAGCATGAGGTGTGCAGCACAGATATAATAAAATCCACCGGGAGTGTGTGTTTGCACTTTGATTGGCCAGTATGTTGCTTCCTGGTCGAGATCATGTCATATTGGAGCAAAAGCAGAGTCTTGTGTTGACCCAGTACTGGTGCATAGTGGATATATTCAATAAAATAAGATGGTATCATTTAAGATGTGGGAATAAATAAATATTTTTTAAAAGATGTTAATGAAAACATTTTAAATAAATATCTTTCTCAGTCTAGCAGTGAGGACAGTGTTAAACAGTTACAATGTTTCTCCATAGTTATAAAATACAGCACTTTTACTGTTTTCTAAGATATTCATTAAGGATTAATCATCCATTCATTAATTCTGTTGTATATAGTATTTTATTCTATTCTATTGTGTACTGTAGATTATTCTTATCCTATTCCAGTGTTTTTTCTTAATTTTTGCTACTGTAACTTTGCACTGGCCACTATCTGGCATAACAAAACAAATTTCCCACGTGTGGGACTAATAGAGGTTATCCCATCTTATCTTATCTTGGATGTTTTGCAATGAAAGTGAACTGAAGCCTCACATATTGTTATTATGCATAAACTTAGGTGTAAAATTCAGTGGAAGTCATTTACTTCAACAGACTCTCATCACAATATCACAGTCTGTTTTGTACTAGAATACAGATTCACGAGTGTTATCTATCAGCTTCAAGTTTTTACATACATCATCCCTCTAAGCATTTCTGTTATGTACCGTCTACACAAACTACAAGACAAAATCTCAAGCATACACAATACAATGTCAAACTCATTATGCATCTGCTGCTCTGAGCAGGAAGATCTATGAAGCTAAGAAAGTGAAGACAGTAGTTAGTGTAAGTCATTCTGTAAGAGGTGTCAGTCCTGCTGTAGTTGTAACAAAGTAGCTGAATTTACTAAATAAAGAGTCTATTTTAGAATATAAACCATTCTTTGTGTCTGTACTTCTTCATCTAATGGCTCAGATTCAAACTTCAAGTTGACCCAAAGTAGATTAAAAGGACCTGTTAGGGCATCAGAGCCATTTAAAATGGTTTTTATCTGTTTCTGCAAGAATTTTTACCCACACTGCCTGAGAAAATGGCTAAAATGGATATGACCTCTCTCTTTAATAGTGTGTGCAGAGATCCTTCCACCCAGTTTATTAGCCATGTAAAATCAGAGGAGCACAGATGGTAAACCAATACAAGATATAATTGAATTGCATGACAACGAGAAACCTAATGAATTTTTAAGTGCATTTCATATTTTGTGCCCATCTCTGTATTTTTCTACAAAAAAAGACATTCTTACACAGTATTTACATTTTTCACAATGAAGTTTTTTTTAAACTTGGAACAAAAAATGGCTTTGATTCTGATGGATATATCTAAATATACATGCACATGCATATTCATAATGTCTACATGAATGAAAAACAACATTATATAAAACATAGAGCTATAATGCCCTCGTTTCTCCCTTTATATTCTTTTTCTGCTGTTGTACTGCTGTCTGTCAGCCCACTCATTTTCATTCTAAGTTTGTCTCTCTCTCTCAGGGTTCGCTCCCATTTTCATTTATTTAACCATCTCTCTCTCTTTCCAGCTTCATCCTTTCCTGTCACTCTCATCTCCCCTGATGACTCCTTCTTTCCCTTTATCTCTCTATCTGTCCATCCAGCACCTGTTCGCTGAGCCTATTTCTCCATCTCCTTCCCCCAGGTCTCATATTTCCATCCCTTTTCCATTTCTCCATCCTGAAATTTCCTCCTTTTTCTGTTGTTTACTCTTATTCTTTTTGCTCCTCAATTTCTGCTATTTTCCCCCAATTCCTTTTAGTCTTCTTCTTTGCACCTTTCAGTCCATTCTGTTTCCCATCACTAGATCTCAGACTGTTGCCTTTTTAATAGAAATCAGCCACAGCCTCCACAATATTTACCAGCTTCCATCCATTTACATTAGGCATTAACATGCAATCTGCTACTCGGTATCTTCTGCATAAGAGCTCACAATGTCCACAGAGATGAAAATAGGATTAAATATGTCAGGAAAAACCTGGAGGACAATCAGACTTCAGCCAGTGCCAACCAGGTGGAAACGCAATTCACACAGTGTGCATAAATGGGGAAATATCCACTCAAGTGGAAGAAACATCAGCACCGAGCCACAGCCAGAGACTGTTTTTTGGAGCTACTCTGGTAACCTGCCAACGGTGATGACAGACCCAGTAAAAATTATCTCTCAGCACTATGCCATCATATAAGTATTTGGCTGATTTATTCACATTACTAAAATCAGAAATGGATGTGTGTGTGTGTGTATATCTATATATATATACACACACACACACACATATAGACACACATATATACACACATATATAAACAAACTATAGACTGGATTATAGAGCAGCGGTCCCCAACCTTTTTGCACCACGGATCGGTTTATGCCCGACATTATTTTCACGGACCAGCTTTTAAGGTGTCGCGGATAAATACAACAAAATAAAACTAGTACCGGTACAAAAAAAATAAGATTTATTCATAACACACGTGAAAAGACCCAGGAAAACAGAGTTAACGATAAAAATGATAACAAAATAACGCTGAAAACCAATAAAAACCCTGAAAACCATACATTTCACACCTGAGCCTCAACTCTCGCGGCCCGTTACCAAACGACTCACGGACCGGTACCGGTCCGAGGCCCGGGGGTTGGGGACCGCTGTTATAGATGGCAGACAGTACACTGTACAGTGTAGCGAGGAATGCCCAGACCTCTACATTGGAGAGACCAAACAGCCACTTCACAAGCGCATGGCACAACATAGAAGAGCCACCTCCACAGGACAAGACTCAGCAGTCCATCTGCATCTAAAGGATAAAGGACACTCTTTCGAGGGGAAACTCCCACTGGGTTTAAATCTGGTACTCTCCACCATTTGACCTTAGAACTGAAGAAGCTTCTCGGATGAGAGGTGAAACGTCTTCAAGCAACATAAAGAAGTCCAGATGCTTTTCTTTGCAAGCTCCTTTGATTACGATGACCTGGATGACTGAGAACCTTCACAGACATGCTATTTTAAGGGTTTTTAATGACCTTTTACTGACTCTGGAGACCCTGCCATGCTAATATTATAGATCACAGCCTTCTCACCTCTACACTGGAATAAAAGGGATTGTTTTGGAATGGTTTAAATCCTACCTATCTAATCGAACCTTCTCTGTTAATCGCAGAGACTCATTATCCCCAAAGACTGTGCTTTCGTGTGGGGTCCCCCAGGGCTCTATCGTTGACACTGACGCTGACACCAACTACACTTTTAATAGTGTTTTAGCTGCGAATGTCTGGTCAGGTTGTCAACATAGAACATGTTTGCAAAAGTGCTCAGATGTTTTCACAGATGTCACTAGCTCTGCTAACAGTCAGCTAACAGAGTGTAACCGGTTTGTTTGCATATTCCACTCTCCGTGTTCCACATGTTGCATTCGCAGATTCTCGTTTTTACCGAGTGATCGTATCTTTCCGCCCGGTCTTGTGTCTCTGTGCTTCTGTAGCATAAAGAACGAGCTGACATTTTTCTCACGACACCAGCAATCAGCTCAACAGGCCCTTAGTTTACCTACATCCTGTCAGCTGTTTGACACCTGCTGCTAATTCAAGAAACACGCCCACCTTACCTGGTGATAGTCACAGTTTAACTGAGCAGTTGGTGCTTGATATACCGCAATGTTGGAGCATTTTTCTGCACAACTGCACAACAGAGCTGAAGATATCGCAGATACGCTGACCGTTTACCCTCATGACTAATATTCACAATAAAAATATTAGACGAACATCATGAAGTCTGTATGTGTTTCATAGTGTCGAACAACCTTTATACAGTTAAACCTAGCAGTTACTACATGACGGAAACACCAACGTTATCTCTTTTAATAAAGTTTATGCATTTATACACAGGTCACACTGATTATTTAACAAAAACCCAAAGATAGCTGTTAATCTGATTTATTTGCTCTCTCTCCTCCTTAAACATGTTTTTAATGTTAGTTATAATTCAGAATTGGCGACTGAAACACGTATGACACGTACGAACATCAGGAAATAAAATCCCGATAAATATAACCTCAGTAAATGAAGTCACGTCTCTATTGTGAAACCATTTACCTACATTTGTAATCTGTCATTACAAAGTGGTTTATTTCCTGATAAGATGAAAATTGCAAAGGTAGTTCCAATATATAAAGCTGGAGATAAACATCTTCTCACAAACTATCGGCCCATCTCTCTACTACTGCAGTTCTCTAAGATACTGGAAAAAATATTTTACAATAGATTAAATGACTTTATCATAAAAAAACAATGTACTATATGAACAGCAGTATGGATTTAGACCCAAAAGGACCACAACGCATGCCTTAATGGAGTTTATAGATACAGTAACAACTGCTATTGAAAACAAAAAATATGCTGTCAGAGTTTTTTTAGATTTAAAGAAAGCATTCGATACAGACAAACCATGTACATATGGGGTCAGAGGGGTGGCCTTATCGTGGGTTAACAGTTACCTTAAAAACCGTAAACAATTTACCCAAATAAATGCCATGAAGTCAGAACTGAAACCTGTTGTGTGTGGGGTTCCCCAAGGATCAGTTTTGGGGCCGCTGCTTTTCATATTGTATATTAATGAGATTTCAAAGTCTTTGAAAATAATATTATTTGCAGATGATACAAACTTACTGTGCTGTGGAAGTAACTTGGAACAACTTCTGATTAGCTAGAAAATGAATTAAATAATCTGAAGACCTGGTTTGACCTCAATAAATTAACATTGAACCTGAGCAAAACGAAATTCATAATATTTGGGAATCGCACATATTCTACTAACAGTAAACTGACAGTAATAACACTGAATTAGAGTATCTGAAATAAAATTCCTTGGTGTGATAATACATCACAAACTATCCTGGATTCCCCACATTACTCATATCAAAGGCAAAATATCGTAGTCTCTGGCAATTCTCGAAAAGGTTAAGGATCTCATAAATCAAACATCATTATATACTCTCTATTGTTCTATTATACTGCCGTACATGACACAGTGTTTTTTGGAAGTGTGGGGAAACACGTATAAGACGCACACCCATCCAATATACATTCTGCAAAAAAGAGCAATAAGGAAAATAAATAAAGCTACTTCAAGGTGAAAAAGTCACCTTTAAAGAAAAGAGTTGTCACAGAAAGCAGAAACAGTAAAAACAGTTTCCCTTAAAAGTTCCTGCACTGGGGCTGCAATCTGTCAAAGTTTGTCAAGCCTCGCTGGCACAGTCATTGACATGGCCACCGAGTAATACTGTGACTAAATTGGATGCATTGTTGTGTTTCAACAAACAGCACTTCAGAATTTTTTAGAACATGTTCAATAACAACATTGTCACCCACTCATTGTTAAAGTCCTACACGCTTGATTGGGTGGATATAAAAAGTGAATTCTAGCTGCAGTTTTATTCTGGCCTGCACATCTGGATAAGGAGATGTGTTGTATTTAAAAACGGAGTGTCTCATATCTGTAGGGCCCGAGCTTATTGATGCTGGCCTTACAGCTTTGGGGTTGGTGTTTTGTTTTTACACAAGAGTGAAGGTTTTCATTCTTTTGTTTTGCATTAGTACACAGGAACTGCCCAGTGCTAATATTATTTTATTCAAGACTCAACAAAGATATATGCTACATTATGCATCTGTGTATTGTGCCTTGAAATAAGATTGGATTTGTTTAATTAATAGATTAAATTGTTAATCTAAATTGTTTAACAGATTAATTGTTATTTTTTTTCTTTTTTAACTTTGAAAGAAAAGGGAAAAAAAAACAAGCAGAAGTATTTCAGAGGCTGGGGAAAATCTCACCACATGATTGTGCCATTTTTTACAGTGCAGCAGCGCGGGCCAGAAAATCTCCTAATCTGTGGCACTCAAACCTTGTGTTGATCTAACTCATTAGCATCATTATTACCCAGCCTGGGGCAGAGAGCTGGCACTTCTCCTGTGCTCGTCTCCACCTCTACTCACGCTCCATCCTTCCCTCCTGTATCCTGCCTTTCTCTCCACCTCTCATCAGTGTCCCTCTTGGACATTTGGCACCATCATCCTTCTTCTTCTTCCCTTCTACTCCCACTCACCTTCTATCTTTACACTATTCCCTCATAAGTTTCTAGGGAGGGGTGGAAAGGTAGTGAGAAATGGCTTAGAAGGAAACAGAGAGAGCGATGCAGAGAAAAAGAGGGAAATAGAGATGTAGCAGATGTCTCTGTTCCATTAAGAGTGTAATGAGCAGAGCTAGAAGAAGCCTGAATGGGCGGACACACACACACACACACACACACACACACACACACACACACACATAGCAGGGAGGTGCTAGAGGGTCTAGTTCTACAGAGCGAAGCAGCAGCAACACCTGGCCATGTTTCTGTGCTACATCACAAATTATGTCTCCCTTTCCTCTCCTTTGATGGACTCTTAGGTTGTCATTTCTTTCTAATCCAGTCCATTCTCTCTTTCTCTTTTCAGAAGTTAGTAAAAACAAAAGTAGTAAATAGTAAATTTAAACAAAGATAATTCTTATGAATTGGAATCTTTTTCTTTTCACGAACAAAACAGCATCCTTCATCTCATCACTTCTTGTTTTAGCATCTCCAGCACAGTGGATACTGTGTGTAGCTGCTGAATAAGAGCTATCGGTCTTTGGGCAGTTCTGCTAAGTCCAAATCTGGCAGCCTCATAAGTAGGGCTGTGCGATATGACCAAATTTTCATATCCTTATATAAGACCGCTATCGTCCCGATAACGATATACATCACAAAAATTTTACATTTTCTGTAAATTCTGGGAATCTCGGGCAGCTCGACAGAAAATTTTTCCACCTGGGCGTGTACCTGGAGTCGAGTGTTTTAACCGATGCATGAAACGATAAATTTTTAGACATAAGTTGTAACGGCCGCCGTTTTCTTTGTCAGCATTTATTACACGGCGTGCTGCGGGGAAAAGCCTGTTCTAACGTTTGAGTCTAAGGTTTATTTTTTAGCACCTGACGACTCTTTTTTTTGCTTCTCATCCATAAACACTCTGCATACTCTTTTACGTGATTAAGTGTATTTTGAAAAGTCTCAAAAGGATCTTGAGCTTTATTGTGAAAGGTTTATGTGGAAAATAAACAAGCGGACACGTGATGGTTCTGCCACGGTTGTTGCTAACGACAACGCATAAAAACAGGGGCTTGTCCGTCCGTCAGAACTTTAAATAATATAGCCACTACAGTGACCATCTAAATGATGAAAAAATATTGCTGTAAAAGGTTTATTTTGCGACACCACGAAACAAACGATAACGTAAAATGAAACGATAGACGTCTTTATATCGTCATCCGATTAGGGCTGGGCCATATTATACCGTTCACGGTAATACCGGTATAAAGTTCGTCAACGATAGGAAAATGAAATATCGCGATAGAATGTGGGCAAAATGCACATGCGCAGTGCCTTTGTTTTCATACGCTCATACGCACATGGCAGAAAAAGTTTGGCGGAAATGGAGGATGACGCGGACGAAAGCGCATCTTTGAATGAAGCGGGTGAACCAGAATTGGTCAGTAAAAACGGTGCAACTTCGGTGGTGTGGAAGTGGTTTGGTTTTCGTCCATCAGATACCCACCAAAGCACAATTTTTTTGTAGAACGTGCAAGCGGGCCGTCGTGGCGAAGGGAGGAAACACTACAAACCTATTTTATCATTTGAAGCAGAAGCACTTCTTGGAGTACAAAAAAGCCGTTAAAGCACGTGAAGAGTTGTGCGCTTCAACTAGCGAGGTGGTGAGACCAAAGAAGATGACTCAACAAACAATCGACGTAGCTTTAAATAGCTGCACGCCTTATGACAAAAGTAACAAACTCTGGGGGGAAATAACTGATGCAGTGACACATTGTTTAGCCAGGGATATGATGCCTATTCAGAGTGTGGAAAGAGAAGGTTTCAAAAAGATGCTTGAAACGTTCGATCCACGCTACAAGCTACCCGCAAAGAAATACTTCTCTAAAGTCGCCTTGCCTGCTTTATATGAAGAGATCCGTACTGAGGTGTCAAATGCGTTATCTTCGGTGGAGTTTTTTGCGTCCACCACGGATACGTGGTCAAGCCGAACATCAGACCCCTACATGAGCCTCACAATACAGTGGGGCAAAAAAGTATTTAGTCAGCCACCGATTGTGCAAGTTCCCCCACCTAAAATGATGACAGAGGTCAGTAATTTGCACCAGAGGTACACTTCAACTGTGAGAGACAGAATGTGAAAAAAAAAATCCATGAATCCACATGGTAGGATTTGTAAAGAATTTATTCGTAAATTAGGGTGGAAAATAAGTATTTGGTCAATAACAAAAATACAACTCAATACTTTGTACTTTGCACTGAATCCACTCCTAGAGTTTACAGATGCTTTCTGAAGAGTATGTAACCATTTCATGTGTTAAGCCTGTTCTTCAGATGTTTAACAATGACATGTTAAAAGTAAAAGAAGGTGACACTGAGCTGACCAAAGACATCAAAACAGCAATACTTGACTACATGAACAAAAGCTACAAAGACCGTGTCACAGAGAGGCTTGTTAACATGGCTTCTTTCCTTGATCCACGGTTTCATACAGAATATTTCAGTGAGAGTGAAAGCGAAGCCATCAAAGTTCAAGTCCTGAGTGAACTAGAGCATCTTGTCCCACATCAGGGTAGCACAGCCACAGGTTTTTCAGAAACACCTCATATATTCAGCACAGGTGGAAATATTGTAACTTGTCAAAGGTCCTCCCTTAAGCCCGCCTCTGTGAACATGTTAGTGTTTCTGACAAAGAATCTTAAAACTTGAAATGTAGAAAAACTTCCAGGAGCAGTAGCATAATTTATCTGTTTTTGTTTGTTTTGTTTTTACGGAGCCCCGCAGGGGACATGGGAGAGAAAAAAAATTAAGACGGACTTTTGCGAGATCTCGCAAAACAAACTCGGGAGATCCCGCAAAAGTTTTAGCCGCATTCTTGACCTAACGGGAGGTCGAGACCTACTACAGCCGGGAGGAACACCGCTTTCCCGGCACATCGTGCCTTGACCTCCCGGTCGGCTTCGAGCCAGCGTCCAAAGAATGTGGCTAAAACTTTTGCAAAAGTCCGTCTTAATTTTTTTTTCTCCCATGTCCCCTGCGGGGCTCTGTATGTTTTTACTCAAGAGTTTGTGCAATATTATTATTTGACTTATTATTTGACAGATTTTGCACACTGCACTTTTGTTGCAAAGCACCTCTTAAGTTTTGTGGATATACATGATTATGGATAACCATGTATATAAAGGATAACGACTGTTGAATTTTGTGTGGCTGTAATGCACGTTAAAATAAACAGCTGCTTGTTTAAACAAAAAGAAATTGATGGGGTTTTTTTCCACTAATGAAGTTGTAGAGTTGTATTTTGTTTTGCGTCAATTATATCGTTATCGCAAATTTTCAAATCTATATCGTGATAAATATTTTTTGCCATATCGCCCTGCCCTACATCCGATATATATCGTTATATCGAACAGCCCTACTGCGTGGCTATGCTTCATGGAGAATTAGTTTGAGGACTAGTTCTACTTACAAGCATAATTTAAGGTTTTTAAAACGTACAAACTCTAATTATATCCTGACCCTCAACTGCACAGAAAATCTGAACTCATTGCTTTGTGCACTTTGCTTTATAACTTTATAAAACTGGCATGCTGATCTTAGAAACCACATTCAGAAGACAGAGCGCTAAATCACCAGCTAACATTAGCAGGCTTGAGTAGCATGCTGCATCCATCTGTAACATGTGCAATGACACACATACCTGCCAATTAGTGGCTGTGGCGCAGGACGTAAAGCAGATCATCTGCTAACTGCAAGGTTGGTGGTGTAGTCCCTGCTGCTCCAGACTGCAGAATGCATGCCAAAGTAACCTTGGGCGAGAAACTGAACCCGTTGCATTCAGGAGTGTGAATGTTAGATATAAAGCATTTTGTGAATGAGACATGTTGTATGTGCTCGAGTGTAGGAGAAAAAAACCCTTATAAGGAACAGTGTGTTTAACAGACTAATAAAACACTTGGATTCCACTCGTCAGCACTGGAGCACAGTTTTCTTGGAGGCTTCTCCTCATACTAAGCCATTTTCATTAAAATGCTCCAAACAACAACAGAACAAATGTGGTCAAGATGCTGGACTCCAATTAGTGGAGGCGCAGCTAGCAGACAGCTAGCAGTCACAGATGCCTGTGTCGACACTCCTGTCAATTAAAGCAGACGTGGCTCTAACGTTAGGCCTTAATAGTGTCATAAAACACAGAAGTTTTACTTGCCAAGCTGTAAATATTTCTTGTTAATGTTGAGGGGCTTTACAGGGTGTGACTCATTTAAGGAACCGGCCTCAAGTGGTCAGTAAAGACTTTGTTTGACTCCTTTTTGATCTATTGATGCTTCAGTGCAAAGTTAGTGACACAAGCAAGACAATTACCAAAACCATTACGAAAACAATACGGAGTCTTGTGGTTATCCATGTTGGGCAAGTTACTTTGAAAAAGTAATTAATTATAGTTACTAGTTACTTCTTCAAAAATGTAACTGAGTTACAAGATTCTAAAAGTAATTAATTACTTGAAACGTAACTATTGCGTTACTTAAAAAAACATTTAACCCTCTGGGGTCCAGGGTATAATCGGCCATTTTTAACTACTTTTGATGTTTCCTCCACATTTTACCTTTAAAAACTATTTATTTGCCTCGTTTGGTATCATCCTTTTCAGCACAACCTCACGTGTCTGAATTTACAGTCATATTTTCATTGTGACAGACTGTATTAACACAATTGATCTAAAATCAGACAAAAAACATAAAATCAGAGTAGAAAAAGTTTTTTTTACTGTAACAACCACAAACATGTTTAATGAATCATATTTCATAACTTTAAATGTAAATATAAATTGTCAATTTTAAAATCCTATGCACAAGTTTTGCAAACAACAGTTATTTGCATCCTTTTACCTTGATTTTTTTAAATAACCATTTCAAACTATTTGCAGAACAATCAGCTGTTCTTCAATAACATGCCACACACATTATTTGTGCCACTCCAAATATTTCTGTCCACTATAAAGAAGAACATCACAGCCTGATACCTGCAGGTCTGACAGCAGCAGGTGTATCACTCCTGTTTCTACCTGGAGACAGCCGTCGCCTCAGTGTTCTCACACACAACACAAAACTATCCACAACACTACACACTAACTACACAAGACACAACATTAACTACACACTCCAAACACGCTAAACGTCACAAATCTCTCACATCTCAAAACTCGCTCTCTCTCTCTCTCTCTCACCGTCACTCCTAAATCTTCCCCCTCTTCCTAAACAATCAAATGTCATGTTGCCATATCATTTTTGATTGGTTGACATGGTGCATTTTTCCACCAACACGAATGGGCTGTTTTTTTGTTTTGTTTGTTTATTTTCATAAGCAGAGAGTGCTCGCTGCGCTGTCCTTAGACAGGAAACGTGACGAAACTATTGAGGAAAAAACGCTGCGTATATATTGTTTATCATGACTCTGGTTTTACGTGGCCTATCAACACAATTTATAAACTGGTATATGTCACCTTGTTGCTTTGTCATCTTGAAGTGGTCATGTGATTGGCTTACCACGACTGCTTTTTTCTTCCTCAGTCAAACCAGCAGCACTCATGCCATTGTTTTGCTCCCTGAGCTCCAGGTGTTTTGCCAAAAAGTGATCGTCTACCAGACAGTGATTACCGTAGCTGCTTAAAGCTGTAGCGCCCAGATTACTAGTTACTATCCAGCCGTTACAGGTAACGGCGTTATTCCCATCACTGGTGGTTACGTATGTGAAAGTGAGAGAGAAAAGGGTGTCCGTGTGTGGTGATGGGTGCAAGGGAAAATGCAGACAGCCATTCTGAGCTTGAAGCACCTAAAAGATAGTGTGAATTAATGTGTGCTTGTATCTGTGTGTGTGTGAGTGTATGTGCGCACATGTGTGTGTGCATGCTTGTCTGTGAAATATGATTGTACAATCCCAGGTGATTCACCCTCTTTACAATTTATGAATTTCAGCCACAGCCTCGGTAAGGATCCTCCCAGATGACAGACGCTGTCCTATCCAACCAAATAATCCAATTACTCACACACACACACACACACACACACACACACACACACACACACACGCGCATCAGACACAACAGGATGCCATAGGTGGGCATCTAAATCCTTCAAAAAATGGACTGAGCTGCAAAACAGATTCTCCCCAGCCAGGAAATAATGCACATAATAAGAAATGCACAAAGATGCACACGCACACCTTTATGCACACAAGTACACACTGTAGCCATGTAAACACAAAGTCCTTCACATCCAAACACTTTCTCTTTCTTACAGCCCACACACACACACGCAGTTCTACCTGTGCACCAATCACTCTCCTCACTGCCCCATCACGTCATCTCTGAAACCGATAGCTCAAACAGCTGACACACTGTCAGGAAAATGTCTCCAACACTAGTCACTGTGTCAGTGAAGCCGTTCCCATTTCAGGTCCGCCACCTACGGAGGTTAAGGTGTGGATAAAATGGAGGTGCATACCACCCACACAGGAAAAACTGTCATGTTCCTCTGTAAGGACACAGTATCCTCACACACAGTTAAAAAGAGAAAAAAATAATAGTGTTAGAAACATGTGGTAATCGTGTCACAGCATACCATAGTAGGACCCACAGGGCCACCTCAACCTTTTTATATCGCTACATCTCACCATATATTGCAGGGAAAGCAGTGAGCATCGTGGAGATGTCCCTCTGGAATAGCTGCTCTTGTCTGTATTTTTGTAGTCTTAGCCTCACGTACTTCTCTTCTTCATATTCTCTGCTGCAGTCACATAAAACTAGCGCTTATTAAGAGCACAAAAATAGCCTAAATGAAAAATACTTTGTTTAAAATATAATTGCTTCCTTTGCTTAACTCTTTCATGGTTACGAGACTCCCCCACTGTTTGGTAAAAGCCTGTTTTAGGGCTCAGTGTCATGCTACGTTGTTTTTGCCAGAAGTGACCACATCTAAGTGACTGGGTGAAGTTCTACGATATCACTTATTGAGATCAGCTAGCTTACTTGCTGAAAGTTGAAACAGAAGATTAAGTTCAATTAAACATGTACCTCTAGTTTAAAAGGGGTTCATAAACTCACTTTGGTCTTTAATTGTTTATACACAGGGAAATGACAAGATGAAAGAAAGGCAGAATAACAACACACTAGAAACACTTTGGAGATTCTCGTAATCTTAAGCATTTTCAAATTTGCATTTGCAAATAAGGACTTACATGTAAATAAGTGCATTTTCTTGAGCTTTATCATTCTCTTACTTAAAGTTAAAACAGGAGAATAAAGTAAATATGGGTCAATTCCTTTTAAAAAGAAAAAAAAAAGAAGAAAAAAGAAAAAAAAGAGATCAGCTAGCTTCCTTGGCTATCAAGCTGTATCAAGATAAAATACTAGAATACTCACCCGAGCACAGACTTCTTGTGTCCTCTCACCTTTGGACACCTCTTCTCTTTCAGTTTGTTCTCCACTTGTTTTTCATACCTGTTCGGATCTCTAGTTTTGTGGCTTTCCTCCTTCCTTTGCACGTTTCATTATTCATAAAAGGTTTGCTTTTTGATCATCTTTCCTTTGTGTACAGTTTGATGACACCTTGACAGGAAATTTGAATAAAGTGTCTGAATGATTGGTTAAAATAAACACTTTTCACAATCGGATGCAGTTAATAAAGCCTTTGTACATGATCATTAACATAATTCACTGGTGTTGATTCAACAACAGAAATGTGGGAAGCTTTAAAAAAATGACTGACCAAAAAGGTTATTTTACACACATCATTGAGACTTATACACTTTTATACACATCATCCACCAGTACAGCATCCTGTGTTCTTCAGGTAGATCAGGTCTTAAACTTAAGAATTTGACTGCATGCTGAGGTGGCAGTTCAACCATATGATTCATGTTACAGCAGCTCATTACTCATGTCACAACTTACATTTATTTAAATGTACTTGAGTAGGGTTAGGGGTTGACGCTTCAGCATGCAGTCAAGTTCTATACTCTTGCTAATGACCTACAAATTTTATTCAGGTGTTGCAGCAGGGACACAAAAAAGCTTCAGGACACCGGCCCTCGAGGACTGGAGACCGCTGAGGTAGATGCTCCTGATAGTGATCAGTAGGGTCCAGGATGATGGTGGTCAGAAAATAGAAAACTGAGAAATCTGCTGATATTAATCTGGTTCCTCCCCTGATATTGTAGAAAACTGCACCTCACCACTGGGATCCGTCTGTTTGCAAAAGTATCCTGTTATTAGAGAAAGAGACAGGGATCACCGTGTGTGGAGCAGGGTGGCGAACTCCAGGCCAAAAATCCATGTAATCTTTAATGATTCAGTTTTTAACTGACTATAGTGGAATACCTTATTACAGCATGTGTTACAATGGGTCATAGTCAAGCAGAGTAAGAGCACGAAGCAGGAAAAGAATATTGTGGAAACAACACAGTGTCACTCTCTGACAGAAGTTCTTCTTTGCTTTTATTCAATAATCAAACAAGCTTCCAGCAGCTAAGATGGGAAGAGTGAGCAGAACCTGTTCAGTGAAGCTGGAATGCTTCATTGTTACATGCATGCTGCAATGTAAGCATGCAAACAGCCTTCATAGGAGCGAGTTTAAGTTTTCTTTGTGAACGCTCATTTATCGTTATGTTATGGTGCATAACACATAACAAAAATAGCTGCACTCAGCTTTTTTAAAGGATTACACCTTTAACCTCCTAAGACCTGGTGTCCACATATATGGACATCACATTTTGGGTTATTTAGACCAAAATACTGAATTTTGCTCTACAAGGGCCTGATATCCACTTACGAGGAGATTATACTGTCACTGTTCTATCAAAATTTTAAACGAAATATCCCCATATGTTGCTCTTATTTTTCTTAAAATCAAAAATAAGGTAAAAAAAAAATCTGGTAATTCTTTGTTTTACATTCATCGGGCCGCAATGTGACCAAATATCAAAGAGATATTAAAAATGCATGCCATGGAAGCATTCGGGTCTTAGGAGGTTAACATGTGTCTTATCATTAATGTGTGTTTTAAAGACTTAGCGACACCAAGCAAAACCAAGTAGGGAGCGCTATGGAGTTGAAATAAATTAGGGATAGCACCAAATGCACCCATTATGTTAATGACTCTTACAGCTGACCTACTCTTCCAACATGCACAAAAACATTTGACCATGCAGCATGCAATTAATTTGTATGAATGTAATGTCTTTGATATGCTGCTTAGTGATGGTGGCGACTCTCAACGTGGAGTCAATGAAAACTGCAATGAGAATCAAATAGGAATCAAATAAAAGGTGATACTGATAATGGAGTAATTCTTATCTATTTAAAACAGTATACTTAATAACATAACACATCTTCAGAATGCTATAACTTTATTATATAACTCCATTACTGTAAAATAACTTCATATATAACTTGCAGCTTAGCAATAAAGTTTATTGGACATATTAATTCACAAATCTACACGACAGACTGTCTGCAACCACCAAAGTGCCCGTGCTCATTTACGTACATTAATGAATGTGTATGTATATAATATTTCCTTTTAACACATTCCAGGATTAACTGCAGCACTGAAAGAGATGTTCTTCATCACCACAACACATACTCAAATCCTCCTTAATCATTAGAGCGGACACCGCCTCAGCTCATATGAGTTTTCTTTATATTTATCTTCAAAGTAAATAGCTATGGAGGCACAGCCAAGACTAAATCCATTTTTAGCATCCATGCCTTGGGACAAATTACCATAAGTTAGACATTAAATGTTTCCAATTGCAAACACACAGTTGTGCAGTCAGTTCAAATTGTTTGGGCAGTTTTACTGTCAGAAGCATTTCCATAAAGTCTGCTTTTTGATCCCCACTGTCTCTGCTGTTGCTTCAGATGTACCTGTTACTCACAACTTCACAGTTGCATTAATGCGCGTTAATAAACAACAGCAGCCAATTGGATGATCTATAAAGTAAACAGTAAAATAAACAATGAAGGCAAGTATTTTAAAATGGAAATTGATTTATGAAATCTCAAGGATACGGCTGTGTTTACATAGCCAGCAGAGGGAAAAATCAACACTAACAGGTTTTTGTTATCAAGCAAAATTAATCCCCCAAATTAAATGTTCTCAAAGATGTGAATCAGACAGAAAACAGCTCAGATTCACCTGAAGAGAAACAAGATTAGATTTCGCTCACTGATCGTGACTGCACGAGCTGGACAATCGCTGCAGGTGGACAACCACCTAATGAGATTTCAGGAGTACAGTCTTAGGATTGTGGATTAAAGATACCGATAAGACACACACAAACACACACACACAAACACACACGCTTGTTTGTTTAATAAGCAGTTTTTATAATATTCATTTGCTAATTTATGGCCATCTAACTGTTCAACTTTCACATTACTCTTTTGTGTTGCTGTGACGAAATATAAACTTCTTGTCGTTTAAGGTCATGGGTTTCATTAACAGCAGTAGTCATCTCTGTGTTATTAAGCTATAAAGAGCCTACAGTCTCCTATGAGCAGCATTTAGGGACAGTAGTCTGTCCACCCTAAAACATACACAGCAGTATCCTCCTGGACAGAAAGGACAAGCACAACTATGAATCTTTTTAAGTTAGCTTCATGACAAACTAGCTAACACTGGTGCAAAAGAACAGTAACTGTACTCCACGTCCACAGACGTGTCCATGATCCTGTATGTGCTGAATATATATACACCAATCAGGCTGATGATGACTGACAAATGAAGTTCATGACACTAATTAAGTCTTCATCATGGCACATGTTAGTTGGTGGGATGGATTAAGGAACAAGTCAACATTTTGTCCTCAAATCCGATGTGTTACAACAGGGGTGGGGAACTCCAGGCCTCCAGGTCCAGTGGCCTGCATGTTTTAGATATCATCCTGGGTCAACACACCTGAATCAAGTGATTAGTTCATTACCAGGCCTCTGGAGAACTTCAAGACATGTTGAGGAGGTCATTTAGTCATTTAAATCAGCTGTGTTGGATCAAGAACACATCTAAAACCTGCAGGATCCCGGCCCTCGAGGCCTGGAGTTCTACACCCCTGTGTTAGAAGCAGGAAAAGTGTGTGGGCTGGAGCACTGTGTCAGAGCATCTTCAAAACTGTAGCTCTTGTGGGGTGTTCTTGGTCTGCAGGGGTCAGAATCTATCAAAAGTGGTCAGCGGTAACCAGTAACAGGGTGTTGGGCAGCCAAGGCTCACTGATGCACGTGAAGAGCAAAGGCTAGCCTGGGTATTCTGATCCAACAGGCAAGCTGCTGTAGCTCAAATTACCAAACAGGTTAATGCTGGTTCTGATAGGTGGAGCGTCAGGCACAGTGCATCACTTTTTTGTTGCATATGGAGCTAAATAGCCACAGACCAGTCAGGGTGAATATGCTGACCCTTGTCCACCAGCAAAAGCACCCACAGTGGAAACGTGAGCATCAGAACTGAAGCATGGAGCAAAAGAAGAAGGTAGCCTGGTCTGATGAATCACTTTCTTTTACATCACGTGGATGGCTGGGTGCATGCACATCGCTTACTTGGGGAAGACCTTGCAGCGGCATGCACAGTAGGAAGAAGGCAGGCTTGGGGCATGCAGAGATTACTTATATCTGTGCAGTGACCAAGGAAACCAAGGGGAGCCAATATTAGTCCCGATCAATATTTATGAGCTGTTTGTGCCTTTTGGAGCATTTTAATAGAATTAAAACACACTGAGTCTGTTACTTAGCACGTATAAGCTAATATGATTGTGAGTGTATTAAACTGATATAATATATTAATACATTTTAGTAAAAAGTGTTAATATTAGGTAAAGTTAACTCATAACACACCACTGCACCCTCTCATCCACCTATGGCTCACATTATGAGCACAAACTGTGTAATATTTATCTTTTTAACTTTGCAACAGTTACAAAGACAATTAAGACCTCTGTGAATACAACCTTAAGAGGGATGGATGTATTAACTGGACTGGATGAAGCAGAGCCACTCAGGCTTGCTGCTAGTCAGTGTTTTTTTTTTTCCATGCATCAAGTGCCATCTTTGACTTTGGTTTCCACTTCTTTTAAGTACCTACAATCCCACCAAAGCAATTACAGCAGTGAAAGAGGAGCAGCGATGCATCTTCTTTACATATGGTCTATGAGTACGAGCAGTAAAGTAATTTAAGGAAGTTGCTTTCCAGTGTTCCATAAAACACAAGTTTATAAAACTTCAAACTCTGCTGATTTTTATTTATTGATGACAAAACTCAGCATGTGTCTCCTTTAAGTGTGGCCGAGCATCTGATGTGAAGTCAGAGAGGGGTGTTTGTGCTCACATGTGAGACAGCATGATTGAGCAGGTGGAGGCGTTCACTGCTTCCTTTCTCTCTCTTTTCTTTGGGGTATCCAGTATTGATGCACGATGCACGCAGTCACCCTCATGTAGGAGGCGCAGCAGGCCGAGCTGCCATTCAAATTTCACCCAGAATAGACAAGTGTTTGCAGAGGGCCTCCCCGAAGGCATATTTCTATTAATCATGACCTGCCTCATCCACGATTTCCTGTTGACAACAGAAATATCACAGTGATGAGTACGAGCAGCTCATGTCATCGGCAATAAAATATATTTATCCTTGAACTGGTTCCCAGAACACTGTCACTTTGTGTTATTTACTTTCTATCTTCAATAAATAATGTGAGGGTCTCTAACTTCTTTTTGAAAGTCTCATTGATTTTACCCTCTGACAGCGTGCTGCAGTTACAGTGCTGCAGACATTTACTGTAGTAGCACGAACTGGGCAAACCTGGATCAGTGTCAGTACAAAGGAGGTGAGTGAAAAAGCAGAATGCTGATCCTCAACAGGAAGAAGGTCCCGTGTGTCTCAGAAGCACTTTCCTTTTATTTAAATGAGTCCAGCTGTCTACACAGACATCATACGAGCTTCTCACACTCACGAGACAAAGCTATCTATTTGTGTTCAGTATCACAAACCATAAATTTCAATCTTAGAAATGTGAAGCTTCAGTAATCCTGTTACTCTTGTTCTCGTTCTCTTTTCTAGGTTTTTCTTTTCATTTGTAGTAAAAACACAAAAACCTTCCATCAACATGTCGAGGATTGTTTCTGACTCTTGGTGCCAAACAGCGTTTACACCATCATTTGTCTCTCTAGTATCAAAAGGTTCTACAAAAAGGAAATAATAGTAATTTAGTCCATTGTCTGTTCCAAGCAGTCTTCTTGGCCTTCAGCATGATGCTCATTGTCTGAGCTCTCCCTGTTTGTCCTGAACACTACAGAGATGATCCCCGAACACAGACCTAAACCTCCCTGTACAGACCCTGGCTTCCTGCCCTTTCCTCATTGTTTCAGTGGAAAGACCCTTGTTCTGTAATGTTCTTGGGTCAAATTTAATATTAATCCCCCCCTCCCCTTTTTTTAAATTGCAATTGTCTTTGACTTTCATGTCTTAGGATCACAGCGCAGCCAACTCCTCTGTCCCCCTGCTGCTCAGTCTCAGGCTGAGATCCATTCCAGATTTCGGCAGTGATCAATAATTTGTGTTCTGCTTGTGGCTCCCTCAGTCAGTGTGACACAATGCCTCCTTTATAGACAAGAACAGTGAGTTGGAGTGGTTGTTGCTGCACTGTGCCGTTAGTCTGCAGACGAGATGTGATGGAAAATCTTGTAATTAGCTCCATAAAAGAAAAAAAAATCAATTATCCAGAGATAAAAAAGAATATTTATTTAAATTTTTTAATTAAAGGAAAAACTGCAATTAAACAGCTAATAAATTCTGTCCAAGAAAGTGTTATGATATGAACTGTAATCTAAAGGTATTTTGCATACTTTCTGTCCCGATATACTGATTTGTTTTCTTATCAAAGGGACAAAGGATGATTTGGTGCTTGCTGCCGTGTGGGTCTGCCTCCACTGTTGTGTCTTCATCAGACAGACCATTTTGTGCAGTAATTAATTCTCCTCATCCTCAACCTTTCTCTCATGTGGTGTGATCCATGGATCAGCTCTTAGTCCTGTTTTATTCTCTACCTACTTAAATGCATTCTTTGATGAGATAATCCACAAATCCAGTGTTATTTAATCTGCGGTAATATGTTTATATACTATAATACTTATAATACTCAAAGTACTTGAAACCTGATGTCATCAGTCGCATCTTTGAAACAGCCAAAATAACCTCAGCCTCCATCTGTTAGCTTTAAATGCTGCCTTCTATAACCCTGTGTGTTTTGTTTGTTTGTTTTGATTTCACATAGAAAACTGCATAAAATTGGGTATTAGTTTGTTTTAACAAGCACTGAAAAGAAACAACTTGACTATCTGTTGCTTAACCAGCAGCACAAACAAACAAAGACTTCAGAGAAGCATTTCCAGCCTGCAAACATCAGACTTGTCAGTCATTTCTTAGCGAATATGCAATGAACGTTGACAGCTAGCATGTGCACCAAGCAGGTAAGTATACTGTAAGCACTGAGAGCAGGTATGTTATCAGTCTCTGATCTGGGCTCACAGCAACTCAAGGTCAGTTTCCAGAAGCTGCAGGTTTGACGCTTCATGAGGGGATTAACAGAATTCTCACTGTCTCTGCTTCTATTCGCAGGATTAGTGGTGACAGCAAGTGAGGTGAGAGTGAGCAAGAAGGTAAACAGGCGGGTTTGCTTTCCTCTGAGTTGAGGAGATGCCCGGTGAATAAGTGCAACACAGACTTGACTCCAACAGAGTGATGCAAAGCAAAAGACTGAGCAAAGTGAGCAGGTTAACAGTCAGGCAAGCAGTCCTCAGGGCCCAGGTTAAAGACCGCACTTATTTCAGATGGACGACAGATGCCATTGCATGTATGCATATATATGCCCATGCCACACACCCCGGTGGAAGGTTAATAGTCATCCACACCCACAATTACACAGACTGGGTACAGAGAGAGTGAGGGAAGGCAGGTGTTACCCCTGGAGGACAGGAGGGGCCTGACATAGCTGTAAGTCAATCACAGATGATTCTGGATATTGGAGGGTGAAAATAGTCCATAATTAACCAAATCAACAAAAAAATGAACCAATAACAACGTGTATTTACTGAGCATCAACCTTCACTTTGGAGGACAGTACATGTTTGATGCCGAACTCAGGAGGATTTCTGTTTGCTTATTTAAGGTCCTGCAGCTCTGCCGGTCATTTTTATTCATCACCCTCAGTGCACAGTTGATAAATTCAGATATGCTGAGATGTGATATCGAAGATAATACTTCTTTTGATGCAAAGTAACAAAAAATATACAGCATTATTGTGGCTACAATATAAGAGAGATTTTCTGTTGTTATTACTTCTATGAAAGGTGTTACTGTGCCTGTAGTCCCATCCTTTATTTAATAATGTTCATACTGAACCTGTCATGATCTACGATGGCAGAGTTTGACGACCCAAATGGAGACACTTGAAAACGGGAGTGGGCTTAAACAAAAGACGAGCAGTTTATTAAAGACTGAACAAAAATACAAGCAAGAGGCAAAACAGGGACTAAGGCTTAGCTAACAGAACTAAACTGGGTGAACTGGGTAAATAACTAACTAAACACTGGAAACTGGACAAACAAACAAAACTTGGACATGGAACCCTGGAACATGGACTAGAGAAGCAGATAACATGTGGCAACACAGCTGGGATGAACAGACATAACAATGCAGAGGAAGTAAAACTAAACAGAGAGAGACTGTCAAAATAAAACAAGAAACAGACACAGTCTATGACATGCGGCTTGAGGAAGAAAGGGATCTGGGTGGAAGGAACGCACACAGGAAGAAGACGGGCTGGGGACACAAAGGTAGGAGACACAAAGAGGGAAACATGGAAACATGGGAGGAGAGACACGGAGGAGGCGAGAGAGGGAGCGAGACCAAACAGACACGACTGGCGACACATACGCAGAGGACATGACAGACTCTCACAGGAGACGCCGGGATGAGACAGAGACAAGGAAACATGAACCAGAGATACAAATATACTTAGAGGCATAAAAGAAGGAAACTCAAGGCTAAACAGTAAAAACTTGAATTTAAAACCTCTTCATAAAGCAATGAATACAAAATAACTCAAAACAGAGGAGCAGATCTCAACCCTAAAACATTCTGATAAAGCAAAGCATCAAGAGCAAAAGGGAAAACTCAAAAAGCTGGATCGAAGACCCCACACCATGACAGAACCAGTTGGACACACTGGAACTCCTCATGCACACATACAGGTACGTGGTTTAACGTGGTCACAGACAACAGTGAGCATGCTCAAGTCCATCCGTCCATGTGCCCGCCATTGTGCTTGTGAGAGTTTCATAGTGTGTGAGGCAAGGCGGGTTAGCACCCAAACACAGAGAGGTGAGTCCAAGAACAGCTTTATTGCTGAGCTCTCCCCAAAACACAAAAAACTCAGATTCATTTGAAACCAGGAACTAACAGCTAGATGCGCACACACACACACACACACACGCACACAGTGTTTCAGCTTCAGAGCTGAACACGTGAATCTTTTCTCCTGCAGGCGTGTCCTTATTTCTCCCTCTACTCTTTCAACTGTTACTTTATGTCAGAGGTCAAAGTCAACTAGAGAACAGTTAAGGACACAAAGCTGTCAGAAGCCAGATCCATCAAAGGGCCTTTCATAAGGACCTCGACTTCAGATTCGGCTCTTTTCTGAAGGGCGCCTGTCTGTCGCAGTGCACACAGTGGTAACTATGTGAAGACACCTATGTGACCACATAGCAAAATAGTGTGTTAGCTGTTCAATACCATGTGCTTCACCTTTTTTTTCTACTGCCAGAGTCAATGCCAAATGCTGGCAGGATTCTCTAGTGAAAACATAAAAAGCATGTGAACAATGCACTACCTTCAAATGACTGAACATCTGAACATATCAGCCATGCTTGAAAGTTCATGTAATCTTACCTGGACGACCTCGCTCAAATTGAGTCATCCTTTGATCACAGCACCAGTCTGAATGCCATCACATTACCAGCAGGGAACAAGATGTCTCTCAACTGCATCTTGAGGTGCTCAGCACAGTAACAGGCATCATGTATGGAGACTGTACACATGTAAGCTTTGGCTTGACACAACTGCTTTTAGCTATTTTTTACAAGGTCAAGATATCCAGATATTTTTCATGCAAGTTCTTTGCAGAAAGTTTCTGGAATTAACCAATAAAAACGGCTGAACTCCATTATATCATCACGCAGCTGCTATTTTCAGTAATCCTGTAACGTCCCGTTGTACCTGTGCTCCGATGCTTCAGGAAGGCGATCCCTAAACTTCATTTTCAAAAGTTATGTTTCTTTCAGTTGTTAAATATGGCAACAGGTGCTATTTTTACACTTGATTTAAACTTAAATTAACTACATACAGGAGGCTCCCCTAATTATATAATCGAGTATATAAACTTACAGAACTAAAAGAAATCTGACCTTGTATTTTATGTCACTTAAATTTCATGTATTGACTTTCAGTAGATATTATGTAGCTTGTGATGCCAAATTTGAGTAAGTTTTATTTCCTGTATTAATTTCTTTGTTAATCTGCTGATTAATTCTAATACTTGTGGCATTGTTAGAGATTATTATGGAGAATAGTCGCTGCTTTGATTTTGTCATCATCCTGTTTGTGTTTCTCCCGTGTCTCTGCTGTCATCAGTGTCATTCTTCGCGTCTTTTGTTCGTTTCTTTTTAACTTTGAAGGGTTACTTTTGCTCTGTGACTCGTGGTAGTTTGATGTCCTGTTTTTCCATATTATTGTATACCCTGTCCTCATTATTTGTACCTGACATTTATTTTTTTTGCCTGTCCTTTATTCCTATCTGTGTTCTGTTGTGTAATCAGTCCCCATTGTGTAAACACAGCCATGTCTTTCACTTTGTCTTCTGTCCAGATATCTGTTTCCACTCCTTTTTTCTCTGTTGCTTTCCTGCTTCCTGTGCCTCGCACTTTCTGTTTCTTGATATGAGTTTTTTGCCTTTTAGCCAATAAAGTTTTCTTATGTCAGTATCTCGATGCTTCTACCTCTTGTGTCTTGGTCCTTTTCTCAGACACGGCAGACAAATATCACTACTGATGAGCTTTTTTTAGAACTTGGTGGGAGCAGGCAACACTTATTTCTTCTGTTTGAATCTTACAGAGTTTGAATCTTGCACATTGTGAAGTGTGACAGGTTTAGTGTGCTGTTATAGACAGATCTGATTTATGAGTGGAAGTGTTCCCCTCTGACAGGTAATCGTCTCAATGCGTTTGTTCATGTAACCTTTCTATACCAGTGAGGAGCTGTAGAGGAAAAACTACCATGTACTTCTTCAGTTCACATATATGAAGGAATCAGCTTATATACTGTCAGAGGGCTCTGTGATAAAATCTCCTCTGCTTTAATAGAACATATTCATTCTAATTTTCATGTTAATTAAACAGCTAGTATTTAGGAAGCAGACATCTAAACCAAGGACATATGATGACACGAAATCAATCAGAGTTAGTCAATGATACATTTGATTTTCAATTGATCTTAGTGAAAATCAAGAGTTTAGAGTGTCGGTCACTTATGGATGCTTTGAGGTGTGTGTGTGTGTGTGTGTGTGTGTGTGTGTGTGTTGGGGGGGGGGGGTGCTGCTCTAGTCCGGCATCTCCTGGTGTAGGTGTCCTGAAGCAGGGGGAGAGCCATCCTGCAGCAGCGTTCGGCTGTACGGATCACTCTCTGGAGAGCTTTTTGGTCCTTCACACAGCTGTTCCCAAACCAGGATGTGATGTTCTGTGTGAGGATGCTCTCCACAGCGCCTGTATACAAAGTCCTGAGGATCACTGGAGAGGCCCTGAACTTCCTCAGTTGTCGTAGGTGATACAGGCGCGGCCTAGCCTTTTTGGTCTGGACCTGAATGTGGGCAGCCCATGTCAGGTCTGAGGAGATGTGGACACCGAGATACTTGGAGGACTGCACCCTCTCCACTGGAGCTCCATTCATGATAATGGGCTTGTAGTCTCTGTGCTGACTCCTTCTGAAGTCCACCACCAGCTCCTTGGTTTTGCCGACGTTCAGCTGGAGAGTTATCCTGGCACCATGATGCCAGATTCTTCACTTCATCCATGTAGGCCGCTTCATCGTTGGTGGAGATGGCACCCAACACCACTGTGTCGTCAGCAAACCGTGGGTGGCCACACAATCTGAAGTGTAGAGGGAGTAGAGCAGTGGCGAGAGGACACATCCCTGAGGTGCTCCTGTGTTAATGGTGATGCTGTAGAGACGCACCTGCCCATCCTCACCACCTGAGCTCTGCCAGTGAGGAAGTCCAACACCCATGCACACAGACGGCTGTTGAGTCCCAGATCCCTCAGCTTTGTGAACAGTCTGCTGGGCACTATTGTGTTAAACACTGAACTGTAATCAACAAACAGCATTCTCTGTTTCTTGTCCACGTGGCTGAGGGTGGTGTGCAGGACATGGGCGATGGCGTCCTCTGTGGATCTACTAAAAAGATGCATAGTCTGAGCGGAGTGGTCAGGAAGGCGTCTGGAAGCGGCCGCGCCATCTTATGATGATCGAGGTTTATCAGCATTTGTTTGTGCACCGCTGTCTTAAGTTCTGCCACAGCATTTCAGACTTTCTGAAGCTGTGCTGTCGTCTTCGTTTTCAAGAACTTGAGAGCGCGGCAGAAGGTTGTCTCCTGATAAGGCTTCCAAACAAGCCTTACGTCTTTTTCTCGCTGGACTGTCATTCATGAACTTTAACATTTAACATGCTGATCGAGGCCTGTAGAGTCTGAGATGTAGCTTTACGGTTTGTTTTATTGTTTGTTTTTTATTTCTCTGACTGCTGCGTTTGACTTTGGAGTAAATTTGTTGGAACAACCACGCCCGGAAAGATTGCAGCGTTGTGTTAACACCTTACTGCTACTTGCCTTGTTAATTTCAATGATTTAAAGTAAAAGTATACTTAGTTTTGTTGTTTAACTACACAGACCCATGTGAAAAACATCACCGTAAATATAAAATCTCTTTGTGGGCAACCAAATGTCATGTTTCAGCTCATGTTAACGAACAGCATCGTTTTCATCTGACATTCAGTTAAAATAAAACAGAATTGAAATGCACTTTGTTCTGCTTTGCTGTTTGTGTTATTAAAACAAAAGGAGGTTCAGTAATAGGAAAGGAAAGGAAAAACATGGAAATTATGAAAACACTTCTGCTGTAAGTATTTGAACAATCTCTTGTCAATAGAGGAAAAACATATCAGCTGTGATTGTTAATGTTTTCTATTCATGTGTCGTGTAATCCCAGTGAAATGGAGCATTTCAATGAAAGGATATGAAAACAAACAATTCAAATTCATTCTTGAAACGGCATGATTGACAAAAAAGCTTGTGTACCAATTACTTGTGACTTTTCCAGCTGTCCCGAGATGTCACGGCTCATCACATTTCTGATCATGTAAAATATTTTGGATTGAACCGCTTTGGAAATGCAATTTGTGTGCTCTTTTCATCAGCACTTGTCTGAGCTGCTGTCTGAAAGCAAGGAAAACAAGAAAACACAAAAGTCTTATTAAACACATTTATAATAGCATTCAGGAAGGATAACTGTACGTCCCGACTATTTACATCCACTGTGTTCTCTACATGCATGATTACACTGACTCAGCACACTTATCTGAGCACAGAGAGACGTCACAAGGACTCTTTTTATTTATTCTTCGGTTTTTCCATATCTGAGCTTTTTTAAAAACCTAAATTATCGGAAAAATATTTTTACAGATATTCAGGATCCATTGAAAAAGGCTGAGATTGTTTTGACCTTTGATGCCTTTGATAGTTTCAGTGTGATTATTTGTTATTATTAGCATATTTGAACTCGTGCAGAATACAAAGTTTATTTGTTTTTTATAAAGAAATGAGCAGTCTAAATGAACAATATTAGTATTTATTTTAAATGGGAAAATAGTGAAAGATAAATTTTCAATAAAACAATCAACCAATAAGCCTAAAAAAAGCATTTGTGACACTTTATGCTATTCCGGTTTGAATTCCTGCTGTGCCTGTAAAGTACCCCTACTCGTGAATTGTGATCTTCAGGCTCGTGTGAAGTTTGCCCATTAACACCTAAAGCAGCGGTCTCCGACCTTTTTTGCGCCACGGACCGGTTTATGCCCGACAATATTTTCATGGACCGGCCTTTAAGGTGTCGCAGATAAATACAACAAAATAAAACCAGTACCGGTACCGAAAAAAAGAAAATTTATTCATAACACACGTGAAAAGACCCAGGAAAACCGAGTAAACGATAAAAACGATAACAAAATGACGCTGAAAACCGATAAAAACCCTGAAAACCATACATTTCACACCTGAGCCTCAACTCTCGCGGCCCGGTACCAAACGACTCACGGACCGGTACCGGTCCGAGGCCCGGGGGTTGGGGACCGCTGACCTAAAGGACTGAATGAGGCCAGAACTGAGCTTTGGAATCAAACAAATGACTTGAAGTGTTGAGTGAAAAGAATGCTGACTATGACCCCAAGACCACAATCCTTAATGTCAAACATTTCTGTGGAAGTCAAAAGAACAGCAAGACTAAAAGATGGCAAAAATTGAATAAGGATTGAGTGAAAGCAAGACACAAGGAGCAGCACACTAAGATTGACTGTGGACCTTAATGTTAACCCTACACCACCAACAGAAAACCTAGAAAGAGCCAACGTCTTGGTCAAGCAACCTAGAAACCTTAAGGATTTGGAGATGAACTCCAAAGAGAAGTGGTCAAAAATCCCCCCGAGATGTCCACAAATCTAGTCTTCAACAAACATCTGAATAAAGGTGGGCGGATCGATCCAAATATCGATTGTATCGTTAGCGATGCTGGTATCGGACCAATAATCATAGCACAGTAAGATTAATACTTTGTTTCTAAACGTTAGGTTCAGTAGCCCACTTGTGTTGAATTAATTACCACAAAGATGATTGAAGTGTGTACAAAATGTGCAGTTTGATGATGATTCATTTCATAAATCATGAAAGAGTGAAAGACTGCTCCCCCCAAATATGCTGTATATTTCAGGCAGCACTGTCCCTGCATCTACTTGGTACTGGATCAATACCAAAATTTGCAATGTCGCACAGCAATACAACTAAACGCTGTGCTTATAAGTAACTCCTAATGAAGCACGTTCCAAAGGGATCAAGTACTAAGGTCCCCACTAAAATGCTAAATTGAATAATTTATTCTTTGCTATTAAAATAAAATAAATAAACTTCTCAATTCACTGTAACTGGTTAAAACTGTGAAATCAACATATCACTGCTGATCGTTTTGTTATTGTTGTAGAGGAGCGTATTAAGGACGCTGTCCTCGGTGCATTTGTTTTTTGTCTCAGAGGCACTCAAGTCATCATGTTTTGTCTGATTGGTAGCGAGCACCTACATAGTAAATGTGGAGAGAAATACGTTTCCTTCACAAGTTTTGCTCTTTTAGTTTATATAAACAGAATTCTGGGGTCTCTGCCTTCATCTTCCCTCTGCTCAGGTTGTCTTTCCACTTCTATGCTTCTATCCGCACATCTTTGTCCTTTCCACTCTTCCTGTGCTTATATTTTCTCACTCCCTGTGCTCATCATTGTCTTCATTTGTTCACTTTTCCTTCTTCTACCTTTCCTGTCATCCCACTCATTTGTTGTCATTTTCTTTTCTCAGTAAATTAGACGATACTTCACCAAAGAGATATGAGTCCAAGTCTGTTTTCATTGCTTTGCTTGTTCTCGCTCATTTTTACATTTTTGGCTAGAGTCGTGAAGAAAACCGCTTGCTTTGGGTAAAATACAAAAGTTCACTGTGATAATTATGCAAACAGCTGCTTGGTTACTTTCTCTTTATCAATAATGACTTTGAATGATATTGAACTTACTGCTCGCTACAGCAGCCTACATACTAGCCACATAATGGGCTAACATTTGGAGTGGGTGTCTTTTCATCTCTCATCCATCTCTTCTTTCATCTCTTTGTTCTTTTTTCCTTTTCTCCTGACTTTTGAGCTCTTCTCGTGTCATTCACGTTTTCTCCTCTTGTTCTTCTGCTACTTTTTCTTCACAGTTCCCTTTATTTTCTCTGCAGCCATCACCGTGTTTCTTCCTGTTTTTCCTCTGTTCCCTTCATCATGTGTTTCCTCTCCTCTACCTCTAAAACCCTACCACTGCTTCCTCCTCTCCTTTGATGTTTTTGGAGTCCCCGTGTGTGTGTGTGCGTGTGTGTGTGTGGCAGACAGGAGCATCAGTATTCCTCACAGTGCTTCTCCTCCTTTGATAGCCCACCCCCTTTTCTTGACTGCCCAGCGGAAGTTCGACTCTTTATATGTGTGTGTGTGTGTGTCAGTAGTAAGTCTGCATAGTGGGACATTAGTAGTCATCCACCATCTTCTCTTCCTGTCCGTCTTTGCTTCGTCTCCTACTTCTCATTTTTTTGCTCGTTTCACTCCTAAACATGCAACTCACTGCTCCCTCGCTCTCTTCCTTTCAATTTCTCTCTCACTCTTTCTGACACACACACACACACAGACAGAAACACACAACAGGCGTCCTCTCACTTTCTGCGTTTCTATTCGAGAACTGAATTGTGCCATTGCTCGATCTGCTGCAAATTATCCAATATGAAATGAAAGGAGCTGCATAAAAGTTTAAAGAGTCGAAGCAATTTTCTCCTGTTCTTTAGAAAAAAATTACTTGGAGCAAAACTTACTTTTCCAATAAGAGATTTAGGTCAAAAGAAAATATAGGACCGCATCTGTGGCATATGTAACAAGCTCTGTTGTACCGGGCCTTAAACTGATTACTAACCTGTAAAACCGAACAAATAACGAGCACGCTGGTCATCTGGTTGGTGTTGCCAGAATTTACTTGATAAGCACAAGCAAGATGCACCTGTTTAAGTCTCTGTTATCTAGGAGATATTTTTTGCATAAAAAAAGAAAGAGAGCTTGGAGGCACTAATCATGGCAGCACAGGAACAAGCTCTGAGCACAAAATCCATAGAGGCTGGGGTCTATCACACCAGGCAAGACCCCAGGCTGTGTAAAGATGCCCCTGAGACAATCCAGCACATAACAGCAGGGTGTAAGATGCTAGCAGGCAGGGCATACATGGAACGCCATGACCATGTGGCTGGCATAGTGTACAGAAACATCTGTGCTGAATATGGCCTGGACGTCCCGAGGTCAAAATGGGAGACGCTCCCAAGGGTGGCGGAGAATGACCGAGCTAAGATCCTGCGGGACTTCCAGGTACAGACGGACAAAATGGTCAAAGTCAAAGTCAAAGTCAACTTTATTGTCAATTCTGCCACATGTACAGGACATACAGAGAATAGAAACTTCGTTACTCTCAATCCCTAGATAAAATAGAAAATGAACATTTAAATATAAGAGTGATTAAAAATGCAAGTAAAATATTTTAAAGTAAAAAAAATTAAATAATATAATACAATTTTACATATAACAAGAAAGCTATACAATATACAATATAAGGGTAAATGACATTGAGTGCAAACCAGGCAGAGCAGTGCAAATAGGCAAATAGTGCAAATGGAGATTTGGTAATGTACGGTATGAGATAGTGTAACACAAAGTCTTATGAGGTAATGGCAGTCCAATGCTCCACAAAGTGACTGGTAACTGGTGCAGGCCAGTGAGTGAGTCAGAGAGTGTGTGTGTGTGAGTGTGTGACAGAGTTCAGTGAGACCGTGGAGGAGAGAGGGGAGAGGGGGCAGAATCGGGAGGGAGTTAAGCTTCCTGACAGCCTGATGGATGAAGCTGTCCTTCAGCCTGCTGGTCCTGGCCTGGAGACTCCGCAGTCTCCTCCCCGACGGCAGCAGCTTGAAGAAGCTTTGCATTGGGTGCGTGGGATCAGCCGCTATGCAAAGGGCTTTTTTAGTGAGACGGGTGCTGTAAATGTCCTGGAGGGAGGGGAGAGAGACACCAATGATCCTCTCTGCAGCTCTCACTATGCGTTGGAGGGTTCTATGACAGGACGCATTGCAGGCTCCAAACCACACAGTGATGCAGCTCGACAGGATGCTCTCGATGGTGCCTCTGTAGAAAGTGTACATGATGGGGGCTGGTGCTCCTGCTCTTCTTAGTTTGCGGAGAAAGAAGAGACGCTGCTGTGATTTCTTGGCCAGTGCTGTGGTGTTGTACGTCCAGGAGAGATCCTCTGTGATGTGCACACCCAAGAACTTGGTGCTGCTCACTCTCTCCACAGACGCTCCGTCAATGGTCAGAGGAGCATGTTGGGTGTGCATTCTCCTGAAGTCCACAACAATCTCCTTCGTCTTCTCCACATTCAGAGAGAGATTGTTGTCAGCACACCACGTGGCCAGGCGTCTCACCTCACTTCTGTAGTCGGTCTCATCCCTGTTGCTAATGAGACCCACCACCGTTGTGTCGTCCGCAAACTTGATGAAGAGGTTGGAGCTGTATGATGGAGTGCAGTCATGGGTCAGCAGAGTGAAGAGGAGGGGGCTCAGCACACATCCCTGCGGGGCCCCCGTGTTTAAAATGATGGTGCTGGATGTATTACTGCCGACCCGTACTGCTTGAGGTCTTCCGGTGAGGAAATCCAACAGCCAGTTGCACAGTGAGGTGTTGAGCCCCAGCTGGACCAGTTTTTGAGTGAGCTGTTGGGGGATTATAGTGTTGAATGCTGGTGGTGGCTAACCAGAGGAAAACGGCCATAATGATAGAAGCAGCGATACCAAATGACAGCAACATCAGGAAGAAGGAACACGAGAAGCTGGAGAAGGCGTGGAGGTGAAGGTAACAGTGGTCCCAGAGCAGTCGATGCAGTGACACCCAAGCTAGGCGAGTGGCTCCAGCAGATCAAAGCTTCCTTTCATTTCTAAAATCTGCACTTCTGAGAGTTTTTAATGACATCTTACTAACTGCTGACTCTGGGAATTCTTGTGCTTTGGATCTCACAGCAGCTTTTGATGCAGTAGATCACAACATTTTGATTTCTCGCCTAGAACCTCACGTCGGAATTAGAGGCACTGCCTTGGAGTGGTTCAAGTCATACCTGTCTGACAGAAGTGTCTCTGTCTCACTTGGTAAATTTTATTCATCTTCCACCCCCCCTCCCATGTGGTGTACCTCAAGGCTCCATCCTTGGGCCTCTTCTTTTTAGCATTTATTTACTTCTCCTTGGCCATATTATTAAAAAGCATAAAGTCTCATTTCATTTTTATGCAGATGACTGTCAAATTTATCTACCCCTGAAACACAATGACCCCTCAGACCTATTTTAGAATGTCTCAAGGATATCAAAGCATGGCTGGCTCTGAATTTGTAAAATTTTAATGAAAGGAAGACTGAGGTCATTATATTTGGGCCGAGTGCACCTGGTGTCCCACCATCTGACTTGGGTCCTCTCACTTCCTGTGTCAAACCAATTGTTTCCAAACTTGGAGTAAAAATTGACAGTGGTGAGGAAAAGCTTTTTTTCAGCTGAGGCAGCTCTCTAAAGTCAAACCTTTTATTTCTTTTTGTGACTTGGAGAGCGTTTTACATGTACATGCAGCGTCCTCAGATGGACCTGAAAGTGTTACAGGAGATTTATTCACACCACAATCCATCTCACACCGCTGTACAGTTCAATCTGTGTTTATGTGTAATTTAAAGCCGCGATACCTCCTGCTGCTCATAAAATCCAAGTGGGTTTGAAGTCTCACCAAATATCCCACTCAGCAGTCTGAATAAAGAGGGGAAAAAGATGAATGCTCCTGTTTTTGATAGAATAAAAAACTGGGTCATTAAAGAATGAAAAAAACCAACACAAAATAGAAATAAAGAGCTCTGATTGGCTAAAAGCAAAAGATATTTGTATTGACAGATTTCCATGTTGACAGATGTTTGCAGTGAGTGCTCGGTGAATGAGCTGTGTTTGTATTGACCAGAAGAACCGCTGTTTAAGCCCAGACCATCAATCTTTTTAATCCATATCAATACCAGAGAGGTGGTGCTACTCACATCCTCCATCTGCTCTGCACTTTGAACCACAGAAGCAGCAATAATTGTTATTGTGGGGTTCGGCACAGAGTCTCGGTACTTCAGCGCATTGGCTTTAAATTAAAACAGTAACGATGAGTTCAAAGGATCGACGCTCAGCTTTAATTAAATGACGTTCACAGCTGTACTGAGTGAAAAGTGAGTTATGTGGTTCCCGTTTAAAGTTCAGAGTACATATCGATTAACCTTCTCCCCACAATACAGCTTTGTCGATAGGTTTTAAAGCTCAAAGGATTTATATTAAAGGCGCAGATATGACGCCGTTTCAACTTTAATCTTGAGATTATTAACAGCTGAAGATAAATGAATGTCACTGCTTTTCAGCCTGCGTGAAAATGTCTGATAAACCATCGCGCTCCGTTTCTACACTCAAACTTTGTCGGAGGAATTCTATATTGTCCTTGGCACCATAAACAGTGGACCACCACCAGTGCGTTTGGATTTTATTTTATATTTAAGGGCTGAATCCTACCGAGGTTGGTACTTAGTGTTCCTGTTTGGATGATCCTGCAGAGGTAATCAAGTGTTCCTCTTCACAACAGTCAGATTTTGACTGAAGCAGCACAGAGCAGATGTGGAGGTCAGTAGGCCACGAATAAGGGATGGCAAAGAATTTAAATTAAATCGACCTGTGCAGATTAAATTTTCTGCTTCTGTAATACTCACGGTTTCTTCAAGTGCTGTTCGAATATACATGGATAACAACTATTTTCTTTATGTACTTGTTCACGTCTCTCTGTCACCAGACTCCTGACACGGTGCGTTTATGAGGGTGGCAGTGAGGGTGCAATAGTAGAAGAGAACGTGGTGGGTTGATGAGAACTCCTTAGCCAGCAACAAAGTTTCCCAACAAGTATTAATTCATCAAAACAACTGTGGAGATGTGCTGACCACATGGAGCCAGCGTAGGGGAAACACTGCTTCCTGTCACTGATGTCTCACATCCTCCCTCAACTGTCCCAAAGCTGACTTAAGTGTTCTTCCATCACCTGCTGACACATGATTCCCACGCCCACTTACACAGCCACCACTCAAACCCTCAGTATAATTACGAGTCCATTTCCCCGCTGTGGTTCTACTTCCTGTCGTGGTTCTCCATTTATGAATCTGAGCAGATAAAGCACGAGCTTGTTGTGTTCAGGAAACAGTTTTTAATCTTGTTAATATGTGGCTACAAAAGAAAACTAAACTACACTCTGTCCTCACAATAAAGCCTGTTGATATTAAATGTGCATTGAAGGTCAGAAAGTTCAAAAATAACTAGAACTAAACACAATAAGATAAATTAAGCCAGATGAGGGTTTTTTTAGCAACAAAATATCAGACCAGCTTTAGGATTACATAACCAAAGTAGCACAGTGTAATAGGAAACATTCACTGCACTACATTCTGGAAACTTTTCTCATGAATTTATGAATTGTGTTCAAAGTCTGTATTAAAAGAGGTATGACACAATGGTGGATTATATAAGTACACTTTTAGGTGTTGTTTATGTGTGTCTGTGTTTTCATTTCTATGGTAGCAGTGAGCATATGAAGGCTGAATATTTGATTCAGTGCACATGGAGGATACAATATTTGCTCGCTTGCCTTTGTGAACGATAGTAAAATTGCTTTATTGATCCTACTGTCCAACATGGTCACCACTGAAACACGAGACATCAACGAGCAAAGATACAGCACACTCACTAAGGCACACTTATGGTGCAGACATTTCCCCTCATACATCTGTAGTAGTTCTATCTCTGCTACCTTACCAACCCAACTAATTCCTCTGCTTTGGCGTTCCCTGAGGAGCTGCTGTGCTGTGGAGATGCAAACCATTTGATTTAATCCTAACTGCGGTCACTTCAAGGACATTTTGGAGATAGTTTTAATAAGATTTATGTATTTTATGTAGTAAAAGTTTTTTTTTAACCTTAAAAACAGGTGAAATTGAAATGACCACTGAAACAAAACCACAGTGAAGTCACTTAACTTAGCTTTTTGAGGCAAAAGAGGAAAGCATTTGGAAGTTATGCACATCGGCAAGCATTATCCATAAACTACACGGGGCACACATTGGCTACTTACTCGCAAAGTCACCACCTAATACATGTAAATCTGACTCATCAAAACTGAAGCAGAAATGTGGTGATATTTACCACACAGCAAGAAATTGTTGTAAGATACAATAGTTCAATAAAAATGTTCTCTTTGTCAGAGTACCTCTGTCCATATCGCTGCTACCCAGATTCAAAAGTCACCCACAATACAGCAGCTCTAAAGGGGGGAGCATCCACGGAGACCAAAACAGATATGGAGTTGTGACATTTTAATATTGAAATCAATGAGAATTGTTTCACTGTTGGAGGTTTGCCTCAAGTGGCAATTAGAGGAAGTGTGGTTTATGCTTGGCCTGGAGTGCAAAACAAGCATTTGACATGATCCCCTCCTGCTCTGTTCAAGCAAAGCATCCAAGTGCAAGTTTTGTGCACATTTTTGAAATCAGATCTATACAGAGCAAGAAAAAAATCACAACAATCCTATCAGGATAACTGGCAGGGAGGACATGTGTAACTACAAAATGAGCAATTGTTAATACTTGTATGTGGAAAAATATCTAGTGTGGAAATTTGTCCAGAATATATATCCTCGACGTTAACTCATTCACTGCCAGCCATTGGCAGTGAATGAGTTAAGGATACAGGCAACAAACGGTGTCATGGAATTTGAGTTTGCAAGATCTGAAGTAGCCATGGTTGCAATTCTGCATACGGCATATGCAAATGTACAAAGTACAGCGACCTATGAGTTTTGAAAACAAAGTAATACAGTGAGCACTTCCAAACTTTCAAGCTATTTTATATTCAAACAGAAGTACCCAAAGCTCCACAAACACATTAGCTGACACTGAGTTACAAAGATGTAAAACACATGTTGTGGGATGACCTGGTTACACAGTTAATGGCTGCTTTTTCAGACCATTTTCTGTAGACCCCAGAGCTGTTTATGTGGGGAAAATCCCAGTAGCCTTGTTCAAAAATATTCCAAAGTTCACTTTTAGGTTCAGCAGGTCATCTTGACCATGTCTGTGTGTCTAAATGCTAAATTCATGGAGTTGCAGTCATGTGACTGACTGATGCAGAGGTCAGGGAGGATTAACACAGCAGTTTTGTTGTGATTATGTCAGTGAACAGCCAAACTCACAAAACCATAAATGAGCCACATTTAGCATTCTTTAGCATTCTGAAAAGTGTGGGGAAAATGCCCACAGAGCTCACGTACATCTTCTATTGTGCAGAATTATTAACGAACACGTTTGCAGCTCGTAATTCTCGGTATCAGAGTCATCGCTCCTGTCACTGCTCACATCCAGCAGATGGAGAGTTTTCAGGTAGCCCTTTGAGCTATTTCTCCAAGTGTGAGTGTGTGAGAATAAGTGTCAGGTCTTGTTGATGTGGACACTCCTCATTATTTCCTCCCGGGAGTCTGAGCTGGCGGTAATTTTACCCTCTAACCCTCTCTCGCTTTCTCCTCCAGTCGTTTACTATGTCTCTTGCCCTTCTTTTCCACCCTCTCTCTCCTGTGATACAGCCTCTCGTTGTGCTGTCTGCAGTGACTGTCTCTCGCCCGCGGTCCCTCTGCAGTCAATCTGTCTTTATTTTCGTTCTCTCTCCATTCTGATTGATTCTTATCAAGACCTATTAGGGTGCTTCAGGCCACTCACACACACACAAATGCTGCAGTCTCCTAACCAATCACAGCGTGCCTGGTGCCTGGGGGAGCTGTGACTCAGAGTCGCTCCGTATATGGGAGTGAATCAACACCAATTTGCAGGCTGATGCGTTTGTGGCTTTGTGCATGATGCACACTGATGTGTGTGTTTCTGTGTCTGTGAGTGTGTGGGTAGGCTAATTGCTGAAATGGTTGGGGACTCCCATTGTGATTTGCGGTATGTTGGTGAGAAAAGTGGAGTTGGATTTAACCCAGAAAGTTTTTCCTTGTGGCAAAGTCGAGTGCTGAATGTTCACGGGTGTTGTTTTTTCCAAACCAAATCTGAGGTTTGCAGCACCTACAACATACTAGGAACATACTAGCAACGCAAGAGCAGTTTCAATAATGTTTCTAGAACTGTGTGCAGGGTACATATAAACACTATGTGCTAATGCTGGAGAGGTGAAAGTAGGGAGGCTATAACTGGCTGATATAACAGAGCATGAAGGCTGATATATTCTGTGTAGAGGTCCACGGGTGAGAGGGCAGCAGTGCAAGTAGCATTGGAGGTGGATTCAAATGGTTCTAATATGTAGATAAGAAGCCAAACGGGCTATGGATAATCTGTGTGGATGCATATGTGCTGTAGAGGAGAAGACAGTGTGAGACTAAATATTGTCAGTGTGTATGCCCTGCAAGTTGGATGTCAGAAGTAAAAGAGGATGGAGTGGGACACTGTATCCCCCGGGTGGAGAAACCGGTGATTGGAGCAGACTTCAGTGAACACGTAGGTGAAGCAAACAGGGCTGATGAGAAAGTGTTGGGTAGGTGCAGTGCTCAGGAGAGAAATGTAGAAGGGCAGATGTTTGCATGAAAGATGGAAATGGATGTGGTGAAGATGTACTTCAGGAAGAGGGAGGAACACAGGGTAACATAAAAGAGTGGAGGAAGGTGCGCACAGGTGGAATATATCTTATGCAGAAGGTGAAATCTAGAAATCAAGAATAAAAAGGGAGTGAAGACAGAGGCAAGGATTAAATGGTTGAAGCTGAAGAAGGAAACATTTTGTGCAGAGTTCAGGCAGGTGATGAGACCAGATGACTGGAAATGCTGAAGAGGCGAGGGGAAACAGCCAGGACGGTGTTTCGTGTATGAGCTGGACAGAAGACAAGGAGACTTGGTGGGATGATGAAGCAGAGGAAAGTGAGTGAGGTTAGCAAAAAAGAAGTGGGATGGTCAGATGAGATGGGAAAGAGTTGTTGCAGCTAGTTTAATGGCAGATGTGACAGTTAATGATCTGCAGTATGGCTTCATGCAGAAACAGATGCAATTTGCTTTGAGAGAGCTGATGGAGAACCACCGAGAGGGTCTGAAGGAGTCACACTGTGGATCTAGAGAAAGTGTCATGATTCGGCTGTGTGGCAGGCAGGAATGGACCCAAACGCAAACTCACAGAACTTTAACTCAAAAGCACAGCTTTATTGCTGGGAAAGCAGATCATACAAACAATACAAAACTAAACTGGGAAAAACTAATTATAATGTGCACCAGGCGACACAGGGAGAATCACACACAGCTATGAGGGAGAACGCGACAAGAACTGAGGGAGACGCGGACATAAATACACAGAGGGTTAACGAGGGAGGTGGGAGCACACGGGGAACACAGCTGACACAGATAATCGTAACGAGACAGGGCAGGCACAAACACAACATGACGCATACTGACGGGAGACTGTCAAAGTAAAACAGGAAGTACACAGAGGCGCAGACAGGAGGGGAGGAAAGAAGAGCACAGACGTAACGGGCTGGGGAAAACATGGAATAAAACACAAGGAGGAGAAACGAGGCATGGGAACTCAGATACGTGGGGGAAGACACGGGGTAAACACATGAGGGGAATTCCAATAAACTAAACTGAACAACCTAGGAACCATAGAATAAATAGAGAACAAAATACAAAAACACAAGAAAACTAAGAACGCTGGGTCAAAACGACCCAGGACCATGACAGGAAGCACAGAATTGGGTTTCCAAGAGAGGAACTGTTGTGCTGCAAGAAGGCAGAGAAGTGGGTGAGAGCAAACTCTTAGATTTTTATATTTTAGTTTTGCTAAATCTCATTGTAGATGTCTAGCTTTAGGATACTAAAGGTTCAGGCAAGGTGCTTCAGAGACAAACCTGAGAGACTGATGGCAGAGGGAAAAGAAAAGTGCTTTTGAGAAGATGCTCTGAGCAAACCAACTCCTTGAAGTAAACCCTTTCCACCCCAAAAGCACCTGTTTCCAGGCTCTGACCAAATCTGTTATCAAAATGCAACCTGGGGCCAGTTTTGAAGGTCATAGAAAATTGCATATTTAACAAAAGGGCAGCCTTGTGCTTTTCCAATGCTCCGATTCATTTTGTCAGATTAAATTTACTCGAGTTGCATTTGAGAGTTTTTAAGTGTTTACAGAGCAATTATTAAAACGCTCCTCTCTCCTGGTGATGGGGATGAGGAGCTAGTTCAGTTCTCATCCACTGAGCTGAAGGTTTGTCATCTTGACAGTACAGCTGGGAAACTGTGACTTTGCCTTTCAGGGGAATTTTTCTTCTTCTGGCAGATTAAATGGAATAAAGGAGAAAATACATTAATTATGTTCTGTGATATTTGATTTGATTGTAAAACGCAGAGATGCTCTTTAATCAAATGCTACTAGCTACTATTCCTAAATTATTTTAAAAGACATTTGAAAGCCTATTTACACAGTTTTTAATTATTGTAAATATTGTAAGAGGGCAATGCTGTGACCTGTTTTTGATTCTTCTGGTTTGTACCTCAGTGTCATTGATATTTGCATGCTTATATTTTTACAATTGTAAAACCTTAATGTGGATGTAAGATCCAAAATATGTGGGCATTGTTGCATCTACTTTATTGTGTAATTTTTATTAGTACTTGATGGCTTGGAAGACTAGCAACCACTATTGTGGAAGCTTATTTATTTATAAAAAAAATAAAATAAAATAAAGACCTATGACAAGGGCAGTATCGTTTATAAGCACATTTACAAATCATTTTTACCAAAACCAGTCTTCCCTCTGATCTGATGATGTAATAGGTGTGGTTTGATTAGGGCAGGTCTAAAATTAAAGCCATGTTTTAAGCCCTATATAATAATTTCCCTAAAAATAATTTCCCCCAGGGATCAATAAAGTATTCTGATTCTGATTCTGATTCTATCTGATTAGGTAGAGGATCCATGTCCCTCTTGGGGGACACTCCCATAGTGCTTAAATCTGGGACTCTCCACCATTTAACCCTAGAACTGAAGAAGCTTCTCGGATGAGAGAGGTTCTTTCCAAGCTCCTTAGACTACGATGACATGGACGATTGAGAACCTTCACAGACACGGGTAGGGGGTGACTCTCCTGTTGGCAGAAATAAGTCTGTCTGTGCTCTGTAGGAGGACAGCCCTCAGCTCACTTGATCTATAACATCAGTAAACAGTTTCCTAATGAGTTTATTCTCTACTTACTGAGTACAACATGAGGTTCCTTTTCTAAATCACAGTAACGTGTAGCGTTAAAAGGATAATAAACCTGGATATAAGTCATTAGCCAATGAGAATGCGGTGTTCACAGGTTTGTTGGTTCGAGCCACTCCTCGCTTGTCGTATGTGGTTCCAAAACACCAAGATGGCAACAGTGAAGACAGAAGATCAACTTGTGGCTTCACAGTGGGAGCTCTGACCAGTGGGTTAGAGAGCTTTGTTCACAACACTACAGCCAGCAGCTCAGCTGATTTACACAATCACTACAGAACAAGTAAAAACAAAGAATCACAGGATCCAAATACACAAAAGCCTAAATATAACATTGCCTTACTGGATGGAGGATTTCCCCATCTACACATCCACAGTAACTAAGACTTTAATAAAATAAGACAATGCCTACTCTTTTTTTTTTTTTTTCAAATGAAATCCAGTCCAGCATCAACGGATTTCACGCAGACCTAAAGTGGAGCCACTTAAAAAGTAAACTGGACCACTTGATCACAAAATATGCAGCATAATGTGTTTGACCAAGGGCAACTTGACTTCCTGCAGGAGCGAAACGCATTATTCATTGACTGTTTTTTAAACACACCAGTTCATTTCTTATTCTTTATCCTTTTTATTTTTGCCTTCAGAGACAAACCAGCTCAGTGGTGAGGATGTTGTGGGATTACAGGAAGCCTGCTCAGGCTTGTAAACAGGCACGCACATCCTGCCTGTCCTGCTGCATCCTTTTTGGGGGGATGGGGGGGCAAACACTGAGAAACAAGTCTTGAACTGCTCTTAATCCCAAATATTATGTTCCTGCTGTGTGCTCAGAATCATACACCAGTTTTCAAAAAAAACTGCGTATTCTCTCTCAGACATGAAGACAAAGATGAAGGAGAGGGTGAGGGAAAGAAAGAAAGAGGAGAAAACGTTGGTCATGTGGAGAGGGAAAATAGTACACAGAGCAGCTGTGATGTTAGTCCAAAAGGCAAGAGAAGGAAATAAGAAGAAACATATAGAGGGAGGGCGAGGATGGAAAAGAATGAGAGACGCATGTACTGTAATATAGGAGGAGGGAGGTGAAGCTGAGAGGAAGCAGGGTGAGGAAATAAGGAGTCAGCAGAGTAGAGAGAGAGAGAGAGAGAGAGAGAGAGAGAGAGAGAGAGAGAGAGAAAGGAGGCATTAGTGTCACATTGGGAGGATCAGTGTGGTGCTCCTTTGATGTCAGAAGCAAGAATACACACTCAGGCACATACACACCTCTAGAGGGTAATCCACCCTGTGGAGGGATGCGACCTGTGGATTCGAAAGCAGCAGGTTGAGAAAACTACAGAGACACAAACAGGAAGTCACCCATCAGAGCGCTAAACCCCACAGAGAGAGAGAGGAAGCAAGAGGGAGAGAGGTGAGGGTGGGGGAAGACCAGCACCTGTCACACACACACTTGTTTTCACCTGCAGTACACGATTTCACCTCAGCTGCCAAACCTCAGTCCACGTCCTGTTTCCATCGTTTTGCATGAACACCTCACGCTGTGTTTCGGTATTTTGATATTTTTATGTGCATAGATGGAAATGTTATTTATGTGCTTATATATATGATATATAAGCATATTTTAATGTCTTGTGTGGTTCCATTTAGCATCTTTGTTCATGTTAACCCGACAACAAAACAAATCTGCACCTGATTTATTTTCAGGTTTATGTTTGAAGTGACTGGTTATGAGGACTGCTTAGCTATGTACTGAGGCCAAAAGGCAACCTGCAACAGTTAACCAGCGAGCACAGACCAACACAGTAGGAGAAAAAAAAATCAAGTACAGCAGATCCACCAAAGAGGCAAAGTCCCAGGGATGCTGTGATAAATGAAATACTGTAAAGACACCTACCAGCCAAAACTATCATGGCAGGAGTCCAGAGAGAAGGATCCCTGCTGTGTTCATGTTCAGAGTTTAAGGAGACTGAAATGCAAAGAAGTTATGGTCTGTGGACTTGAGAAGAACAGACTAAAAAGGCTCTCACAGTCCTCCGTCTGCGTGTGACTGACAAAAACTGACAAAACGAAAACTGTCAATGATTTAAAAAAAAAAACGAGAAAGCTCTTTCTCCTCATGCCACAGCTGTCCTCTGTCATCGCTGCTGTTCCAAGTTTTAACTTACATTTCATGCACACTCTGCGATTCCTGTCTTCTGTCTGAGTTGAGGAATTACTTATCTGTCTTTATCCTCCAGCTCATGTTTTCTTTCACCAGCTGTGCAGCAGAGGTGTCTTTGGACTGAAAGCAGAGTTTCATTTCACATTTACCACACAGGTTTAAGTGCAATAACACGGTGGTCATAATGACACAAACTCAGCTTTTAACATAACAGGAAAAAATGAATATGATGCTCTGCCATTTAGGGCCCATCCACTGACCTGAGCACTAATTTCTGCCAGCTGTGAACATTCAGCTTGACCAGCAAATCCACGCATCAGTGACAAATCTCACTCAGGGTTAGATTTCAACATCCACAGTCTGGTGGTTCGTAGGAGTGCCCTGGGATTGAGTCAAATTCCCAGCCTGGATTATTGGCTCATTTTCCGGCCTCAGTCAGTACGGATCGGGAACTGCACCTCCAGCACCACCACACTGAGCACTGGGACCCCACAAGGCTGTGTGCTCAGTCCTCTGCTGTTCACACTGCTGACTCATGACTGTGTAGCAACACACAGTTCAAATCACATCATTAAGTTCGCTGATGACACGACCGTGGTGGGTCTCATTAGCAAGAACGACGAGTCAGCGTACAGAGAGGAAGTGCAGAGACTAAAGACAACAACCTGTCTCTGAATGTTGACAAGACAAAAGAGATGGTTGTTGACTTTAGGAGGACACGAGGCGACCACTCAGTATTTTAGTATTTAGTATTTATTTATTTATTGTCATTGTCAAGAACAATGAAATTGCGTTTGGGGCTTCCATACAACCCCAAAAAAAGAAGAAAATAATAAATACCCCTTAAAACCCAAGTGTACATATTTAACCCAGTGTGACTCCAATGCAATAAGACAATCCTTAGCAATAATGTTCGTAGAAATTCAGACAAAGACCTGAGAAACATGACAAAATACAACAATGCAACCCATTCAATATTATTGTACTGTGAGATATGATATCAGATATGATAGTTATCTATTTAAGAAAGAGGGGGGGGGGGCAGGAGGGGGAAGAGAATAAAGATATGATGCACCAATGCAGACCAGTTCATTGCTATTAAGAAGTTGGATATGGTTATTGTCCGTGAGAGGGGGGCAGAGAGTTCAGGAGCCTCACAGCCTGTGGATACAGGCTGTTGGCCAGTCTGGATGTTCTGGCCTGTATAGACCTGTACCTTCTCCCTGAGGGCAGCAGATGGAAAATGTGGCGCGCAGGGTGATGTTGGTCCCGCAGGATACTGTGCAACCTCCTCAGACAGCGAGTGGGGAAGATATTACTGATCTCTGGCAGACTTGTTCCAATAATTCTGCCAGCTTCTTTCACCACCCGCTGGAGTGCTTGCTGATCGGCCTTGGTGCAGCTGGGGAACCACACTAGAAATCCATACGTCAGAACGCTGCTGATGGCACAGTTGTAGAAGTTCAACATCAGAGATCTGGGAATGTGTGCGCTCCGCAGTCTCCTCAGGTAGTAGAGGCGCTGTTGGGCCTTCCGTACAACTGAGGTGATATGGTTGCCCCAGGACAGGTCCTCGGTCACAGTTACCCCCAAGAATTTAAAACTGCTCACCCTCTCCACCGCCTCACTGCCAATGAAGAGAGGCAGATGGTTGTTATGACCCCTCTTCCGGAAATCTACAATGATCTCCTTGGTCTTTTTGGTGTTTAAGACCAAGTTATTGTCGTGGCACCATGACTCTAGTTGTTGCACCTCTGTCCTATAGTTTGTCTCATCATTGTTGGAAATAAGTCCGAGCACTGTAGTGTCATCTGCAAACTTAACAATGAGATTGGACGCGCAGGAGGAAATACAGTCATGGGTGAAGAGAGTGTATAGCAGAGGGCTCAGAACACACCCCTGAGGGGCACCGGTGTTGACCACAAGGGTGGAAGAGGTGTTCTTACCCACTCTGACACTCTGTCTACGGTTAGTGAGGAAGTCCACAATCCAGTTGCACAGAGAGGAGTTAAGTCCCAGTTGGTGGAGTTTGGGACGGAGTTTGTATGGCCGGATGGTATTAAAAGCCAAGCTGTAGTCTACAAAGAGGAGCCGTGCATAGGTGTTCCTGTGTTCCAAGTGCTTCAGTAATGTGTGCAGCACTGTGGCGATCGCATCCTCGGTTGACCGGTTCTCCCTGTATGCAAACTGGTGCGAGTCCAGGGATGGTGGAAAAGCAGCTCTGATGTGTTTAATGACCAGTCTCTCCAGGCATTTGGCGGGAATGGGGGTGAGTGCCACAGGTCTGAAATCGTTCAGACATGTGACATTTGACTGTTTTGGGATGGGAACGATGGTTGCTGCTTTGAAACAGGATGGTACCAGTGAACAGGACAACGAGGTGTTATATATAGAGGTGAAGACGTCCGCCAGGTCCGCAGCACAGTCTTTTAGCACCCGGCCCAGCACTCCATCCGGCCCGGCCGCCTTCCTGGTGTTAATGCTCCGGAACACACGCCTCAGCTCATGAGTGCTCAGGACCGGAGCAGGGTCGGTTGAGGGGTCGGTGTTCTCCCTGTCAAAACGGGCATAAAATAGATTTAGATCCTCAGCCAGAGTAGAACTGTCGGCTGAGGGTGATGGTGTTCTTCTTTTGTAGTCCGTGATAGCCCTGATGCCCTCCCAGACCTGCCTTGGGTTTGTGTTGTTCTCAAACCTGGCCTCGATACGCCTCCTGTGCTGCTGCTTGGCAGTCTTGATGCCTCTTCTCAGGTTGGCCCTGGCAGCACTGTATGCCTCCTGGTCCCCGGATTTGAAAGCGTTGTTCCTTGTTCGAATAAGTTGTTGAACTCCGTGTGTCATCCAGGGTGGATTATTAGGGAACACATGGAATCGTTTCCAAGTTGTTACATTGTCCACACAGAAACAGATGTAGTCCAAGACAGTGGAGGTGTAACTGTCCAATGCGACACGATTGTCAGTGTCCTGCACCTTGAATACATCCCAGTCTGTGCAGTGGAAACAGTCCTGAAGCATCGGAATAGCGTCCTGCGGCCATGTTCTCACGGTTTTGGTTGTAATCCCAGTGCTCTTGATCTTTTGTGTGTATATTGGGTGTAGCAGAAGGGAGAGATGGTCTGACAGACCCAGGTGGGGATAAGCCTGGGCTCTGTACGCATTCGCCATGTTGGTGTACACTTGGTCCAACGTTCTATCTCCTCTGGTAGCACACTTCACATTACGGTGGAAATTGTGAAGTACAGATTTCAGGTCCGCGTGGTTAAAATCCCCAGCCGCAATAAAGACACTGTCCGGGTGTGCTACCAGGCTGTTATTGATGCTGCTGCTCAATTGTGCTAACGCTAGCTTAGCATTAGCATCTGGTGGAATGTAAACAGCGCAGATGTAAACGGCAGAAAATTCCCGAGGGAGATAGAATGGACGGCACTTTAACACCAACAGTTCTACCTCTGTACTGCACAGTTTTTCCGTTACCGTGACGTTCGTGCACCAAAGGTTGTTAATATAGATGCACAGCCCCCCGCCAGTCTTCTTACCCGAGTCCGCAGACCTGTCGGCTCGATAGGCGGTGCGGCCTGCTAGATCGATAGCCGCATCGGGAATGGCGCTGTCCAGCCAGGTTTCAGTGAAAATCATGCACGAACAGTTATTAAAAGTCCGTCGAGTGGCGATCTGCAGTCGTATTTCATCCAGTTTGTAACGGATTGAACGGGCGTTGGAGAGGAATATGATCGGGAGTGGTGGTTTAAACGGACTAGTCTTTAGCCGTGCCCACAGGCCTCCCCGCTTGCCTCTCTTCTGCCTCCGCTCGCAACGTCTCCTCCTGCGGCTTGCTGTTGCGGGTAGCCCCGGGGGTTGCTTAACGATCTCCGGGGGGATCTCCAGGGGGATGAGATACTCGGATGTTAGTTGAAGATCTCCACGGCTTAGTTGTAGTAGATCATCTCTGTTGTATTGAAGTAACCCCAGACTGTGTGAAATAATACACAGTACCACCAAAAGTGCAAAAGTGTAGGAGCTCCGGGCCGCTGCGTCTGTGCGCGCCGCCATCTTGGTATCACCGCTGAGCATCAACGGCTCCTCTGTGGAGATCATCGACAGCACCAAATTCCTGGGCGTTCACCTGGAGAAGGACCTCGGCTGGTCCCTCAACACCAGCTCCCTGCACAAGAAAGCCCAACAGCGTCTCTTCTTTCTGAGAAGACTGAGAAAGGCTCGGCTTCCACCACTGATCCTGACCACCTTCTATAGAGGAACTATCGAGAGCATCCTGAGCGGCTGCATCACTGTCTGGTTTGGGAACTGTGCCATATCAGACCCCAAGACCCTACAGCGGATAGTGGGAACAGCAGAGAAGATCATCGGGGTCTCTCTCCCCTCTATTGAGGACATCTACACCACACGATGCATTCGCAAAGCCACCAGCATTGTGGCTGATCGGACACACCCCTCTCACACACTCTTCACACTCCTGCCATCTGGAAAAAGGTACCGAAGCATCCGGGCACGCACATCCAGACTGTGCAACAGCTTTTTTCCACAAGCCATCCGTCTCCTCAGCAAAAAGGGACTGACTGATAAACACGCACACGCACACACGCACGCACACACACACACACACACACACACACTAACATTATCACTCAGCTTAACTCAACTACCTCAAAACATTGAGCCTGGACTGACTAATCAACACAAGCGCAAACACACTGACCTACACCACCAAACCATCGTACACACCAACCTGTAAATGCTCTTTTGCACAATATTATTACTGGACTTTTTGCATTAACTTCTGCACTTCCTAATTTTTGCTGCTACACTAAGGAATGTTTACTGTTCCTCCACTACCTCAACTCATCATCACAAAACCTTATTATTATGTTACGTTTTTTTTTTTTTTGTCACACTGTCACTTGCTGCTCTTGTTTGCACATTTGCACGTGCACTTTGTTGTCTGCTGTCTGATAACAAAAAAAGTCATCCTTAGATAGTTAGATAGTTTTTTGTTAATTTATGTTGTAATTTATGTTAGGTCAGTCTGTCTTGTCTCTGCTAGCCAGCTAACTAGGCCTCTTAGTTAGCTAGTTTAGAGTTTTTCTGTTAAATTATGTTGTAAATTTATGTTGCATGTAGCACCTTGGTGCCTGGAGGAACGTTGTTTCGCCTCACTGTGTACTGTTAAACTGTATATGGTTGAAGTGACAATAAAGCCAACTTGACTTGACTTGACTCTAGTGACTGTTAATTGTATCTGCTTCCCGTCCATCCATCCATCCATCCTGCTTTATTGAGTTTGCAGAGGTAGCAGTCTAAGATGTCCAGAGCTCCCTGTCTACGCCATCAGCCAAGTACAAGTGAGGTTTTTTTTAATTATTTCTTGCAACTTTCATTATATCGTCAGTCTGTAATCATTTAAAAGGTTTTTGCTAATATTTAAAATGGATTTTATTTTTGCCGTGTTCTCATGAATAGAAGCCTTATCCACAGCTCTTGCCTTTGTGTTCAGCCTGTAAGACACTGTCACCATTAACATTTCTATTAACCTCATTACTACAACAAATGGCCAAGTGAGGAGCTCATTGATCAATTATTTAATCGATGACTAATTATAATGAATGACTGAGTAATGTCTCCAGTGACACACCCTAATTGTTGCTGTGGGAAATGATCAGCTACCCACATGATGTGACTAATATTTAAACCTTCACCCTTAGAATAAAAATGTTCACATTTAACTCATGGCTTCTGGTAATAAGGAGCTCTGGCTAACAATGATGTCAACATGTGAATATGAAACAACAATAAAACGTCACATGTTAGCATATTATGTAGGATGATTTCTTTTCCCTTCCACAATGTACTGAACTTTAATTTGCTTTGGTTTGATTGTGTTGAGGTTAATTTAATTAATTTAAGCCAGCTATACTCTTAGGTTAGCATTTGTTCACCATTTTTATTAATAAAGTTTCACTTTGTGAAAAACTATTGCACCTAAGAAATGGGGGCTTGCAAATTTTAACACCTTTAACCTGTTCTTATCTAAAGACACAGAACCACTGGAGATGATGTGTATATGTGTGTATATATATATCTCATCAATAGAAAAACATCAGATTTAGTAGAGAAGTTGAAACTAAGTGCTGTGGACACAAGGCCAGTGGTTTCACAGTCACTCCAGCTTAACAGTCTGTAGATATTCAGTGTTAAGGGTTCAATATTGAGGACGAGAGTAAAAACAACCATGGTCCAGAAGAGCTTGGTCAAACAATTGATTTTAATGAACACACGCAGCGTGGGGAGATGTACACTGCAAAACATCAGCTGTAGATCTCCGCCCAATAACTACACAGGAATGGTTTTATATCATAAGGGTATTATAACGCCCCCTCATGCGTTAAGCAGACACAATACATGCATACGTCAAATCAAAACCACAATGACTTGTAACACAATTTGAAAAGAGCATCGCCTCGTCTCCATCCCATGTGTCTTCCTGTCGCACGTCCTGCCCGCACTTATCTTCTGGAACATCAGGCACACATTCTGCAACAAACTGTTCTTTTGCAAGCACAAAATGCAGTCACAAGCAAAACATGATTAAACTTTCACCTATAAATGAGTCTATCTACTGTGTGTGTGTGTGTGTGTGTGTGTGTGTGTGTGTGTGTGTGTGTGTGTGTGTGTGTGTGTGTGTGTGTGTGTGTGTGGGTCTCTCGACCTTAAATGCTCTCTCATCTCACCCGTTGCACTTCTGACCTTTCACCAGAAAGAGAGACAGAAGCCATTCTCATATGTGTAATGCCCTAACTGAAACTATGTATATGTAATCTATTAAATAAATGTTTTAATCAAGAACCTCTACTAAAAGCTTAATCAGACGATATAAATGAATAGAAGATAATAATGAATAACCTGGTTATTAAAATAGCATCATCCAAACAGCTCCTCAAAGTAACTTACACTTAGATTCTGCTTTAGTTTCACTTTCACAAGCACGCTCAAAAGCCTGCGCTTCCTGTCTACTTGGCACAGACTATACTCAGAGTTAGGCCGTTCTTTTATGATGCATGTAATCTGCATGTAAACATTCAAGATTTTAGATTTAACTCAGCAGTTTAAAGTGGTTATAACTGCACCTGTAAAAAAGGCTAACTGGGTACCAATATGTTTAAACATCTGAATGCAATATCAATATTAATTATTAATGCAATGGTAATGATGATTATAAACAATAGCGGCAAAAAATAGACATTTTAAATGAGAATAAGAAAGAAAAGTATGTCTTTGTGCCCCCTTTTCCCTGTTCATGCCCTATCGGCCCCCTTGGCTAAACTTTGCTAGATCCGCCACTGCACAGTTACCAGCGTCAGCTACGTAGAAAAAGATCCTCGAGTAGAAAGTGGGCCAAAAGCAAACTAGAGACACGGACTCGAGACAGAAAAGCCGATCACCTGATCGTTAAGCAGTTTCATGATTGAAGTAGCAGCAGGAGAGGCAGTCGCTTGTTAAGCTTAACGCAGGAATGCTTTACATTCAGAGATGGACTTACACACTTGCTTTACTTCTCTCGGGATAACTTTGTCGGAGATGAAATGCCGGGTTGCTAGCGAAGCTCCAAATGCTATCCAGACCACCGACAGAAGAGAGAATCAGAATCAGAATCAGAATGGGGTTTATTGCCAAATGTTGAGCAGGTTTACAACATTAGGAAATTGCTGCGGTGCTTCAGTGCAAACATGCTGTCATAAATAGCACTTAAATAGACATGGAAAAAAATAAAAGTAGGGATAAGAATTAAAAGTGCTACGTGGAAAGATATGTGCATGAGATATACATGAGATATATACATGAGAATAAGAATTAAGAGTGCTACGTTGAAAGATATATACATGAGTGCAGGTGGTGATCAGTGCCAAACATAGAATGATGCAGTGACACAGCGTAGGGTCATGTGTTAGTGGCGGGTACAGTCATACGGTTATTGTTCATGTGTCCAACAGCAGAGGGGAAGAAACTGTTCTTATGGCGAGAGGTTCTGGTGCGAATGGACCGGAGCCTCCTGCCTGAGGGGAGCAGGTCAAACAGACTGTGTCCAGGGTGAGAGGGGTCAGCTGAGATCCGAGCTGCACGCCGCAATGTCCTGGAGGTGTACAGGTCCTGCAAAGATGGGAGTCTGCAGCCAATCACCTTCTCAGCAGAGCGCACAACACGCTGCAGTCTCTGTTTGTCCCTGATAGTGGCTCCAGCGTACCACACGGTGATGGAGGAGGTGAGGATGGACTCAATGATTGCGGTGTAGAATTGCATCATCGTCCGTGTTGGCAGGTTGAATTTCTTCAGCTGCCTCAGGAAGTACATCCTCTGCTGGGCTTTCTTGATGACGGAGGTGATGGTGGGCTCCCACTTCAGGTCCTGGGTGATGGTGGTACCCAGGAAGCGGAATGAGTCCACAGAGGTGATGGGGGTGTCAGTCAGGATGATGGGGGGGGAGTGGGGCTGTGTGCTTCCTGAAGTCCACAATAATCTCCACTGTCTTCTGGCCATTCAGCACCAGGTTGTTGTGGCTGCACCAGGACACCAGACGTTCAACCTCTCTCCTGTAGGCAGACTCGTCCCCGTCCGAGATGAGTCCAATAACGGTGGTGTCATCTGCAAACTTGATTAGCTTGACAGACTGGTGGGTGGAGGTGCAGCAGTTGGTGTACAGGGAGAAGAGCAGAGGAGAAAGAACACAGCCCTGAGGGGAGCCGGTGCTGATGGTCCGGGAATCCGAGACATTCTTTCCCAGCCTCACATGCTGCTTCCTGTCCGTCAGGAAGTCAGTGATCCACCGGCAGATGGGATCAGGCACATTCATCTGGGAAAGCTTGTCTCGGAGATGGTCTGGAAGGATGGTGTTGAAGGCAGAGCTGAAGTCCACAAACAGGATCCTGGCGTAGGTTCCTGGGGAGTCCAGATGCTGCAGGATGAAGTGTAGGGCCATGTTGATTGCGTCGTCTACAGACCTGTTGGCTCTATATGCAAACTGCAGGGGGTCCAGGAGGGGGGCCGTGAGGGTCCTGAGATGGGAGAGAACTAGGCGCTCAAAAGACTTCATGACCACAGATGTCAGAGCCACGGGTCTGTAGTCATTTAGTCCAGTGATCCTAGGTTTCTTGGGGACAGGGATTATGGTGGAGGACTTGAAGCAGGCAGGCACATGACATGCCTGCAGTGAGGAGTTGAAAATGCCAGAAAACACTGGGGCCAGCTCGTTTGCACAGTGTCTGAGGGTGGCAGGAGACACACCGTCTGGGAGCTTTCCGAGCATTCAGACTCTTAAACTGCTTCCTCACATCTGCTTCATGAATATGAAGAGTTGTGGTGGGAGGAGGTGGTGTGAAATCCTCTTTTGTGTGGGGTGAGGAGGGGGGTGTTGTAGGTGAACGGTTTGAAGGTGGTGATGGCTCTGTGGAGGGGGGAGAGGTGGGGGAATGAGTGTCCAAAGTGTCTCTATTGTTGGGGCCGTTGGAGGTGTGAAGGCTGCCTGATGGCTCGTCAAAACGGCAGTAGAAGTCGTTAAGGGTGTTGGCCAAGAGCAAGTCGTCAGTGGAGTGGGGGGTTTTAGGCTTGTAGTTTGTGATATTCCTAAAACCTTTCCACACAGAGGCCGAGTCATTCTCTGAGATCTGCTGCTGCATCTTCTCAGAGTGCTGATGTTTAGCAATGTCCACTTCTTTAGTGAACCTGTACTTGGCCTCTCTGTAGCAGTCCCTGTCTCCGCTTCTGAACGCCTTTCTCTTTTCCAGCCACAGCTTTTTGAGTTTAGGAGTAAACCAGGGTTTGTCATTGTTATAACTCACCCTGGTGCGTGATGGCACAATGCTGTCCTCACAGAAGTGGATATAGGAGGTGACAGTGTCCGTAAACTCGTCCAAGCTGTTAGAAGCAGCCTTCAATGTGTCCCAGTCTGTGGTCTCCAAACACGTGCGAAGCTCCTCCACAGCCTCGTTGCTCCACAGTTTTTTAGTCCTCACGACAGGTTTGGAGAGCTTCAGCCTCTGTCTGTACGCGGGGATTAGGTGGATCATGACGTGGTCAGAAAGTCCGAGTGAAGCGCGGGGCACCGCGCGATAGGCCCCGCTGATCGTGCTGTAACAGTGGTCTAATGTCCTCTCCTCTCTGGTTGGGCATTTAATATACTGCTTATATTTTGGAAGCTCATGGCTCAGATTGGCTTTGTTAAAGTCCCCAAGAGCAATGATGAGAGAGTCCGGGAATGTCCGCTCCGTGTGGAGAATCTGCTCCGCGAGTGCGCACTGAGCTGCCTGCGCATCTGCGTCTGGCGGGATGTAAACAGCGGCCAGGATGAATGAAGCAAACTCCCGCGGAGAATAGACAGGTCCCGCATGCCACAGCCGCTCTATCACGTGATGCATACTGCTCCGACGTGCTAACGTTCTGAGGTGAGTTACGGCGTGTTGCAAGTTTTGTGAGGTGCTTTCGTGATATTTAATGGATCGGATTACATTTTTTATTTTTCTCCGATATCCGATCCAGTAATTTAGGTCAGTATCGGACTGATACCGATACGTAATATCGGATCGGTCCATCTCTAATATATAAGAGGCACACACAGATACAAACATCCATTCCCTCCCCCATGCACACATATGCAAATACTCAGCACTCACCCAACGTGGAGACAGACATAAATAGACACTGTACACACAATCACACTCTCCAAACGTACTCTATACCCCAGGTCCAGGTACCCTTGTCCCTAACCTGCACCTAGACCCAGGAGGTGTTACCCTTTTTCCCTGGGGTGGAGACAAACAGATCGCCTCTGGATGCCATGTAGCATGCCCACCCCCAAGGTCCTATATGTATGTGTTATGAGAGTGTGAGTAATGTGAATGTCTAATCTAGATGTGTAAATCTTAGAACAATGGAGCCTCTCACCACACTTCTTTTTCTCTTTCTATTTACAAACAAGGGATGTTTCCACATTCTCTCCACCTGTCTAAACGAAACACCCAGCATACTTCATTAGACATACACACACAATTATGGGCATGCTGAGGTTTGTCACATGGAATGTAAATGGAGCTGGCTCCAGAGGAAAGAGGTTAAAGATATTTAACCAGCTTAAAAAACTACAGGCAGATGTTGTTTTATTACAAGAAACTCACAGACCTGTCACAGGTTTAAACGAACTTAAAACACCTGAGTTTCCTAACGTGTTTGCAGCCTGTTATAATTCTAGACAACGGGGAGTAGCAATTTTAATACATAAAAATGTTAATTTTACAGTACTCGATACAGTTATAGATCCAGAGGGTAGATTTCTAATTATTAAACTATCAATATTGAACAAAAAACTATGTATTGTAAGTATATACGGTCCAAATGTTGATGAACCCTCATTCTTCCACGGATTTTTTAGTGCACTCTCTGAACACCTTGATTGCACACTCATTCTTGGCGGTGACCTCAACCTTGGACTAAATGAAGACATGGATAGGCTCAACACAACAGGAACTCAGCGCAATTGGCAGTCCACAAATATAATCAAACAGTATATGAGCGACTTTGGTCTTTGCGATGCATGGCGCTCTCTTCACCCCACCAGTAAGGAATATACTTTTTTCTCGCATGTTCATCACTCTTACTCTCGTCTGGATTATTTTTTGGTCAGCAGCTCACTGCTGTGTGACATTTCAGACACTGAGATTCATCCTATAGCTGTCAGCGATCATGCTCCTGTATCTTTAACACTAATGCACAAGAATAACACTACGCCAAGAAAAAACTGGAGATTTAATATATCACTACTTAAAGATGAAGACTTTATTAAATATTTTAAAAAGGAATGGACTTCATATTTAGACTTTAATGACACTCCCGGAATATCTGCTTCTGTTCTATGGGAAGCAGGGAAAGCTGTGATGAGAGGTAAAATAATTTCTTTCTCATCACACAAAAAGAAAGAAGAAAACAAAAATATTCAGGAATTAGAAAAAAACATCAAATCACTAGAAGAAGCCTACGCGTGCGACCAAGATCAGGAAACATTGAACAAAATATGCAAAACAAAACTAGAATTAAATGAAATTATTAATAAAAAAACACAATTCCTTATACAAAGACTTCGCTTGCAGAATTTTGAACACAGTAACAAATCAGGTCGATTTCTAGCTAACCAGCTAAAAATAAATAAAGAAAAAACAACTATATGTGCTGCTAAAGATTTATCGGGGAACACAATATATGATCCTGGAAGAATAAACAACATTTTTAGGGATTTCTATGAAACTTTATACTCACCACAAATAAACCCATCTAAAAATGAAATTGATCTGTTTCTTGACAACGTAACTCTTCCAAAATTACTAGATAGTCAAGCAATGGAACTGGATTTGCCACTGACGCCAAGTGAACTCCAGGAAGCCCTGATAAGTATGCCCAATAATAAGGCTCCAGGTCCAGACGGCTTCCCTGCAGAATTCTACAAAGAATTCTGGATAATTTTGGCACCAGTATTCCACGGCATGTTGCAGGAAATCGAGGAAAATGGCAGACTACCACCAAATATGGATTCTGCCAACATTAGTCTCCTGCTAAAACCAGGCAAAGACCCTTTATTTCCCTCAAGCTATCGTCCAATTTCTCTTTTAAATGTAGACCTTAAAATAATCTGCAAAGCTCTCTCAAAGAGATTAGAGAAAATGACCCCCCTCTTAATTCATCCTGACCAAACTGGTTTCATAAAAGGTCGGCACTCCTCAACAAACACTCGTAGATTACTTAATTTAATAGACTACTCATACGATAAAAACATCGAAACCATAATATTATCTCTAGATGCAGAAAAAGCATTTGACAGAGTTAACTGGAAATTTTTATTCGCAACTTTACACAAATTTGGTTTTGGAAACTCTTTCATAAACTGGATAAGAATATTATACAATTCCCCAACAGCTCGTATCAGAACAAATGACCAGACATCCTCCAGCTTCTGTCTCCTGAGGGGCACCAGACAGGGATGCCCACTCTCCCCTTCACTTTTTGCAATTTTTATCGAACCTCTAGCAGCAGCATTTAGACAGGCTACAACAATTAAGGGCATAAAATGTAAGAACATAGAACATAAAATCAGTCTCTATGCGGATGATGTGTTGCTTTTTCTGCAAAACACACAAACCAACCTCTCTGAGGTAATTACTTTAATAAACTGGTTTTCAAGAGTTTCAGATTATTCAACTGGTCAAAATCTACAGTTCTCCCCATTAACTGCTCCTTCCATAATTCTTCCTCTGCCCCACTGCAATCTGGAAATATTAAATATTTAGGTATTAATGTCTCTCCTAAGCTTTCAGACTTAACTAAATTAAACCACATCCCACTTCTAAAGAAAGTAGAAGGCGATCTGACTAGATGGAAATCTTTACCCATATCACTCATGGGAAGGGTCGCCACTATAAAAATGATGATCTTGCCAAAAATAAATTACTTATTTTTGATGATCCCTAACAAACCATCACAAGATTGGTTCAGATCTCTGGATTCATATATTTCCAAATTCGTTTGGAAAGATAAACCCCCGCGTATCAGCTTAAAAACGCTACAAAGAACCAAGGATAGAGGAGGATTAGATCTGCCTAATTTTCACCAATACTTCTTAGCCAACAGGCTTCAGTTCATCTCAGAATGGTTAGAACATACCTTCTTAGTTGAGCCCTGGCTAGATGTTGAACAGGCACTATGCAAGGATCTAGAGATTTCAGACCTACCATTTATTAGCTCAAACATCAAAAGACATGAATGCTTTAAAAGTATCAACATCAGCTTTTCTCTAACAGCATGGTGGGAGTTTCTAAAAATAACGGAGTCTTCATTAATCCCATGCAAACGTACACCTATCTGGAATAACCCTGACATATTACAAAACAATAATATGATTAATTTCCCAGAATGGAGTTGTAAAGGAATTAAATACTTAGAACATATATTAGAGGGAACAGAATTTATTCCATTTGACAGACTAGTTGCACAATATGGGATCAACAAGACAAGATTTTTAGAATATCAACAAATTAAATCCATAGTAAAAAAGAAATTTAACCTCAGTCAAGTTGAATTACAAACACCAGTAAGTGCGGCACATTTTCTTACTCTTAAATCCCCCAAATTATTATCTAAAATATACAGAACACTTTCTAAATTAGATGAATCAATATCCCTTCCTATTGCAAAGTGGGAAGCAGATTTATCAGTCAGCTTAGACCAAAACTTCTGGTCTCAGATTTGCTTAAAAACCTTTAAATTAATTAAAAATCCCAGTCTGCAATTAATACAATACAAAATACTACATAGAGTGCACTATACAGGTCATCGGATGTTCAAGATGGGCTTTACATCTTCCAACAACTGCTCACACTGTCAAGGCAATACACCAGACAATTACATCCACGCTCTTTGGTTCTGTCCACCAGTGCAAAAGTTTTGGCGCGAGATATGTGAAGACTTATCAAAGTGTCTGAAATGTAACATTCCAACCTCCCCCTTAGTGTGTTTACTGGGCAGCTTAGATAATGTCACTTCAGAAAAGAATATAGCCCATATGATTTTCACTGCCCTATGCATAGCCAAGAAAACAGTCCTCATGAACTGGAAAAATAAAAATAATCTTAATTCTAACCAATATAGAAATTATCTATTAGATTACATTAGTCTTGATACAGCCTCTGCCACCACATCAGATCAATTGCTCTGGACTCCTTTTATCAGCTCCATCACCTAGTGGGGGTGGGGGGTCATAATTTGGTCCCGCCTTCACTGTTGTGATTGGTGTGGGGGTAGGGACAGGCTTAGGGCGTCGGAGGGTTCCCCGGAGGCATCTTCCTTGGGGGGCTCAACCCGGGGTAGCGGTCATGTCCGGTTGAGGGCTCTGTTGGCTCTCAGGTGACTGTTTCCTCGCGGCTGCGTGCAGCGGGGCTAGGGGAGGGTCTGTGCTGACGGACGTGGGTTACTGACCTGGTAGCCTGGCTGGCCCTGGGTGGGTCCGGGATGGGCGTGAGGTTCTGGGGGCGCTCCGTCTCTGGGCTGGGGCCCGGGCCGGGCCTCGGGGGCTTGGATCCTGGTTGGTGTGTTGCCGGGGCTGTGGGCGGGTGGGTGCATGGGGGCCCGGCCCTGGAGCGGGGTGCCGCCGGTGCGTCGAACCACCTGGGAAGCTCTTCAACTGGTGGGGGAGATGGTCACATCTTGCAGGAGCTTTCCTCTCTTCAGGAACTCTCTCTGCAGGAGGGGGAGATACAGGAGAGGTGGAGGAAGATCTCAGCCTGGGCGTTTACTGTCTTATGTAGTCTGGAAGATGAGTGGATGGTGGGGTGGGTGCAGTTTTCTCTGTGGTGGGGTTGGGTGGACTGTCCCGGGCTCTGTGGGGCCGGGAGGCGCTGCTGCACTGGGCCCCGGTCTGGATGGGCCTGGGCCCCCTTTCCCTGGCGGGTCGCGGAGTGTGGGAGTGCCTACTGGGGTCAGCGGGGGAGCTGGCCCCAGGGATGGGTTACCTGCCCCTCCCTTCCTTCCCTCCCCATCTCCAGCTGCCTCTCTCTTCCCGCTCCACCACAACCACCCACACATGCAGGGCCTTGGAGTAGGGGTATGTCACCAGGGTGCAGAGGAGGCTACCCCCCCTCTGTCCCCTTCTGGCTGCCTCTGCCTCAATTTTATCCCACAACTTAGACATTCACATTATTCACACTCTCATTACACATACATATAGGATCTTGGGGGTGGGCACAATCACGGAGTCCAAAATACCATCAGGGTGTACACCTCACCCCTGGCGTCGTTGCCCACCTCTCAATTTTAAATACACTTAGACATTGAGGGCTATCAGGAGGGACTATGCGCTTACCTGCTGCTCCTTGGCAGGTAGCTCCATGCCCTCCTGGGTTTTAATTGCACCTTAGAACACACATGCATCAACACTACAATGAGCGGGTGGAGGGAGGTTTGGAGTCTTCTCCCACCCCCATTCTCTGCGGCCTGCTGGAGCGGGAGGGCTAGGTGGAGTTGGCCGTCCGACTGCGGTCTGGGGTGTGGGGCCTCCCTGCTGCTACGGAGTCGGGGTGGTCTGCCTCTCCCCACCGCAGGGAAAAGGGTAACACCACCTGGGTCTGGGTGCAGTTCCCCCCTCCAGGGGCAAGGGTCCCTAGACCCGGTTTGTAGAGTACGCTTGGGGAGTGTGATCGTGTGTACAGCGTCTCTTTATGTCTGTCTCCACGTTGGTTGAGTGTGGAGTGAGTGCATATGAGAGCATGAGGGGGGGAATGGATGTTTGTGTCTGTGTGTGCCTGTATGTCTGTGTATATATGTCAGGTTGGGTATCAGACGCCACCTCTCTGGGGACACCTCAGGCCCTAGCTCCACCTACCACCACTTCCCCTGCCGGTGGCGGACTCCCTCAGGTGTCGGTGCGTTGGTGGTTCTTTGTGTCTGGGGGTGGGCGTCCAGGTACACACCGGCTCACTCCTTGGCGGCCGCTTATCGGGGCCTGGAGCCTGGGGCTCGCTCGGGCCCCTTCGGGGATGGGGTGCCCCCGGCCTCTCGGCCTGGGGCTCGGTCACTCAGGCACAGCTGGCGGCCGGCGGAGCTCACGGGCGCGTCACTGCAACTCCCCCTGGCTTCTGCTCCGCGGCTGCTGAGTGAACCCTCATCTGGGACTCTCCTCAGCTCTTACTGGGACAGTGGCGCGGCTGCCCCTCTGTTGGTCTTCCATGGTTTCTTGTGTTCTGGGGGCCTCTGGATGTCTGGAGTTTTGATCTCCTCCATACCTGCTTCACACCCTGGAGGACGGGGCTGTGGCCCCCCCACACTCCCTAGCAGATCGTTACATGGAGAAATCTTTGGAATACAAGCGCGCGTATGCACACGGGTGTTCACTGCTCGTAGACCCAAATTACACCTTTCTTGGCTGCTACTTCGAAGCACATCTGTCCTGCGTGCTGCACAACAACGTTGAATATTTAGTATTTACTGCTGTTTACACTTAGCTAGATTAATGCGATGGTGTTGTGTTTAGTATGTTGCTTTTGTTTTTTGTTTTTTTTTGCTTGTTTTCTATTCTTCTCTCAACAGGTGATCCAGGAGATTTTTTTTTTCTCCCCCCCTTTCTCACTGTCCCTCTCCCCTTCTGTTTTTCCTTTCCTTCCTCTTTCTTTCTCCCTTTCCTATCTCTCACTCATGTCTGTCCCGTCTGTAACATCTGAAAATAAAATATAATAAATAATAAAAACAAAGATCGACCAAATGGACCAATACGGCAATGCCACGATGATCCATTTGGCAAAGTAAATCCATTGGGTATCCTTGTTGGTCTTCAGACAACAATTCTGATGGCTAAAGAACCAAATGGGACAGGCGAGAAAAAAAAAAAAAAAACAATGGTGACTAACTACATACTTTGGATGATGTTGCCTTGGCCTCCAATAACTTTGGAATCTTAGACCAGTATGTGTCATCCAATGTGCATATTAAACAAATATATAGGACTGCTTTGTTGCAGTCCTATATATAATCAAAAATCCAAATTAAAAACATGCTGTCTCAGAGTGATGCTGAAAAACTAGTTCATACATTTATCATTTCTAGGCTGGACTACTGGAACTCATTATTATCAGGACGTCCTGAAAACTCCCTGAAAAGCCTTCAGCTGATCCAAAATGCTGAAGCGAGCGTGGGACCTCATTGGCTCCTTGGTAAATCCAGAATCAAATTTAAAATGCTTCTTACATACAAGATCTTGAATAATCAGGAAATTTAAATGAACTGACTGCAAGCATCGGATGACCTTATTTAGCAAACACCAACAGGTACCTGGTAATTTGAGACCCAAACCTTTGCATCCCTACTTAACAGCCTACATTCTTTCTCCCTGTCCTATCCCCCAGTCATGTCTGTCCCGTTTGTAGCAACTGAAAATAAAATAAATTCATAATTATAATAAAGGTCAATCAAATGGAACAATGTGGCAAGGTCATGATGATCCACTTGGTAAAATAAATCCGCTTGGCATCTTTCTTGGCCTTAAGACAACAATTCTGATGGCTAAAGATCCAAATGGGACACAAAAAACCCCCAAAAAAACCCCAGCCTAGCAAAGACCAACTGGAAAGATCATCTTATCAAAGAAAAACAAAGAAAATCCTCAGATATTGATCAGAATCAGTGATTCGAACCTTCCGCCAACAAAAGGTCATTCAAACTCTTCACCTGAGCCTTTGTAGGAAACTGTTTTCAAAAGCTTTTGTATCAAAAACTTTCCATGTACCATTGAAGTCAGTCAGCTCTGACACTTTTTGCTATGTTGTAAGTGCAACGTGAAGTTAAAAATGTCACTCCCAGTTTTTTCCTGCTCTCTCAGAACCAACATCTTTCTTTCAATCAACATATGTGAGTCTGACAGCTGAAGCATTTTCCCCTGAATTTATAATGGATCATCATCTTTAAATAGAAACTTTGGAGGAGGTAAGGCACACGAGTGTGTAGGCTTAATTGCCCTGTCTGTCCTTGATTGCACATTGCTGCTTTAATTGCCTTTTTGTGGACTTATTCCCAGAGCTGCTTTAAGTGCCCTTTGTCACTTTTAATGTCCTGTGCTGCCTTAAGTACTCTGTGGAATAAGAAAGGGCTTTTGTGAATCTCTGAGTAATATTGCATAATAGCAGGAATAGTGTGTGTGTGTGTGTTTGGCATGCAGGTGTAAAGAAATCTTTAACTTTGGATCCTTTGAGTACATTTGAAGACTGCCAGTGTACCCTTGAGCACTGGTTTTTACTCTAAACTCCTCTCAAAACTTTTTCTCTAGGGTCAAAGAACTTTATGAGCTTGTTTAACTTTTACAGACTTTAACGTTTTGATGTTATTTCAGGTCAAGAGAGGAGATCCTTGGGCAAATTATTCAACCGAAGAGGAAGAAACAGTAGAAGAGACACAAATTGAGCCCAAAAAAGACGAGTGCTCCCTTTTTGTTTTATCCGCTTTAGCTCAGGGCTCAACCCAGATGCTGTAGAAAGGGTCGGTCATGCCCCTGTTTAAAAACTGTGCTTATGAATTCGCTACTAGTAAACATGCTTTAAACGCATGCTCTGGCACTAACACTTAGCTAGAGAGACATTTAGGTTGAAAAGAAAGAAACAAATTCAGTTTTTGTTAACATATCTCGAGAGTGAAAGAAGAAACATTTATATTCTTTATTTTCCCTGAGTTTTTCTTTTAAATATAAAAGTTATTCACATGCTTGAGATAGTAAAACAATTCATCTAAATCACAGGTTTCTGTGTGGCATTTAAATATTATTTGTCTCTGACTGTGAATTTTCTGCAGTTTCCATGACAAGTCCAGTGAAATTCATATTTGGTCAACTGGTGTTTTAAACATGGCCTTGAAAACAAGCATGACGGACTAGCATACTAAACCAACCTTATTAGTGTTAGCTAATTAACTTCTCCTCTGCTCAGTCATTCAAATATGACCAATTTAAGCATCCTGACGGAGAGTCCACCCTTATTCTCCACACAACAGTGTTTAGTGTTATCATTGTGCATCATCTTTCTGAACTCTGTCCATCCTGCCCTGTACCTCTCTGCTCTGCCTCTCATCCGTTCGCTGATTCATCCACCCATCCATCCTTTATTACTTTTTATTATCTGTCACTTTACTCTTATCTGCTTGGCAAGCCTTGTCAATCACATATGACAAGTGCCCACAGAGACACCCACATTCTCCCGGTGCCCAGCTCATCATTTGTCGGGTCACTTCCCGTTTGTTTCTTTGACTTCCTCAGCTGGCGTCACTGCTTCTCTCTTTTCTTCTTCTTTCTCTCTGCTTCTTCCTGTCGTTTTTGGATAAAAGTCACCTTTTCTGTCAGGAGGCCGTGTGTGTGTGTGTGTGTGTGTGTGTGTGTGTGTGTGTGTTCTGTGTGCAATAGCCACACTTCCACGCTTTAACATTGTTATCGGACAAGTGACAGCTCTAGTTTCCACACCCCCCATTTCATCACACACACACCGATGAACTGAAGTGAGAGCTGAGAACAATCCATTGCTGTCTCTTTCTATCAGTGCCTCTATCTCTGACTGGGTGGGCATTAAAGTGTTTGTGTGTATAGACGTATAGTATATATGTGTGTGTGTGTGTGTGTGTGTGTGTGTGTGTGTGTGTGTGTGTGTGTGTGTGTGTGTGTGTGTGTGTGTGTATTGTCTTGTACAAATGTAAAAAGCTTTTAAATTGCTATCTTAAAGGTGACCTCCCCTGCAGACAGGAGATGTAAAACTCAGCTATAAACTACTAACCGGACACCAGAGAATACGTGTGAGTGTCTGAGTGTGTGTTTGTGCACGTTTGTGTGACTAAATGCTTTGCCCCAATATCATCGATTGTTACACTTATTATTAATAATACATAAGAATTTTGTCATTTTTCAATAAAAATGCAGTCAACTGTCAGTAAATTAATTTAAAAAACATTCCTGTGATTTTCTTTGTCAGGTATGGAGGGTGTGGCCTCCGTCACTCCCTCTTTAAAATACTACAGAAGTGGTGACAGCAGGAGACATCAGTCTGACTTCACTTTGAGTCACTGTGAAAGTTATAAGCAACAAAACAATGAAAAAAATGTAAGTATTAATTTTGCGTAGAGTATTGGACAAAATGTAAACTGTACTTTATTATTATATTTGTATACTCAGTAAACATGACACAATAATTTTGAGTAAACTGAAATATATATTATTCAAATACCAAAGTCTAGAAACTCAAACCAGACAACAAGAAAACAAACCTGGAACTGAGAACAAGGAAAACACACAGCAGTGAGGGTGTACGACACAACAACACATACGGGAGTAACGAGGGAAACAGGAGGGAAACACAGCTGGGACTAATCTGACATAACGAGATGGGGAGGAAGCAAACATGAATACACTGAATACAGAACAAGGAACTATCAAAATAAAGACCTTAGACAAAGATGCAGCCTTGATACTGTGACAAGGAGACATGACTGTCACGGGGAATCAGAGGGAACATGAAACATGGAGACAAGAGTAACTAAACATGGAACTCAGGCAAGGCACAGAAAACTAGAGACTAGAATATAACACACGGGGACGCAGACATGGCAGACAGAGAATACAGATGACTAAACATGGAGACAGAACAGAACCTACACTTCATGCCTGATGCACAAAACATGGACGGCAAAGGAACAAAACCTAAGAACTGGGAATCACAAAAGAATTAAAGAACTCAGGAAGCTGAAAACACCAAAGACTAAACCCTGGAAAGCTCTAAATCAAAGCATGTTAAATAGTCCAAACATAAACACTGGGTCACCACACCCACGACAAAAACATCTAAACTGAATGTATACCAGTCACGTAAATCTGACATTTAATTGACATGAAAATGAGTTAAAGTCAATATTTTGGGCTTTTTTCATTTTGCGTAGAGTTCAAAGCTTCAGTGGCCATTAAGACATTTGTATATGCAAATTTATCAGGTAAAAAAAGGGTTTTAAAATGGTTGAATCCATGTTTTTCTTTCTCCCAACAAACTCAACTGTTTATTAGATGGAGTTTGGGATTTTCTTTTTATTTCCACATCCAAGACTTCACACAGAGTAGCCTTCATTAGCATAGCAAGCCTTAACAACCCTCTGCATAAGAGAGAGAATATCCAATTGGCTCCATTTTTTTTGGGCTGTTTGTTAGCAGTCTGGTTCACAGGTTTCAAGATATTATTTTCAATTCTTGGTGATAGCAGACACCAAATAAAGCTCAAACTGATTTAATTTTGATGGAAATTGGGTCAAGGTCACACCAAAGGTTTTGACAGCTTACAGAAGCCAAAGATTTCAGCCAATGTGCTTTAATATGTATAAAGATAAAAACAAATACACCGTATGTAATGCTACAAGGTCCCACTGTAGGTTGAAGGTAAATTGTCAGCATGTTGCATTAAAAACACCAAAAAATATCAAAGTTTTAGTGTAACCTTTGGCCGTCGGGGTGAGTTGCACTCAGTGAGAGCTCATTTCTGTTTTCTTGATGCAGAAACATCATCCAGGTGAGTCAATCCCAAAAGGTTGATTTGTTCATCTGGACGTAAACGCTACATCCAGATGAACAGAATCAACCTTTTGTGGTCCTGTTTCTGTTGTAATCTGCAGAATCAACTTAATCTGTTTGAGAACTGAAACTATTATTTTTATTCTGCTATTCATTTCTCAGTTCCATTAAAGACATTCGGTTTCTCTGTTACTGATCGACTGCACAGGAAATAACCTCATACTCACTGTCCTGTAATATGAACAGTGGAATTACGCTTGGAGTGCTGCATCCTCCGTTTGATCTTCTCAGCAAAAGTTGAACTGAACTGAATAGATTACAGTACATTTATTTTACCCATGCACTTTGTGGTTTTGTGTTAATATCACGTACGTTTGTTTTCCAAGACTTACAAATATCAACAAATGTTTGTGACATGAAATTATTCTCACAGTTTTGATCAACGATTTGTGAATTGAATATAAATGTCTGTGTGGTGGATTCATATTCCCAGCTACACATCCCATGAAAATAAATGCTACACAGTGACTTTCCTATTTGCATATTTGTGAGTCTCACTCTTTAGATACAAACTGATGCAGAAACACTAATTATTTCTTGCTCTAATCCCTGGGAGCTGCAGCAGAAACCCACATGTGCAGTGACCAATTTAACTGAACATTTCTTGACCGAAGCAGACTAAGATTGTCATCCTGTGACTTTTTAACACTGGCAAACAGAAAAAGGAGCCTCACTGAAAACAATCAGTAAATTAGTATTAATATTTCATATTTGCAGGGCTTTTATGCTACTCTAACCTGTAACTGTGCTCTCAAAAATGACTTGCTGGTCTGGTAAAAACAGCCAATGATGTAAAATGTGTGTGCAGCTCTTCTCAGCACATTTCAGCTCTGATGCAGTTTTATTCTAATCACCAATTCATCTTGAAAGTGGAAATGCTTTGAACAGATGGGTGGGCTACTAATGGCATGGCACTGCCCCAGCATCGTGCCTTGTGTCCACTGTTGATCCAAACAATATGAGACCATGAGGATCGTTTTGGTCACAGCCTCAGCATCTGCCTGGTTACACAAAGACTCCTGAGTCACAAATCAAGGCTTGTGTTTAGGCTTAGGATTCCCCTCCACACCCCTTCTCGTCTACATGCCCCCCTCTGCTAAATAACGATGGTAAACGTATTCCTTGGTGGGACTCGGGGTAAGTTCTGTTCCAGCTGTTTCAGAGTCAGAACTATGTTAACTACATAAAACACGAATGAGCCAGATGCAGAGCAGTGGAACACTCAGAAAACTCAAAGATCAGTTTTTGGCTGGTTGTTTGTTGAACTGCAGCTGTGCACTGGCTGCTGTCTGACAGATCAGAAACCCTTAGTGTGAAGGGAATCTGTGAAGAAATGAAATACTGCTCATTGGCTTTGCATGATGGTGTGACTCTGACTGTCACATGTTACAGAGTCAAGTCATTTTCAAATATTGTTAACTCTCAATCTGGAAAATCTGCTGCTGATGTCAGTAAACGACCACTGTTGTCCCCCTGCATGGACATTTTAAAAGAGGGTAAAATAGGGTGACGCGCTGTCACACACAAACTGTTTACAGGTTTGATATGTAGGAATCTACCAGTGGAATATTTATTGAGTTATTTTTTTTATTTAAATTAGGACCATTTAGTCGTGTTGAAATTTGAACTTTTAATATTAAATATTAACATTATGGCACAAATGGCACATTAAACCTGTATTTGTCAGCTGGAGTTTGGACCCAAACGCAGACCATGAAGACAGAACTGGAATTAACCAAAGTAAGCTGTTTAATTTAGGTTGGATAAACTTAAAACAAAACTAAACTAGGAAAACTACCACGAAACATGGAATCCAATACATGAAGGATGATGAACAGACAATCCAAAGGGGACAAACGCACACAATAAATACACAACAGGATGATCAGGGAAGTAGAGGCAGCTGGGCAACTCAGGAGGAACAAATCCGACATAACGAGATGGAAGCAAAACTTAACACAATACACGAGAGACAAGGACCTCCAAAATAAAACAGGAAATGCAACACAGAGCCAGGCAGACGTGACGGGCTGGGTAGAACAAACAGACGAGACCAAAAAGAGCGGGACACAAAAAGGAACTAAATTAAAGTAACTTAGGCTACGTTCACACTGCAGGTCTTGATGCTCAATTCCGATTTGTTGATCAAATCCGATTTTTTTGTCTGCTCGTTCACACTGCAAATAAAATGCGACAGCAAACGTGCTCTAGTGTGAACGCTCAAAGCGGCGCGCATGCGCAAAAGAAGACGTCGCGCACAACCGATGGCCCTTAATATAAAGACTTCGGACTTTACGTTTCTCAATTTTGCTTATATTTAAGTTATAAAGTTATTTTTTTATTTACATATGGCCTAAAAATGATCCTTATTGCTGTTTTAGAGGAGCAGTGCTTCAAAGGATAGCTGCATATTTCTGTCAGAATCTACAGATTATACAGTACAAATGAAATTTTCACATTTCTCCAACGTTGTCTTCCCAACAGTTTCACTGGATGACCAGGAAGCGTTCGCGATGTCTTCTCCGGTGCTGATAATTGGCGTCTGTCTTGTGTCAGTGACGTTAAAGACGGATTTAATGCGAAGTGACCATCAAACAGCAGTCGCTTTCTAAAACATCAGATATGTATCGGATTCAGTACCACATACGAAAGTGACCCAGATCGGATTTGAAAATATCGGATTTGTGCCGTTCACACTGTCAGACCATGATATGGGTCGCATAGGGTCAAAAAACCGGATTTGATGCGTTTTCGCCTGCAGTGTGAACGTAGCCTAAGAACTGGAAATACAAATGATTACAGTAGGAAGCACTGGGAAACAAACCAATACCAAGTAAAGACTAAGGAACACAAATCACTACAACAGACTTAAACAAGGTCCAAAAAGTCAGAAAACACGAAACACCGGGTCACAGACTGTGACAGCATTGCTGTTCTGATTGGCCAACATGTGTCTCAACAACTGACACTGAGACAGTGAGAATGTTCATTTAATTAAAAAATAAAATGCTTTAATGTTCTTGTAAAAGCTGGGGCTATGATCATAATAATTATCTATGTTCTATCAGGTATCAGAGTATAAATGAACACTGTGGATCCTGAAATCTCTCCTTTTTCTTTTTGCTGGAGGCAGTAATAGTGTACCACAAGATTACAAATGACAAAGGGTGGGTTAAAAAATCAAGCGGGAGCACACGGTACACGATAATAAATCATATCTGATTTGTTTTCCATATGCTCACTTTTTTTTCCAACACATCTCAGATGTTCCAGATACCATGAACTGAGTAAGTGTGCCTAATCCTGATCTAACACTGACAGAAAAAAAAGCTTCAATTGAAAAATTTTATTGAAAATTGAATAAACCCCCCCCAAAAAAAAAAGTATACTCGTGGGTGTAGGTGCGAGAGAGACAGTCAGAGTGAGTGAGAGAGCACTAGCTGCTGTCAGGTGTGTTGTGTGAAGCCGTGGTGATACCTCCTCTCTCTTATCTTGTTGTTCTCTTGTCTCTGTCAGCCAGCTGTCTGCTGCGGAGCTGCTAAAACACTCAATGCATATAGCAGCGTGATTCTTTGATACCTCTGCAAACAAATACACAGTTACTCTGCGGGAAGTAGTTTTAGTAGTATGTAGCAGTAGCTTAGTAGCTCCTTTGTATAGATCTACCACCACTGTGTTTTTCTGGGTTCCGTGTAAATTTAGTTGTGAGACAGAAGATGAATAAAAAAAAATCCCGAATACAAAAATGAAATTTTTAAAAAAGCGATTAATTCAGGAAAATCACAACGACAAATATATATGAGTTCATCCTAAAGAGGCGGGTGAGTCAAGACAAGGAAAAGGAGAAGGGAAAAAGTTCCATATCAAGCCACCAGAATCAGTGTTTACACAGAACCAGGTCAAAACCAGAGGGGCCCAAAAAAGCTCACAAAGATTTTATTTTTTCGATTCTCTTCCTTTTTACCTCCTCGTGTCCAATCACAAACCACTGCTTAGTATTTATATACTTTTATTATTTAGACCAGTGTGCGATGTGGAGTCAGCTGCAGACCTAACAGGACAGGACCCCTCCTACAAAGACCTCCCACAGCCTGACAAGGGAGCATGTACATTAGTCTTTGTTTAACAGCTCAATATCACAAATAAAGCTTCAAAGAACTGCACAGGTCTGAGCAAAAACCTTATATATTCAAATATATAAAGAAAGAAGCAAACCTTGGTACATTTTTACATGAAATATGTAAAAACATGTAAAAGGCAGCAAAGACAGAGGCTGAGGTAAATGTGAAGAAAGTAAACAAACTTGGAAGGACGATGATATTAAGAAATTGTGCATTTACTCCAGATCTGCACGATTACTGAATGTGTCTGAACCTGCTGATAATTACAGCTGTGCAGAGGAGTGAGAAGCACCACAGCTCTCTCAGATCACGTTTAGTTCTGTTATTAAACAGAAACCACAGTGTTTTCCAAAGTTTGGGAGCATAAAAGACAAAAACATTAAAGTTTTCTCTGTTTCGTGTCTAGTGTCACTGACAGTGGAGGATCTAAGAGTGCGAGCTGCAATGTGACAAATATGAGGTGCTCCAAGAACATTTACGATTTTTATAGAAGAATATTGTAAAATCAGTTTTGTACAATACTTGGACCAAGTGCAGCTAAAACTGGACTGATGTGCTCTTTGTTATTCCAATAACGCTCCTTCTGAGTGAGCTGCAGAATACGGATCATCTTTTTTAGGAAGTCTAGCAAAGACAGCACTGCAGTAATTCAGTCTAATCGAAATTAATGCACAAGCGATTTTTCACAATCTTGACAAATAAAGTGGGGACATTTTTTGTGATAGTCCTGAAAATAAAAGTCGTCTTGCTAATAAAATTATTGTTAGAATCATTCGATGTTTCAAAAACAGGAAACTGACCTTCCCTGCTCCTCCCTCCTAATGAAGAGCCAGCTCTGATGGACAGGTTGGAGACAGATAACAGTATTTCAATAAGGAGAAATCATCTGGAAGGAATGATTATTTCTCAAACTCAATAAATCATGTATTTGACGATTACGCTCTGATATCCCACAGTGGCAAAATGAAATTCCAGCTGTTTAGGATTTAGGCTGGACCCCAGAGTCTGGAAGCTGAAGACTGAGGCTCGGATGGAGCTCTCACTATCTCGGCTACCACACGGCGAGAGGTGGGTTACACCCTGGACAACAACAATCTGACACAGAGACAGGCAACCCTTTACATCTAACCCTGCTAATTCATGTCTGTGGACTGTGGGAAGAAGCCAGAGTTCCCACACATCTCCACAGAAAAAGGCCCCGTCACATGGTGGAGTCAAACTCAGGACCTTGTTACTGTGAGGCAACGACTGCGCCGCCACGATGCCCTTAAGTAGAAGACAAAGGATGGAAAATATGTTTCAAAATAGGTGTTTATTTTCCCTCTGCTTACATTTCCTTCTTTTATCATATTGCTTTAGAGCCCCATCATTTCAACCTATTATGACACTGTGGAGCAGAGCTGTAACACACAGCTGTCACAACACAAAACAGTTAAGAACTAAGAAAGCTGAACAAAAAGCTGAACAAGAGATAGCTCTCTGTTAGTGTGTGCATGTGCAATATGCACCAAGGAGAAAAAACCTTCTCAGGAAAAGACAAACAGCAGGATCGATACACACATCCTCACACACACACACACACAAGGAGGAGATGTCAGGCCTGCAGAGTGCTGATGCTGGCAGACAGCTCAGTGTCAGATGGCTGCAGCCTTTGATATTGAGATATGAGGTCACACACACACACACACACACACACACACACACACACACACACACACACACACACACACACACAGAGTGGTGAGTTTTGACAGGCTGCAGACAGACAGCTGACACACTCACCTCTTCTCCATGTCAGGCAGTGAGTGATAATTGAACTCTCCTCTGAGCTGTTACTTTCTTTATTTACAGATGATGCCACTCCAGTGAAACACAAGCTCAGTGTTAGCCGCAGCACCATTTAACCCTCGCTGCACACCTCATGCATGGTGAAGACAGGTTAGCGTGTATTCTGCTAACGGGCAGAAACGAGCATGGGAGCTAATCGCCAGTGTAAGCATCCATATGCTCGGTGAAACGAGGGCACATTACATGACTTTAAATGACTATAGAGCTACAACATGTTGTTGCTCTTGTAAACGAGACACTGTGTCTCAATGGGACTGCCTGTGTAAATAAAGGTGAAATAAAATGATAGGAAATAAAACAAAGGAGCAACCGAACGTATAACTATTAAATGTCTGCAGATAATGCCTGCTTAACTGTCTTTGCAGTACGGGTTAGGGGTTATGGGTGCTTCGATTAATAAACACATTTTACTGATTACTCGTACGTCGGTAGCAGCCATATTTTCTCCTCCTTTGCAACTTTTTCCTTCATCGGCTCATTTATTTTCTGGTTCAGAGTTATAGTTCCCAGCTGTAGCAAGCACCTGTTTAAATCAATTACATCTGATAAACCCACTGGCAGACAAATATAGAGACTAGCCAAAAAAGGATTTTCTTTCAGGGGCTGGTAGTAACTGAAGCAGACCTAAATGAGAATGAATACTGATCTTCTCAAGTGGAAATAAACAGAATAAACATCCAGAGTGGTGGGCACACACAGTCTCGCCATGTAGCAGATTGGGGCCCGGCCACCACATGCTTGCCCTTAAGCCCAACCCAGACCTACCTCCATAGGACCCCAGGGCAAACTGGTCCCTTTGTCTTTGAGATATCATCAGGGTTTATAACCTTGTGTCTAATTTGTCATAATTGGCTTTAGAAACTGAAGAAATGGATGATGAATTATAAAGTCTTGTCTCATGCTTGGTGCTGTCACGGTATCTGGATGTGGGGTTTCTAACCTGGCTCTTCCCCAGCCTGGGAATACTCTACGAGTCTTGATTTGGAGCCTCCACTCATCTTAAAATAACCAGCTCATCTTTCACTACTCGCCAGAATGTTAGAGTAATCAAAGTGGGAACTAGTTAGGCTCTCGTAGTAATCCCTAAATGCTCTTCCCGGGGTTTACCTTGTTTTTTACACCCTCACCTCAGCATTATGACAGGTGCAGAACATAGCGACATTGAAGATGAGACAATGAAACTCTGAAAATGAGGAGAACAATTCAGCTACTCTTTATCTCTGTAACCTCATCATAGGTTTAGCAGCAGAGTGGTCTGAGATCTTTCGCATGCAGGAATTTTTCCACTTGTTTTGCAGAGTAGCAGTATGCAGTTGGTGTTTTGTGAAGAAAAGTAGTACCTATGTTGTGAGATTGTTGCTAATCTGCTGGTGCTTTACATTAGTTTTTTTTTTCTTTTCAAGTTTCATCCCAACACTCACACACACAGATGTCAGGTATTCATATCTTGTGGAGACATCTGATTGACATAATGCTTCCTCTAACCCTAACCATCAAAAATGAATGCCTAACCCTGACCCTGAGACTAAAACAACATTTTGAGTGTGAAAAATGCCTTCAAACTTCTGGTGACCAGGATTTTGATCCCCATAAGGGCAGTTGGTCCCCACAGGTATAGTTATACCTTCAGTTTTTGGTCCCCACCAAGGTATCAATACAAACACACATATGTGCTGCAGATTGACCTGACTTTCAGCACACGTCACATCACTGAGACGAAAACATTACATTCAGCCAGAAAATCACTGCAAACTGCTGAGAAACATCTTCCCGCTGAATGCTCCCTGAGTGAAGCATGGTGTGATTGACAGAAGGACAAAAACACACAGACACACAGATGTTTTAGGCTATCACGGTTCAGGATGGCTGTTTTTAATGAGAATTATAAAGCAGAGCAGGTGGGAAGCATGCTCACAGCATGTTGCTGATGTCAAATGTTTAGGGGTAAAGTAAATTACTAGTACTACACTCTCCTCCCTCTCAGGCTGCAGGCTTACTTGTGGTTCGTAGAGTTTCGTACGTATAATAGGAAGCAGCACCTTCAGCTCTCAGGCTCCTCTCTTGTGGAACCAGCAGAGTTTAGGTTCAGATGACAGACACCCTCTTTCCTTTTAAGATTAAGCTTCACTCCTTTCTGATAAAGCTTACACTTAAGGCTAGACCGAGTGATCCAGAACCTTCCCTGCTTACTTATGCTGCTATATGCTCAGGCTGGTGGGGATGTACTGAGCTTTTCTTCTACACTTGCTACTTTTGACTCCACATGTGCGTATGTGCCACTGCTGGATATCATTACATTTTGTCTGTTCTTTCCTATAGGTTACACTCTGTCTTTGTGTCTCTAAGCCCTCATTTATCTAATGCCCAACTGTAGATGGCTCCCCTTACTGAGCTTGGATCTGACAAGGCTGTCTTCCTCCCCGCTGTCGCTAAGTCCTTTTTTATAGGGGATAGTCCTATTGGCTTCCTCACAGTAACACAAGGGTAAAGTAATGCCTAATACAGTAGAGAAGAATGTACACTGTGCTAAATTAAAGTGACCTCTCTGTACAAAATAAAACATTTTTAAAAATGAGTTAATCACATTTTTACTAGTTCAATTTAAGACACTTCTGGAACTCCGTGATCAAGTTACTGTAAGTTTTATGCGTCGTCACCTGTGATGTAAAGTATATGGATGAGCCTCCATGATGTCACCCATCAGTTATTTAACTGCTGTCATGAAGCACCAAGTCTGTTGCCATTAGCATCTTGACATTTTGAGTACTCGAGGTTGACAGTAATGCGACTAATAGCCCATAATCGTCATTATTGACACAAATGGGGACAACAAAATAAACATGATGCTGAATTCAGTGTGACTTGAAATAAATTACAATGTAAAGTTATGCTTATTATAAAGTGTTTATTGAGTAATGGGTACTTCTACAACATTATCTACATTTTTGCAGAAACAAAAAGCAGCTTTAGAGAATTATCAGTCAAAATTACATTTTTGACCAACATTTTTTAATTTACTCAAAACAAGGTTTTAAAAAAGCGTTTTTCTCGGTGGGTGCAGTAGTGCTTTTATCATAATAAAACATGTATTTATTAAAACAGGCATGTTTACCATCACATCATGTGGTAGTAAGTTTACTTTGGAATGATTACAACATTATGGCTCATAATCAAAAACCATCATGGTGAATATGAATTGGATTTGTGTTTTTGGAACCTTGTGGTTGGACTCCATCTAAATTTAACTTCAGGATTCTTAGATTCTTTTCAAATGTCTGTAACTGAGCTTAAGGAGTCAAAGGTGTTCTCTATATCTCGACGTCGTTTGGAAATCAGAGTAAAATCTAACGTATGACCCCACCAGCCCATCTAACTCCTAATCTCATGGATTTTTTTGTTATTATCATTTCTTCTTTTATTTTATCTTTTTATTTATTGCTGATTGTTTATTGCTATATATCATTTATGGAGTTGGCTTTTTTGGTAAACCTTTGTTGTTAGAAAATATTTGTCATGTTTTGCTGTGTGTCTGGCTGGATGTAGGACCCAAACGCAGGACTCATACACGGGGTGTAACGATGCGACAAAGGGCAGGAAAAAACATGGAGGAATGGGAAACAGGAAGGAAAATCAGCTGGGACTAATCTGACATAACGAGACGGGGAGGAAGCAAAACACTGAACACAGGACACGAGACTATCAAAGTAAAACAGGAAACACAAGACCGGCACGTGGACGCAGACTTGACCAGGACACACTAACACAATAACAAAACCTAAAAATTATTAAAGAAAAACAGAAACTAACTAAACTGAAGAATATTAATAATCAAAAAACACAAACATGGAGCCACCCGACTCTGGACCATGAGAATATTGCTGACCGAGTACAAATTTCTAGAGGGTTGAAACCACACGATCCTACTCCTGCCTGCTGTTAAGCAAAACATTTCTTGTTTTTTTGCTAAGCTCTTCTTGCTGTGCAGAGCTGGGTTGCTATAAAAATTCCTTTTTTGCATTTTTAAACGTAGCTTTTTACAGATGTTTTTCACCTTCACCGATTTGCTCCTTACCACTCACAATCATGTAGCCTGCAAGTTTGCAGGAGGTAGTGCATCTTTGATTGATTGATGAAACGGATCATTTACAAATAAGACAAGTCTTTAACAACCACCAACTTCTTATTTAACCCTCATCTTTCGCTGAACCGCACGCTCTTTTCAGAATGCGACACCGGCGATGATGTTTGATCCTTTCAGGGCCAAGTGTTAATAGAAATATCAACCTTATAATGTGCTGAATGAACAAAGTTTCAGTGCCAATAAGGAGAGAGGACGTTTCCTTCAGCGGGATGGAGAGAAAATCGATGTGGGCAACGAGGAGTACAACAGCCACGGAAGAATAATCTCGGTGGTAATTACAAGATGGAAGCACTTTGCAGAGCAGCGCCTGGTGAACGTGTTTGCCAAAGAGTCAACTGTGTCTTTAACTGCAGCATTTAATAAGACTAAAAATATAGCTCAGCGGTGTGTAACAGCATGACTGCCTGTCATCGCTTTTTGTAATATCAGGGAGAGCAATGATCATCCACAGAAAGCCTCTGTGTGCGCTTTTGAATACATGTGCGTGCATGAGCCCTGTCAGCACACAGCCACCTCTCACCTAAGATGACAGCTTCACAAAACGGGGGATAACAAGCAATTAGAGTCGTCTCTGCTCGTCCAATCAGCTCCTAATTAGCATGAAACGCGATTACTAGCTAAAAACTGCAGATAAGGCCCACATGACTCAAATGAGAAATGATTCTATGGTCTACATGTTGCACATAAATGAATCTCAAAGGTGGTGAACAGCAGTCAGAGCAGTTCAGGCAGGCTTCTGGCAAGGCCTCGATTTGTGGGGATGATTTACACAGCTGGATTCAGGGCTGAAATGCTAAATGTGAAGCAAATGGAGGTCATTTTATTCATCTGCTCAGTGGGGAGATAAGACTACATTTTGAGCTTTTGTGTGGGAGATGTACTGCACATATAGGATTTGAATAGCGGAAATGCACAATTGCTGGATGTGCTGATTTTTGTCATGGAGGCTTTGTTGTGGAACGATGGGGAGGAAAAAAGAACAGACAAAAAGGAAAGCTTCTGATCCGGTCTGTCATCATCTCAGGGTTTTGTGTTGTTATTGACTTTTGGATTCTATTTTTCAACTCAAGAAAATTTATTATGTTTTGGTTCCAAGTCTGAGGCCGTGGTTTGAAAGGAGCCAGTCGAGGGTCTTCAGGCATCTGACCAAAATGCCTTCTGGACTCCTCCAAGGTGAGCTGATTTGGCCGTGTCATACAGGGAGGAGTTTAAAAATGTTAGTGCTGATCAGTACTCATAACTCGGGTCACATTAGCATGCATGTGACTGTGTTAGCCTTTGCATGTGGAGCATTACTGTCTGCATCAAGCTGTGTGTGTGTCGTGTTTTAAATATCTGCTGCAGTCCAAAGTAGTTCCAAGTTCAGCGGGTGAGATGAAGCTCTCTCTGTGACAAGGTTCATACTTAAGGTTGTGCTGTTTTGGATTTGGGTGTTTTTTATTGGGAAGATTGTAAATTGCAGTAAATTATAATGAAATAAAGAATCGTAACATTATAATGAAAAGTAAAAGGTTCATGCTATGCTATGCATTTATAAACACCAGTAAATATAAGAAATGTAAAGCCAGCACTTCCGAGAATACGCGCTTCTTTTGCGGTTCGGACTCCTTCTGACATTTCTTCGGAGGTGGAGGAACACCAAAGTAATTGCTTAAAGGAGCTTGCTTCGTCGGCATCTCTAAGAGTTCTGAACAAATGTCTGTCAGAAAATCGTATGTATGCAAACTTCTTATCTGGTGCGCGTCTTTTATTTTGACAGCAAATGCGGACCTGCAGACCACGTATGTGCACCCCTGGTTATAGATTAGATGTCAATTATTAGCAAAGGTTCGCCAATCTGTCTGAGAATGCTTACAGTCAGTGCATCATTGTTGGGGGACAGGTTACCTCCTGCTGGGAAAACTTTACAAATGACTTGTGATCAAAAGTGATTGCCCAGAGGCTGAGTGTATTTAACCTCTGACCAGTTCTGTGTCGAATTACTGCACTATATGCATAAAATATAACACCAGTTGTGTAAGGAATTAAAGACAAAATGATAAAAGAAAGTCTGATGTGAAGATGATTACACTTTCTGCTTTGATACTTCTTCCACAGCAAGATGCAAATATAGAATGCAAACTCATTTTAGAGTCTCATGACAAAAACTGCGCATGCTTGCCAAGATACTGGCGGTAGATTAACTTACCCACTGGCTCAACTTACCTCACTCTCCCCTACACTCTCCAGTCTAAAACACATCACCATATGATATGTCATTTCACGCCTCAGGCACATACAAGCCGTGCTTCAGAGCAACACATCAGCCTGCGGTGTTTGTTCAGAATGTAAAGTGAAAAGTGAAGTGGCTGCCCTGAATTCAGGAGCCTTTTGTGTGTCATTTCACTTGATTCCTCACCTGGGTGAGTCAACATCTTCAGCTCCGGTTCCTCAGTCCATGCCATTTCTAATATCATCCAAAGAAAACGAGACTGCAGATCATAGAGGCCTGGATTTTGTTAAACCTCGACAATGAGTTTCCCCACGTCCGTCGTGACAGAAACAATACTGCAGGAAGGGCGAGAGGAATTCTTTAGTCCAAGATGTGGCACAAACCCAGAAAGAGCTGTCAGATAAAGTGAAATGTTATAAGGTTCTGGTTTAGAAGACTAACAGTAGGTCTGACGAATGATCTCCGCCTGCAGTTTGTTTTACAGAGGTGATTTTCAATTCCCTTGGCCAAAGGGTGGCAGTTTGTTCTGGCTGAGACATTTTGCAATTTGTTTGGCTGTACCTTGTTCACAGTCCATGGAGGCATAGTGTGTTTAGACTGTACAGTCCCAGATGTACTATATTATGACAAGAGAACGATCACGTTTCAGTCACTGGGGAGGAAGAAAATCTGAATAAAATGTTGTTTTACCGGAGCGTTGGTGCTGGAAAAATAGAACTACAGAGCACTGTGTAACCCCTAGGTCTCCACTCTCACCTCATATTATGCGACAGATAGTTTTTGAGATGAGCTTTTTACACATCTGGAAAATGAATGAAAGCAGGAAGAAGCAGCATTGAAGCATTGGAAAAAAAACAGCTGCAGCCACGTGTGACAGTTTTCATCAGCTAATGAGGGAAGCACAGAAACACTCACTTCCTGTTAGAGCTGACCATGCTTCCATAAAATGTTATGTGTATACAGTTTCCAGGTGTGTTCAATGAAAACATGTTTGAACAAAACTCACATAGGCAAGATGTTTGTGATGTAACCCCATTTTACATCCTTCTGTAAAGTAGCCTCACATCATAGCCGACCAGCCTCTCACTTTCCAAACAACATCAATGAATTCAGAACAACAGCAGTTATACAAAGTTTAGAAATCATTTAAGCTATTTTTTTTTATATCAAATTCAAATTCAAATTCAAATTTTATTTGTCACACACACACAACCATACACAGTATGACATGGGGGTGAAATGCTTGTAGCTGTACAATGCCCGACCATTAAATGACAGAAGAAAAGTTTTACAATATTTACTACAAAAATTTACAAATTAACTTAGGAATTAACTTAGGAATTTACAGTAAAGAATGTGCAAATAGCAGAAGAGATTATAAAGATAAGGATTATAAATTATAGGAATTATAGGATTATAGGAAATGTGTGGTGGTGCGTGTGGTGACGTGTGTGAGAGTCCAGTCTTATAGTGACGTGTTTGGGAGAGTCCAGTCCTACACCTGGTTCAGGGCCCGAATAGCCTGGGGGAAGAAGCTCCTCCTCATTCTCTCTGTTTTGGCCTTAAGGGAGCGGAAGCGCTTCCCAGACCTCAACAGTGAGAAGAGTCCATTGTTGGGATGGGAGAGGTCCATCATAATCTTCCTAGCTTTGGACTTGCACCGCTTGGTGTAGATGGACAGCAGGTCAGGGAGCTCTGATTGAATGATGCGTTCTGCCGAGCGCACCACCCTTTGCAGATCTCGTCTGTCCTGCTTGGTGCTGTTCCCAAACCAGGTGCAGATGTTTGACGTCAGGACGCTCTCGATGGTGCAGGAGTAGAAGTTCTTGAGCACCTTCAGTGGCAGATGGAAGTCTCTAAGTCTTCTGAGGAAGAAGAGACGCTGACGGGCTTTCTTAACCAGGGTGTTGATGTGACAGGACCATGACAGGTCCTGAGTGATGTGGACACCCAGGTATCGGAAACTGTCCACTCTCTCCACTGGCGTGCCACTGATGATGAGGGGTTTGTAATTCCTCGCCTGCTTTGTAGTGAAGTCCACGATCAGCTCCTTAGTCTTGCTGATGTTTAGGAGGAGGTTATCCTCCTGGCACCAGGTCTCCAGGTTCCTAATCTCCTCCACTGACACAGTGATGAGCTGAGTCCTAGATCCGTCAACTTGGTGAAAAGCTTAGAGGGAATTATTGTGTTGAATGCTGAACTGTAGTCCACGAACAGCATCCTAACATAATTCCCTCTGCCAGTGTCCAGGTGACTCAGGGATGTGTGGAGCAGGTGAGATATGGCATCGTCTGTGGAACGATTAGTCCGGTAAGCAAACTGAAGTGAGTCGATGGTGGGATGAAGTGAAGAAGTGATGTGATCTCTCATCAGTCTTTCAAAACACTTCATCACAATTGAAGTCAGTGCTACTGGACGGTAGTCATTGTGGCAAGCGGGCTGTTGTTTCTTTGGAACAGGGACAATAATGGACCGTTTGAAGCACGTGGGAACCACAGCTTGGGCCAGGGAGAGGTTGAAGATCTCCGTGAACACCGGTGCTAGTTGATCAGCGCAGGCTCTAAGGACCCGGCCAGGGATTGCATCTGGTCCTGCTGCCTTCCTGGTGTTCACCCTCCTGAAGGTGTTCCTCACGGCATGCTCTGTGATGACGAATGCATTTTCTTCACTGGTGCACTCCGAGCGCGCGCAGCCGTTTGTTGTTTTAATTGCTGCGGCGTCGAAGCGAGCATAAAACGTGTTCAGCTCATCAGCCAGTGAAGCATCGGCATTCATCATTGAAGAAGCTGGTCGTTTATAGTCCGTTATAGTCCGCAGTCCTTTCCACAGGCTCCTAGAGTCGCACTGTCGTAGCTGTGACTCTAGTTTTTCCCCGTAGCTCCGCTTTGCCTTTCGGACCGCGCTGCGCATGTTGTAGGACGCAGCCTTGTATAGGTCCATATTACCGGAGACAAGCCCTTCATTGTAGGCAGCGGTGCGTGATCTCAGAGCGTCGCGGATGCTTTTATCCACCCACGGCTTCTGGTTGGGAAACGTTCGGATGATAGTTCTTTCTGCTGTGTCGTCCGCTAGTTTCCCGATAAATCCCACAACCGCTTCCGTAAACATGTTGATGTCATCAGAGCTGCGCCGAAACATGTCCCAGTCTGCGTCATCCAGTGCGTCCTGCAGCGCGGCCACCGATTGGTCCGTCCAGCGAGCGACCTCCCTCCTGATTGGTGGTTGCTGCTTTAGCCTTTGTTTGTAAGCAGGTATGAGGAAGATGGCGGAATGGTCCGATTTTCCAAATGCCGGCAGGGGTTGAGCCTTGTAACAGTTCTTGAACGGGGTGTAGCAGTGGTCTAATGTCCTCGTGCCCCGGGTGGGGCAGTTGATGTGCTGGTGAAGGTTGTGAAATGTCCGTTTGAGATTCACTCTGTTAAAATCTCCCATAACAATGAGTGCGGCATCTCGGTGAAGTGTTTGTTGATGTGTGAGAGCCTCATGTAGCTCACATAAGGCAGTGTCCGAGTCCGCGTGAGGCGGAATGTAAACAGTGCAGGCAATGACCGCAGTGAATTCCCGAGGGAGATAGAAAGGGCGACACTTAACGATCAAAAGCTCCAGATTGGGCGAGCACACTCCACCACCTCTTTTCTTCCCCGACTCCATTGTCCTGTCCATGCGGTAAACCGAAAAGAACCCCGTCGGCTGCACGGCGTGGTCTGGTATCGCTGGGTTCAGCCAAGTCTCGGTGAAGCAGAGGAGGTTGCAGTCCCGAATGTCTCTCTGGAACTTGATTCTGGCTCTGAGGTCATCAAGCTTGTTCTCGATGGATTGAACATTGGCTAGCAGGATACTGGGCATGGGTGCGCGGTGTGCGCGAGCCCGTAGCCTGTTCCTGATGCCGGCTCTTTTACCTCGAGGCCGTCGCTTAGGGTCGCGTCCTTTGTTCTCTCTCAGGATCTCCTTTGGCCAGGTTGGGTCCGGAGTTAAACATGGTGAAATGTTCGTGTACTGCAGACCAATAGAAACCAAAGTGTCTCTACTGTAGCGGATTTGTGTGTTTTGCATGATGCCCATGCAAGATTATCGCAGATATAGCAAAAAGTGACGAAAAACTGCAAAAAGTGGAGAAGTTAGGGCAGAGCATCCAGCACGGCAGCCGACCTCACCGGCGCCATTTTGTATTTTATATAAAAGCTTCAAGAGAAACGCTTGGATGAAGTCTACGATCTCTAACATGTCACTGTTTAAAACGTAGGCAGCTGCTTTAACCAGTGAACATCGCTCTCAGTCACAACACAACAATAAAAAATCTCTCAAGGTCACAAGATAAAAAAGTTTCTCTACAAAGCAACTCAGTTTTGTCTAAACCAATTATCTCAGAGCCAGATGTTGGACAGAAATCTAAGCAGCTGGACTGAGACATCATCAGCGGTGATTTCTGTGCAGGCCTGGCTCGTCTTAAACCAAAATCTAATGATGTGACACATCAGATATCTTGTTGAATTCAGGAGTCCTCTGCAAAAACTGGTGCATTGTGGGTTGTTTTTAGCCTCCTTGTTGCTAGGCTATGGAATCCCCATTATGTGTCAGAGCTGTGCAGCCACAGAGGAAACAAACTTATAGCATCTCTTGGCATCGTTAAAGTTGAATGGAAGCAGGGAGAAAATCCGTCAAACAGCCAAGAATTAGGTCTGTCACAGATGATGAGCTCAAAAAGACAGTCTGGAAAATGCTAACTGTCAGAGAAAATTATTTTGGCCGCTTCAGTGATCAAGAGGAAAGAGTTGGAGTCTGACTGAGTCAAATACGGGCTTTAGTGGTTCATGTTTCATTTATACAAGAGAAAAGGCTTCAAGGATGAGAACTCTATTCTCCGTGGCATGTCTGGGAAACGCTCCCAAAAGGTTTCCTATTGTCAGTGTTTAACCAAACAGATGTCGGCAAAGGATTTTGGATCCGTCGTGTAATGTGTTAATTCCATATTCAAGAGAATATTTAAAGTTTTCATGGACAATAGTGTAGTATTGAAATGTGCCATTCAAAATAAAACTGGAGTTTGATTGTAAAGGGGGTAACATTTATTTATCCATCCACTTATCCTTGTCAGGGTAGCGGGGGGGCTGTCGCCTATCCCAGAGGCAGGGTACACCCTGGACAGGTCACCAGTCTGTCGCAGGGCAAAGTACCAGCAGAGAACCCCCTCCACACAGAAAGACCCCAGCCTGATTGGTGGGATTGAACTCAGGACCTTTTTGCTGTGAGGCAACAGTGCTAACACCGTGCCACCGTGCTGCCCTGTACAGTTTTTTAATCAAACCATTATATTTTTCCTAAACCTAGTAGTTTTGTAATTAAGTATTTAAATATTTTGTCTATTTAAGAATTTTGAGTTGTAGTAAAACCAATCACTGACTGAGGGAGAGATTAAAGAAAAAAAAGAATGAATTTTTAAAAATGTATCAGCACGTGAAAACGGGAGAAACGGGGGAAAAGTTGAATTTCCAATGAAATGTGGTATTGTCCTGGACAGTGTGAAGTGAATCTTAAATGGTTGGACCAAGCAGTTAGGTTGCTCCAAAATTAGTTTAGCATGTCCTCAGAAGTGAGAGCGTCCTCAGAAGACAGCAAATATTACTATGGTCCTCACAGCTATAGCAAAACCTGAGCACACACACACAACTCTACATCGTATTTACACGCTGAGCAAAAGTCTATATGGAAAGGGAAGTGTTTCCACTCCAGCAGCTCTGCGTGAGTCTAATTTACATTTCCTCAAACACCAAGTTAGCAGCAGTCAAAGAACTCAGAGTGAGAGAGGCTGGACGGGGTGAGAGAGGAGAGAAGGAGACCAGTTTGAGGAAGGGTTGAAGGGAATGTGAGAAGGAGATAAGAGGACAGAAGGAGAGCTGAGGTGAGAGTGGAAGTGAAAGAGACAGAGAGACGGAAGAGACCAAGAAAAAAGAGACCAGCCTTGATAAGCACATCATACTGTTTTCGTGGAGTTTGGCAACCACTGTTCCACCATCTGCACCCTCTCTTTGGTTCCTTATCATCCGCTGCTCCTCCCTCCATGCCTCTTTCCTGCTCCCCTCTTGCTGTTCTTGTCTTTATACTCACCTAAGTCCCTGTTTACTTTTTTTTTATCCCATTTTGCATATATTTGGATTAATGTACATATTCAACTATTTCAAAGTCATTACAATGACTCCAAAGTATGCAGTCCCTTTCCTTTACACATGGAGTACACACACACACACACACACACACACACACACACACACACACACACACACACACACACACACACACACACACACACACACACTCACTGACATGGGCTCTGGATGAGTGACACAGTGTCACTCATCCAGAGCTCAGAATTGACATTTGGAGCAGTTCGGCTCTCAGTGTTTATAATGGGCACATTTGGTATTCAACACCGCTGTTGGTAATTTACAGCAGTACAGGTTATTAAACCTTACTCTGCCCAGGAGCCCAAAGTGTGTGCATTTATCCTGATCGTCCGCTGGGACGAAAGCTCATTAAACTACACTTTAGTCAGGAGGAGAAATAAGGTAGGGACCTAGACCCAATTTGCCCCTGGACCCAGGAGAGCAAAGGAGTCCACTCCACTAGAGTTTAATATACAAGAGCTTATACTAAGTTGTGGGTGATTGGCATTTTCATGATTTTTGCTAATTATTAGACGTCATAGATGAAGAAGAGCACAATGACCTGCACTATATCTGTCATATGTTTGTTTTTAAAGTCTACCTTAAGTCAAATAACCAAGGTCAGTAATCATGGAAGATAATTTGATTTTAGTGCTAGCCCACATCAGCTGATGGAGCAGCTGATGTCTTTCTGTTCACCTGATTGACATATAGCTGCTTTACCTGTGTCTGCAAGCTGCTCTGCAACCCACCTGCACCCCAAAACGTGTGTTTTCTGGGTTAATCAATATCTGCTTTGCCGTTGATGCCTGCTCTATTCTGTGATCAATTCTTGCTGCTGCTTCCTTGAATATGTCATGAAAGAGCGAGTAGGAACACAGCCATACCCTCATAATGGTTTCCTGCAGATGCAGAAGTTATTTTGATTAACATGGTCCTGACAGAACAGGCTGGAAATCACTGCAGGAAATGTGCAGTTCCCTTCAGCTTTGCAAAGCCTTTTAGTAACTTTTAGTTTCTTTTCATATTTATAGACCTGGCCTTTAATGTTTTGGTTCACTGCTTATCAATCTTATGACGAGCAGCAGCAGGCTGTTTTCAGCATAACAACTCTGATCGGGGACGGTTTTTGGCATAGGCCAATTAGGCAGGTGCCTAGGGTGTCACCAGTTGGATGGGCACCAAAGAGAAGAAGGAAATATTTAGCAGTTATTTGAAAATCTACTTTGAATGGCATCCAGTGTGACACATACATTATTAAAATGCCCTTCACGTGCAGCTTACAGTTTACACTGAGAGGAGACTGTAGGAGAAGAAGCAACTTGACGTGTTTCTGTTGTTTTCAACAGGTAAGAAAAACTACGAGTAATCAGGCAACAGATGTATAATACAGAGGTTAATATGATCCACAGCATGATGTGTGACGATACAGATATTATGTTTTCAGGTGTTTACTGACATTGTGTTGATTGAATTCACAGCGCTCATCACATTTTAGTGAATTTGCACTTACTGAATTGATCTTCACCCAAAATGCTCCTAAAGTCAAGATCATTTTTGTTGTTTTACAGGAACTTTCAGGAACCAATTTCACTAGTCCTCATCATGCTGTGGTTAGATTTCAGTGGTTATGACTGTTTGCAAGCCTCCCTGCCTTCTCACTAGATTTTCTCTTTCTGTACTAATGTAAAGAAAAAATCTGGGCTTGCAGATTTTGCCCTTGAGCTACAAACAGAGGCTTTTCGAATTTCCCAGAGGAACCCACCCGAGGGATTAATAAAGTTCTATCTTATCTTATCTTATCTTATCTTTTCATTTGAGAGACGGTATTTTGAAATTAAAGAAATGAATTTTAACATAAGACCTAGTTCAACTCCTACTGTTTAATACAGGCATCATAATAAAAGGGGAAAGGTTCTTGGTAGCCAATCAAAAGAGGAGAGTTGTGTGTCTGTGCACTCAAAAGAGTCAACTAAAGCACTTGCTTGATTACTTAGATATAAAAATTTATAATTACTGTGAATATATTATGCTTGCAGTTATTAAATGATTCCTTCTTATGGGGCAAGGCACAGCTCTTAGAGAGCAGTGAGTGCTTTAATTCATGTCTAAACTTTCTGCCACAGTGACACAAGTCTTTGCACATCCTACCAGACAATGCAAAAACAACTAAAACATATTAGAACATGTCTTTTTAGTTGCAGACACATGCACATTTCTGCTCTTGAATTTAAAGCTGTAGTACAGCAGACAGAATGTGCATGGTTAATCCCATCTTCTCAACTTTTCAATATAATAAGTATTGGTAAAAAACAAACAAACAAACAAACCCAAATGCACTTCTAATAATTCTAACACTACTATGCAAGAGTTTGCATAGTAGTGTTTTTAGTGTGTGGTTGTTTTCTTTTGCATTTAACCTTGAGTTAGCACATTGGTTTTGCTGTAGCTATTCATGAAAATATTCCTATTTTCATGGTTAAACTGTAAATAGAAATTTTTGCAATATTCTTGTCATAAAATAAAGGAATGTACTCGTCGGCCCCTCTTCTTTAATACACAGTAATTTTTACACATTTCTAAGCAGATGCACATTTATGTACTTGGGCTTAATGTAAGCTTCTTATTATTATTCTTAGACTCCATTGGTGGGAGTGTTAGTCTGGTTTGGTCAGGATGAGCAACCAGACTGGATGAAATGGTTATATACATACATATATACATATAATATGTTCATACACTCAACAAAAATATAAACGCAACACTTTTGTTTTTGCTCCCATTCCCCATGGGATGGACGTAGAGACCTAAAATTCATTCCAGATACACAATATAACCATCCCTCCCAAACAGTGGTCACAAATCAGTCCAAATGTGTGGTAGTGGGCACATCTGCTATATTGAGATAATCCATCCCACCTCACAGGTGTGCCACATCAGGATGCTGATCTGACATCATGAGTAGTGCACAGGTGTACCTCAGACTGCCCACAACAAAAGGCCACCCTGGAATGTGCAGTTTTTTGCGCTATTGGGGGTCTGGGGACCCAGAACCGGTCAGTATCTGGTGTGACCACCATTTGCCTCATGCAGTGCAACACATCGTCGCATGGAGTCTATCAGATTGTCAATTGTGGCCTGTGGAATGTTGCTCCACTCCACTTCAATGGCTGTGCGAGGTTGTTGGATATTCGTGGGAACTGGTACACGCTGTCGTATACGCCGGTCAAGCACATCCCGAACATGCTCAATGGGTGACATGTCCGGTGAGTATGCTGGCCATGCAAGAACTGGGACATTCTCAGCTGCCATCTGCCCTGAACAATGTGAACCATGATTCATCCGTGAAGCGCACACCTCTCCAACGTGCCAGACGCCATCGAATGTGAGCATTTGCCCACACAAGTCTGTTACGGCGACGAGCTGGAGTCAGGTCAAGACCCCGATGAGGACGACGGGCATGCAGTTGAGCATCCCTGAGACGGTTTCTGACAGTTTGTGCAGAAATTGTTTGGTTGTGCAAACCAATTGTTCCAGCAGCTGTCTGGGTGGCTGGTCTCAGACGATCTTGGAGGTGAACCTGCTGGATGTGGAGGTCCTGGGCTGGTGTGGTTACACGAGGTCTGCGGTTGTGAGGCCGGTTGGATGTGCTGCCATATTCTCTGAAACGCCTGTGGAGACGGCTTATGGTTGAGAAATGAACATTCAATGCACGGGCGACAGATCTGGTTGACATTCCTGCAGTCAGCATGCCAATTGCACGCTCCCTCATTGCTTGTGGCATCTGTGGCATTTTGCTGTGAGACAAAACTGCACATTCCAAGGTGGCCTTTTGTTGTGGGCAGTCTGAGGTACACCTGTGCACTACTCATGATGTCAGATCAGCATCCTGATGTGGCACACCTGTGAGGTGGGATGGATTATCTCAATATAGCAGATGTGCCCACTACCACACATTTGGACTGATTTGTGACCACTGTTTGGGAGGGATGGTTATATTGTGTATCTGGAATGAATTTTAGGTCTCTACGTCCATCCCATGGGGAATGGGAGCAAAAACAAAAGTGTTGCGTTTATATTTTTGTTGAGTGTATATACAATGTGCATGTGCTCTAAGGGAAGGGTGCTCTTGCAGTGTAATTTTTAAATTAATTATATTGCTTAAGGTATTATTACAGAATAAATCAGGACCATTCATTTGTGGGATTGTTGAGAATTCATATTTAGCTCAACTTTGTTTTCCCTTCAAATGTTTGTTGAAGTGTCTTTACTCTTATAATGAATTTCTTCTTTTAATAGTAGATGTATGTAACATGTATGTTGAGTATGTTGTTATCACACAGAATGAAGGCATAGAGGCTAAAGTCTTTACAATATGTGACAGAGAAGATGTGCAGACAGAAGATGCTGTTACGGATTCAAATATTGGGGATGGAGACAAGAGGAAAAACCAAAATAACAACACTGGTCCGGCCAGGTTGAGTCAAACGATGATTTTAATGATCACACGCGTGGGAGATGGACACCGCACGCAGACAGCATCAGATCTCAAAATGGTGGAGCATTGATCAAACTCTTATAGCCTCTAGTGGCCCCCACCTAATCATAAAAGCCTAAACATTCACATGCTTTCTCTCACACGGCGCCTAAGCTACGACCTTGGCTCCCTGTTTATCTGCTCCTGCTGAGATGGGGCAGAAAACTCCAGCATGCTCTGTTCTCTTCTAATCAGACGAATAAGGCGATGACTTTCTGCGAACAGTATTTCTTATAACTCAGCAGTATAATGCATCATAAAACAATATCATTCATTCACAATAAATCAGCAGTCTAATGTAATGCAAATCAGTTTAACAAATGCAAGAGTTATCACCTTCTTCTAATTCAGGAGAATAATGCAAACTAAAACTACATAATAATTCACAATCTTTAATTAGGGGTCTAACATGGCATAAAATAATATTATAATCTCACAATGCCCATATAAGTGTCTTCCTTCAAGCTGTGGTGGTCTCACTGGTTCGGCTAGCACTGCACAGACATGTGATGTCCTGTTTGGACTTTAGCTATCCACCAGAGTTCAAACACATGTTTGAAGAGTTTTTGGACTGTTGATGGACACAAATTATCATCCAAGGCACAAACCCTCAAAAAACAAGCTTTTGGGACAAGTTGGAAAAGACTGACGGGAGTCAGCACCCTTTAGTGTTAGGTTTAGATAGCTCTTCAACACAGCCTGAACTTTCTGAGGCCGCTGCTAGTAACAAAGCAACTACATATACAGTTAAAAATTGGTTCTTTGCTAAGGTAGACAACACTGATTGATCCCTTAGACCAGAGCTTCCCAAAGTTTGGGGCCCGCCCCCTAGAGGGTGCGCAGAGCGGTATGAAAGGGGGAAAAAAAATATATAACGCTTGGACACTGCTATCACGGGGCGCCCACACAAACGCAAAGCAGGAGATGAAGCATCGCTGAATATGTTTCCAAACCAACTTCATTCTAAGCCAAAGACTATATGGTGAAGCATGTCTCCCCTTTGGCTTCACCTGCACAAGTGCCGAGGTAGGTCTCCCTGCAGGGTTGGTTTTCCCTTCATCGGGAGCAGCGCTGGGCTCTTCAAATCACAAACAGGATCCCACATTCTTGATTTTTAGTTCGCAAACACTTGTTGTAATGACTAACTGCTCCTGACATGTTGGAGATGTTAGCTCTTTATACAGTAAAGTTACAGCGGGATACAAATAACATCGGGCTGATCCTGCCACGATTTGTCCCCTCGGTTCAAATCACGGACAAACAGGATCCCACAGCTGTTTATGTTTTTAAACCCATTTTGCACAGAGAGGCATTTTTTAAAAAATGTATTGACAGCAATGTTGAATATTACACAGGAAAAAAACAACTACAGTAAAATAATGACACCGTGACGCCTCTGCCTTTGTAAATGGAGGGACAGTACCTGCATGTAAAACCTGCAGACAGTCAGATTAACAGTATTTCGTCTCTATCATTCTGCAATTCATCTCATGTAAACAATAACGTGGCGCACAGCGTGACGTGAAAAAAGGCACATACCTTTGACGTTGCGTGACGAACTCTGTATTCCTCATCCACACGTAAACACAAAAAAGGAGTTTTAAAAAATCTCAGTTTTCGGTGATTCGAAACGCCGTTTACGTGGACGAAACAGCTGCGTGTTCAAAAATACCCGTGTAGGTGCGGACGCAGCGTAAAAGAGTTAGTAGTTTATTTTCTTACTACCTGTAATTTATTGCAGTTTACTTGTATTTGCTTAATTGTTCACTAAACGTTTGAGGTGTGAAATAAACCGCAATGGAGCAAAATATGGGCGTGTGTGGTTGGAGGGTGTGTTTGTTTTACAAGAAAAATATTCGCACACGCACAAAGTGGGGCCTAGCAAAAAAGGTTTGGGAACCGCTGTGTTAGACTGAAATTGAGTGAAAAAGCAGCCAATATATAAAAACAACAACAACTTTGAAAGACCTTCAGAAAGCCTGGAAACTATTGCTCAAGACAGAAGGAAAAGAAAGTCTGGATCCTTGGAATCAAAAGATAAAGAAATGAAGGGTGGCCCAAGATTTTTGCACAGTACTGTACATGCATACCTGTCGTATATGTTTATTTTGACAGCACTGATAGGTGCTGTATAAAGGATCACTGCAAAAAATACTATTATTATATCTGTTGCAACACTTTCCTCTCGAGTTAATGGTCTCAGTCATTTCAGGTCATATTCAATAAAAATTAAAGTCAATTTTGCAAATCTTGGTCATATTGTGTTTCAGAAAGGAGGATTATCTGGGATATGAAGCACAAATGACAATTAACAAGTTGTCAGGAAATGAGTGTGCAGTTTTAAAGTAGCAGTGTCAACGAATGCTAATGCTAAAGCAAATACTCGAGATTTCAAAACTAAACAAACACAATTTTTTTCCCTTTACTGTTTAATTTCTAAAACTGTGTGTTTTAACAGCTAGAAAATAAATGTATAAACTTTTGCAGTACCGGATGAAATGTTTATGCATAAAAGTCGCTACACTTGGGATTTTTATAACATTCATAACAACATTCATAAAAAGCACGAGGCAGGAAAAATAAAAACAGTGTAGGTTCAAACTGAGTTAATGTGACACTGAGTCAAAGACTGAAATCCTACATGTGGCAGCTTTGACAAACTCAACATTTTCTACAGTTTTTGTTGCTCACAAATTGTAATGTTATTCAATTCTGACTCACCCCTTTTAGCACTGAAACTCACCTCTCCACAGAATAATGGAAACAGCCCGGTGTTTTCCTTTATCAACATTTATTGTCCATACAAAACTACAACAGTGCTAAACATCCTCAGCACAAGATGAGCCTAAATGAATTCTGTGGTGTGTGGGGATTTACACAGCAACTGAAGGTTTAGCATCAAAAGCAGAAATTGATTAAAAGAGGTGTTAAAGATGCCAGATTATAACTTATCATTATTTGCATTTCTCTAAAACGAAGCTTGGCAGTGTTTTTGTCTGTTTCCTCATCGTGTGATAAATGCAAAGCAATGGAAGGAACCCTTTGCTACCTTTTCTGGTCCTGCCCTACACTTAGGAGATATTTAATCCATATAGCCTTATTTATGACTTAGAATTATCGACATATGGTATACTTGCTTGCTAGTGCTAGGCTGCTCCCTAACGTTATTGGCACGTTGACGTCCTCTTCAGAAAGCCTTAATGTTTGGTATGATTGTAGCTAAAAGACTTATTCTCAGAGCCTGGAAATCACCATCTCCTCCCTTGTTTAGGGTTTGTGATATAAACAGGGAATCAACGTAATCTTTAACCCACTTTGTGTTTATGTGAAGCTACACCTCTGCCGGACCCTGACTACTTCCTGGACCTGTTCCCCACATCTTTTGGACTCGTGGACTCTGTTGCTCAACTTCATCTTCTTCAGACTCTAGCATTTTTCCTGTACTTTTGATTTGGACTGGATAACCCGTGTTGTTGTTGTTGTTGTTGTTACACAAGTACATAACAAGGCCACATTTTGTCGCTCTGAGATACTGGATTGATGCTGAGTAAATTAACATCAGTTTTTTGGGATTGACTAAAACCAAACATTTGGGCGAATGTAAGTCACGTTCACAGAACTTAATCAAAATATGTTAAGCAAACGTACGTTTTTAGATGAAAATATGGTGGCAGGATAAGATTACCTTCATTCAACAGATTATTTCTTTGAGTGAAGTGCAAGAGTTTTTTAGGTTACTTGCATTCAAGAACACATTTCACTTTCACTTTTGGGTCAAATGCTACTGTAGCACAGCCATACACACAGAGTGTCTGTGCTTTCCTTGAACATTGCATCCCTTCAAACCCAGAGAGAGAAAGTCAGGTGTATGGGACAGGTGGTTGGGCCCCACAAGGGGGCAGCTGATCAGGGTCTTTCCTGTCCACCAGCTGCAGGCAGGAGAGAAGGAAACATTGGTGTCCTGGTGAGTGCGCTCACCAGGATGACCCAGCAGGACAAATCGGCACATTCAGCTGGTCAGCGCTGTGGGCTGTATTAGTATTGAGGATCACCAGGTCGATCATGCAACCTGCTGCTGCATCAAGCAAAAAATTAGACTCTATATTTCAATGTGGAAGAAAAGTTATTTAGCCAGGCAGCCTGTAAAAGACGCTGTACTTTGCCTTCTGTCATTACAGTTGATTCAGCTCCTGGATATTAAAATGTGATGCTAGTTTTGAATTCCTTCTTACCATGTGATGTCACTTTATTTATATTATTTATGTATTTATTTATATCATGACTTGTAGTTAGAAGTTTCCCAAATTGACTTTAAAACAGAGCTTTAGCAGACAAACATCATTACATTAAATATGTCACTGTGACATCGATGTGCAATCAGATCTGTACAAACCCTGATTAAAATACATTTTTTTCAAGTAAACTCGACCTAATGTATATTTGCATGATGGACTAACAAGTAGCGTACACTCTAAAAGCTAAAACTGACATTTACTCAACACAAAATATTGAGTAGATTGGAAACCAGTCAAATCTGTCCAATATACTTGATCAATTGAATAACTAAAGCTTAAACAAATTAAGTTGAAATGAATAATTGTAGTTGTTACACAAACATGAAAAAAATTGAGTAAATGTCACGGGTCTGGGTCCGTTGGACCCAGTATGTGGAGTTTCATGTTTTTGTTATTCCATGTTTGAGGTTATTATGTTTTGGTTTGCATCAGGGATTGTTTTCTTGTTCTCTTGTTGTGTTTATGATGATGGTTATGATGTTTATTATTTGAGGTTCATGTTTAAGGATTTGTTCTCGGTTGTATCTCACGTTTAGTTTAGTTCAGGTTCCATGTGTCATTCTGTCTGTCTCTCAGTGTCAGGTCTGCGTCTTGGTGTGGTGTTCTCATTTCCTGTTTTATTGTGAAGGTCTGGGTCTCATGTAAGTATGTTCGGTTTTACCTTTGTCTCGTCTTGTTGATTATTCCCAGCTGTGTCCACCACCTGTGTGTAATTCCCCTGTGATTCTCTGTGTATTTAAGTCATGTCTGCCGTCATTGTAGTTGCTGGTCCGTCTGTGTATTCCACCCTGCGTCATCTGTGTTTCTACCATGTCTCACCCGTGTGTTCTCCCTGCTGTCTGCCGTTAGTCTCTTCTGGTCATTCTCGTTAAGGTTTGTGCTCTGTAGTTTAGTTGATCCCAGTATAGTTTAGTTCCAGCTCCATTTGCCGTTTGTATTTACTTTCATGTTCAATAAACCACCTTTACGACTGCCTGCATTTGGATCCTCCTTCATTTCCTCCACACGGCTCACCTCACTCGCCGTGACAGTAAATATAACAGAAATCATGAGTTTAAAACAAATGTAAGGTTAAGTGAAAACCACACAAAAAAACTTAGTAAATAACACTGAAATGCTTGGTCAATGGAACAATAGATGGTCAGTTAATCCAAAATTGTTCCATTTACTTAATTTTGTAAACTGAACTTAATCAAAATTGTGCTGTATTTGTACTGCACTTTACTCAGTCCCTATGGACCCCAAAGTGCTCTCGAACCAGCAACCTTCCAGTTACAAGACAAACTGCCAACTCTTGAGCCACGATCGCCCCCTAACATTCAACTATGAATGTTGTTGTATTTCACTGGTGGTCTAAGTCTGAATAACCAAACAAACTAATATGTAGTTGTGTGTTTCATAATACATGTATGAAAAATGACCACATGTTAACATTTTTACAAATGAAAAATGTATTTTCATAAATATGTCAATAACTTGAACTAAACAAGCACTAAAAAGACAAGAGCCTTTTTCCGTTTAGCTCAAAGCCTCACATATTTGAAGGATAAATGGCAAACCAGGGGAGCAAACACAAGAGCTCAGATTATTTAAAAAACAAAATGAACAATAAAAAAGGCTCATGGTTTATGTTCCATCCCCTAGTAAATTACACAAGAACTGTGATAACACAAGAACAAGCTTAGACCTTCCATCAGGCTACTGGCCTGTATGGAAAAACATCTTTCAGGTTATGGTTATTTTTTTTAACAATTCCCTTTGCTTTTTTGACATATATGAGATTTTGTTAGTCCAAAAATGCTTTCTCTGCAATGGAAATGACATCACATCAAGGCAATGCATTAACCTTTTGATGGATATCCATTCAAAAAGTCCCATTTTGTGAAATTTATTCATCTCCAATGCACAGAGGTGATTCTTCAGTCTCTGAACCTTGGCTGAAAGGTTTGCAGGATCCAGCTCCAGGAACACTTTTTGAAAATACCTCGAAGCAATATCGGAGATTCTTGGGGTATTTCAGATCCTCAGTAAAATCTTCATCACCCCCTCAGCCAAAGCCGCTTCAACACAGACATCATCAGCATCCTCCTGTAGACATAAGGAACGAGAGTAAGCTTACTTTTATTCCACATATTTTAATAAATAATCAGCTCACGTGCCAGTGACATGTGTTAACGGATTTCACTCATGCAAAATAACATGGAACAAACCTTTTTATTATTTGTACTGACAGGATAGGATAGGTAAAAGCACCATTGTCTCCACTGAACTGGTTTTTCCGTGGTGACAAAAGATATAAACAGAAAAAAAACATCCACAGACATTCTCCAACATTCGCACTACTGAGGAAAAATATGCTCATTACAAATCAAATAGGACAAAGTATTAACCGCGAGTTATATTTCTTTTAATAGTCTCAACAACAACAACAGAAAAAAGGCAATCTGAGAGATACTGACAACGGGAAGACGGCTTAAGAACGACTAACGTTAGTTCTTGAGAAAGTTACAGTAAAACAGCCTTAACGTTACATTAGCCCTTTTGCACTCAGGCCACTTACCGGCAAATTTTCCAGGTGGCTTCCCCGTGAGTTTGTGTCTGTTGACCGCCGTTGTGATGACATGGAAAATTTCCCGTGAGGCTATGCGTTCTTGCCGCGCACTAATACTCAATTACTCTGCGTTATCGTGTTTTACTTACACTTAAGTTGTAGTTGTTGACAATAAATAATATTGATTTGAATAATGAATGATTTTTGTACAAGATACTGATGAGTATAGATAATTATATTTCTCAAATATTTTGATTCAATTTTAAACAAAAATATTAAGTACATGCAAAGACGGTATTCTGTGAAACACATACTGAATTTTTTTATCTGAGATAAATGTAAATAAATACAAACACAAATGTTAACATTTTAGACATTTATTTCAACCTATCAAACTCAAATAGTTACTAAAAGTATATCCATAGATTTTATTAGGCTCATCTAACTTATATTTATAGTGATATATACTAAGCCTCTGAATTACTTTTTAGAGTGCATAAGTAAACTTACTTTTTTTTATTCAAGCTGCATTTAATGAGCTTACAATTCTCCTCAACTTGGCTTATTTACTGTATGCATATCGCTTTTTATGCAAACGCATCCCAAAGTGCTTCACAGAGCAGAAAAAACAGCAGCCATCTTTCTTCTTCATCTGCCTCCATCTCACCTCAGTCACACCAACCCTCTGCACGACCTCCTTCACTGCATCCATGATTCTTCTCTGAGGTCTTGCTCTTTTCCTGGCAGCTCCATATTCACAATCCTTTGTCCAGTATATCCACTATCTGTCCTCTGCACATGTCCAAACCATCTCAGCCTTGTTCTCTTTGTCTCCAAAGAGTCTCCAGACTCCAGATCTGATGCTCCTCTCCACCCTGTCTGCACTTCTCTTCACCCCTCTTGTGCATTGTCTGTTGCTTTAAAGTCATTTACCTTCACTATCCCTGCTCCTCGCCTTCCACCCGTCTCACTCTCATTCTCACACATGTATTCTGTCTTGCTTCTACTGACATTCACTCCTCTTCTCTCCAGAGCATAGCTTCACCTCTCCAGGTTCCTACAGATCACAGTGTCATCTGCAAACAGAGACTCCTGCCTGACCTCACCTGTCAGTCTGTCCATTGCTACAAACATGAAGGGGCTCAGAGCAGACCCCTGATGTGAGCCCACTTCCACACTTCCCTGCCACCACGTTAGAGTCTCTCATCTCTAGAATTAAAAAAAATACAGTCATTCTAATTTTACTATAACGTTCAGTGACAGTAAAACTGATCCAGATAAATGGATGATTTAAAAACTGTATACAAAAATCTTCTCATAGCATCTTTTGGAAAGTTGTAACTCAGAGCAGTGGAGCCTCTTAATATCTGAATTTACAGTTCAAAGAACTTTTATTCACAGGTGAAAGTCTCAAACATCAGTCTGACAGTTCACTGACGTTTTCAGTGCTCCTCCAAATCACCAGGGACAGTTATGAACTTCAACCTCGATGATTTACTAACGTTAATGGCCAAAATCCCACTTTTCATGAAAGGCATAAACCATGTATTTTTACATTTTAGCTGCCTTATCAGAGATGTTACTATTTAGCTTGGCTTTTATTTGGAGGGGCTTTGTCTTGACGGATGCACTGTCCTGCTTTTTTTTTCTCTGTACATTTTTCGACCCGTCCATGACTTTCGGGATGCTCTGTTGCTCTAAAATAGAGGAGGATGTTCAGAATAGAGCATACGCCTTAAAAGTAAAGCTGAGAATCACCTTTTGCTCTCTCAATTTATGTCCAATGTGGAGTACAGTGATAAAAGAATAGAAACTGATAGGGTTCGCTGACTTTAAATGGGAAACCACATTATGTATAAGTACCACAATGTGCTCCTATAATGTTCTGCGTTATTGTAATGTGGGCATCGACAGTCTGCACTTCTGGCTGAGTGGAGCTCTGTGGGTGTGGGCCAAGTCAATTTGTTACTTTCCTTCCTTAAATACACAAACACACTTACTTACACACATACGTAAGGCTCCATACAAACGCTCGCCTTCTTGGACAGACACATGCACATGTACACACTCCCTACAGCTTCAATTTGTTCCCATTTGCAGTCGGAGATGAGGAGGCGGGCAGAGCGATACGGATGGATGGACGGCGGCATGGACAGAGAGCAAAGATAACAAATGAAGAGAGGGAAGAAACGAGTTGACGGTTAAGTGTATACATTATTCATACAGGAATAAATGCTTGGTTCGTAACTGGTGACATCACCATCAATCAGCTTCGCATGCCCTCCTCTTCCCCTCCCATCGCTGGGCACTGGCAGCGCCATGCATCAGTCTACGCTGTTCCTACATTTGTTCTAATTTTGTTGCATTCATTTTTATTGTTTATGTCATTGTGTTATGTCAGTCACCGTCTTCCTGTTACAGTTGAGACAGTCAACCTGATCGTGTCCCAGGCTTCAAATGTCGGGTTGTTTTTCATTTTTCCATTTGCATTGACCACTTTGCTGTCTCACTGTTCTAGTTATTATTCATGACCAGGATAACAACTTTCTCGTTTTTCATTAAATTCTTTTGCTCTTCATCTGTGACCACTTACTTGTCTTTTCCTTCCAGTTTTATTCAACCAGATAAATGAACCACAGATGCCCCGACACACAACTTTTCAAACCCTGAAAAATCTGCATTTGATTCCATAACATTTGGAACAGCTTGGGTAGGGTTAAGGAGCTCCAGTGGTTTGGTTTGAAATAGAGCACACCTGCTCTGAACATTGACCGAGTGCATTAAACGTGATGCCAAAAGGTCCTTTGGCGGACGAAACGGAGCTCCATCATCCACAGAGGAAGCTTTGAGGACTGCATAACTGAGCAGCTTTCATTCCCATTTGTGAGGCTCAGTCTTACATTCGGCTCACCTCATTAAAATGCCTCATATCCACATTCTGTATTTGTACTTTCTGTCATGGTTCTCAAGATCTGGAGAGGTCGTGGTGTGTGTATTTTTTGTCTTAACCTCTCCCACCAGGGCGGAACTGGACCTTGGTTCCCCGCCTCTGAACCCACCCTGAACACACACCTGTGGCTCATTCACACTGATCCTGGCAGACTACTTAAGATGGCAAGAGAGGCTGCTTCCTTGCTGGATCGTCACACTACCAAATGTCAGTGTAGCTTAGCCTATGAAAGTGTTCCTTTGATCTCCTAGAGTTTCCTCCTGACATTGTTTTTTCCTCTGTGTACAGGCCTTCTAGACTCCCTGCCCGTCTTCCCTGCCATCTGGATTTCTGTGGATGTGTGTGAGTGAGCGTGAGCTTTTTAGTGTGGACATTTTGAGTGAGTTACGGATCAAGTGGAAGAAGAGCGTGTGTGTGTACCCCCGTCTTGGACCTTCCCTTCGGACCCCGCCCTACTCCCTGGAGCCCCGTGTTATCTGTTCCACTGTATATATGTATATATTCTCACTTGGTGTCACATTGCAAATAAACCCTCACCTTCTCTCTAAACTTCAGAGTCCTGCGAGTGAGTCCTCTGCCTACTAATCTGTGACACTTTCACATTATTATCCACAGTTCCCCCTTTAATCAACATTTGTCACCACTCTGACAGATGGTTGATTTCCACACTGCCTCACCTTTCCATATAGCAAGCACATTTTCCTTTCTCAGGATCTTTATGATTTTCAGTGATTAACTATGATTATATACAGTGAGAAACACTCCCCCTGTTGAATTCTCCACACATTCCAACTGTTTTTCCACCAAGCCCTTAATCTTAATAAAAACTCCACTATCATGGAGAACAACGTATCTTTTGTCTGTCCCTCCTTTCTTCTCGTTGATCCATCAATCCCTCTCATCCTTACAAATCAGTCTCTCAGCGACACCTCCCCTCTTCCTGAGAACCTTCCTTCTCTCCATCCCCCCTCTCACACTAACACCCCTCCTGTATTGCTCCATACGGGATAAATGGCCATAGTAGTTACCCACCATTTTCACCCACTGGCTGTGAAAGGACTGGTCTTTAATAAATGTTTCATGGCTCTGACATCGTCCAGCTCTACTTTATGGGTCTAGTTTTTTCCTCCTCAGGCTAGTTCACAGTGAAATGTTGCTCCTCTGTCGTATTGGCAGCAATATTTTCTCTGTATAGTTCTTGCAGCATGTGGTGCAGTGTGTTGGAAGCATTGATTTTCTTTCCTTCCTACGTGTCTTTTTGTAGGGATGCAACAATGCCTCTGGTTGCATGGTCGTCGATGGATCGCCTTTAAGAAGCACCTGGCTTTATATCCATGAATATCTGTTCTCCTAGTGGATTATCCTTATCTCATAGTGTAAGTACTACAGTTTGTACTGTGGTGGGAGAATGAGTGTCTACCTTAAACAGTCCACAGACATTGATCAGTTACAGCGGCACACTACAGCTACAGGTAGAGTAGGTTTGGAAACTCATGTTCCTTTCGATTCCCAGTTGATGCATCTTCATGTCCTGCAGCTACACCAAATCCTTATTCCTTTACTGTAGCTGTCAAGTAATAGATGTAAGCATGAAACATTAAGATGAAGGAGAACTCATGCCTCGTTGCTGTGCTTCTGACCTGTGAAGGCACCCAGACTTCACAGAAAAGATCCTCAGATGTGGTTTTAGTCACTTCCCTGGTGTAGGCTGTCCACGGAGCCGAGCACAGACAGTTACTTTATGTGTCTATAAAAAGCAGATGTTTATTCAAAGTCAATATTACTGCCATGAGAGGCGCACCTCATACAAGCAGTGGGAGATTTACCAGTCATGAGTATTCTGGAGTCCCAAAATCTACTTTATGGATGTAAATTTACTATCAAATTAAATATATATCCTCAAATTTTGATGAAATGAATCTATATATAAGATTTAACCCCAGATCTCAAACTGGTATAGACAGCAAACATCAGTTTCTTTTTCAAGCATCTCACTTTCTCCTCAGGTGAAGACAGCTGGGTCTCCTGCTATGACAAACAGTTTTCAGCTGAGCAGATCTGTTTCTGCGCCTGTGTCCAGGAGCATCCTCGTGGGTTTTAATTAAACAGTCACAAGGTTGTGCACCAACAATTCATTGCCATTCAGATTGTGCTGCAGCACTGGTCTGCTGTAACCTCCTGCGGTGTTAGAGAGGAAACAATCTGTAGAGAGATGGCCCACTCCACCATGAGCTGGCACAGGGTGCAGTTCTTTGCTCACCACCTGCCCCACTCGAGATTTGCCTCCATGTGAGTTTGTCCACATCCACAAAGAAGAAAGTGCTGCTGTTTCTACTGTACAATATAAAGCGCTTTGAGGCAACTGCTGTTGTGATTTGGCGCCGTATGAATAACACTGACTTGAATTGAACTTTTTTTAGTAAATTAAAAAAAAAAAAAATTATGATGAAATGAATTTTTATTTTCAATGAATGAAGAAAACCATGAATATATGAACATTACCTGATGCTGCTGAAGTGAAGCAGAGCAAAGTCTCAGAGGTTTGATTACAGGAGTTTTGTAATTTGGCATCATTTGTAAGAGTTTAAATTTCTTGAGTACTGAACAGCAGAAATGAGACTCTTGTTGGAGGTCACGTGCAGCAGACAGCACTGTACACAACAGTAGACTGGTGCATAGTAAGCAAGCGAATTGTCAGTACAAGGCTACATGTGTTTTGTGTTCTTTCTCTCTCTCTCTCTCTCTCTCCTTCACCGCTCTGCCTGGGCGGAGCTCACTGCTGGCTCCCGCCCTTAAACCACACACCTGTTCCCGATTAGTTTCCATTACCTGTCCACCATTCAAGGCCGGGACGCAGACCTTCTCGTCGCTGGCTGATTGTGCGAGACAGGTTGTTGATCCTCTCAGCTCCCGTGAATTTGTGCTTATGCATTTTGAGATTTTCAGTAATTTCCCTCTCCTGTGTGATAGTTTTCCTCCACGGACCTGTGACCTCCCCGCTGTGTGGACGTGTGTGATTATTACGGCTGTTTACATACCCCCACAAGCCGACACTGACCGTGCACTCAGGGAACTGTACAGCGCGATCAGCAGCGAGGAAACTGCACACCCAGAGGCAGCGTTTATCACAGCCGGAGACTTTAATAAGGGAAACCTGAAGAAAGTCTCACCAAAACTCCATCAACACATCCTTTTTAACACACGTGGAAACCGGCTACTCGACCACTGCTACACCTCTTTCCGGGATGCTTACGAAGCCCTCCCCCGCGCCCCATTCGGCCAATCAGATCACTGCTCCATCCTGCTCCTGCCCGCCTACAGGCAGAAGCTGAAACAGGAAGCTCCAACCCGGAGGACGGTGCACTGTTGGACGGACCAATCGGAGTCTGCGCTGCGGGACTGTTTTGATCACGCGGACTGGGAAATGTTTCACGTGGCCGCCAGAGACATTGATGAGTACACAGACTCAGTCTGTGGATTTATCAGGAAATGCGTGGAAGATGTCGTCCCATCCAGAACAGTCAAATCCTTCCCAAATCAAAAACCCTGGATTATTTTTTTATTTAAAAAAAAAAAAAAACAAAAAAAAAAAAACCCTGGATTAACGGAGATGTTCGCGCGGCACGGAACACCGCCTTTGCCTCCGCGAACACATCGGACTACAAACACGCACATTACCAACTCCGGAAGACGATCAAAGCAGCCAAACGTGAGTACAGGGACAGGGTGGAGCAACAGTTTGACAACCCTCGGAGTATGTGGCAGGGACTAAACACGATCACAGACTTTAGAGGGAAAACCAGCACACCGCAGACCACGGCCTCTCTGTGTGAGGATCTAAACGTATTCTACGCTAGATTCGACGCAGCGAACACCATGAGACCGGACAGTGTGCGCACCGCGGATGACGTCAGTGCGCACACTGTGTCTGAGGAGGATGTGCGGAAGTGCTTCAGGAAGGTGAACGCGCGCAAAGCTACTGGTCCGGACGGGATTCCCGGCCGCGTCCTCAAGTCATGCGCGGCTCAGCTGGCTGGAGTGTTCACGCACATCTTCAACCTTTCCCTCTCTCTGTCTGTAGTCCCAGCCTGCTTCAAAATGGCCACCATCGTCCCTGTACCCAAATCCTCCACCATCTCCTCATTGAACGACTGGCGACCTGTAGCCCTGACCCCCATCGTAAGCAAATGCTTCGAGAAGCTGGTCAGGGACTTCATCTGCTCTGCACTACCCGACTCACTGGACCCTCTACAGTTCGCATACCGCCACAACAGGTCCACTGATGATGCCATAGCCCTGACACTACACACTGCCCTGTCACACCTGGAGAAGAGAGACACGTATGTGAGGATGCTGTTTGTAGATTACAGCTCAGCATTCAATACCATCGTTCCCTCGAAGCTGGACAGGAAACTGCAGGATCTAGGACTGAGCAGCTCCCTCTGCAGCTGGATCCTTAGCTTCCTGTCTGACAGACGCCAGGTGGTCAGACTGGGCAGCATCACCTCATCCCCCATCACACTGAACACTGGTGCTCCACAGGGGTGTGTACTGAGCCCTCTCCTGTACTCACTCTACACCTACGACTGCACAGCCACTAACAGCTCCAACATCATTGTGAAGTTTGCGGACGACACTACAGTGGTGGGTCTTATCACCAACGGTGATGAAACAGCTTACAGGGAGGAGGTCAGTGCCCTGACCCACTGGTGTCAAGACAACCATCTCACCCTCAACGTCGCAAAGACAAAGGAGTTGATAGTGGACTTCCGGAGGTGCAGAGAAGTACACACCCCCATCACCATCAACGGCGCTGCTGTGGAGAGAGTGAGCAGCTTCCGGTTCCTTGGTGTACACCTGGCTGAGGATCTTACGTGGTCAGTACACACAAACAAAACAGTGAAGAAGGCGCAGCAGCGCCTCTTCTTTCTCAGGAGACTGAAAAGATTCGGCATGAGCCCCCGCATCCTCAGGACCTTCTATCACTGTGCCATTGAGAGCATCCTCACTGGATGCATCACCACCTGGTATGGCAACAGCACCGCCTACAACTGCAAAGCTCTCCAGAGAGTAGTGCGGTGCTCTGAACGGATAATTGGAGGTGAGCTTCCCTCCCTCCAAGACATCTACAGGAAGCGGTGCCTGAGGAAAGCAGGGAGGATCATCAAGGACTCCAGTCACCCCAGCCATAAACTGTTCAGACTGCTTCCATCAGGAAGGAGGTTCTGCAGCATCCGGTCCCGTACCAGCAGACTGAGAGACAGCTTCTTCCATCAGGCCATCAGACTGCTGAACACGTCATAGACACCTCAGCTTCACTACTGGAACTTTAACATTATGCACTCCATACTGTACAGTAATGCCACTGTTTTGCACATATTCAACTCTGTATATTTTATATATTTTATTATTATTATTATTATTATTATTATTATTATTATTTTATTTTTATTTTTTTTACTATTTAATTTGTAAAAATGTGTATACACACACACACACACACACGTAGGAAAATATTTAGTATACACATCCAGAAATGCATACACTATTATATATTGTACATATATTTATTAGTTTCAGGTTGGCCATTCTTGTATTTTGCTCGTTTGTGTTGTTGTGTTTGCACATCTCTGTTGCTTGTGGGGCTCGCACACAAGAATTTCACTCGCATGTGCTGTGCCAGTGTGCCTGCACATGTGATGTGACAATAAAAGTGATTTGATTTGATTTTGATTTGATTGTGTGTGGACGTGGAGGTGAGAACTGTATATATTCTGCACTGGTGTTGTAAATAATTGTAAATAATCTGTGTTTGGAAACATCAACCTGCTCTGCTCTTGAGTTCCTGCAATCGACCGTGACACGAATAATGCAGGAAACAGAGATTTTTTTATGGTCTCTGTACACTGAGAGAGAGAGAGACAGCTGTGCAGGAAGTGTGATTTTTGTCGTAGTGGAAGCAGCAAGTATGAGAGAATTCATGACGATGTTTCTCAAACATGAAGCGTAGTTTTGATCTTCTTTTGCTGTTGGTTCTGTGAATTTTGGTTAGAGAGTAACAAAATCTGCAGCATCAGAATCTGTGAGCTGTCGGCTTTCAGCGCTGACGGCATGTCTGTGTACGTGCCGTCGGGTGAACGATTCGCGATTCGTGTTTCTATCTTTCTGTGAAATCTGTTTACCTGCTTTTTAATCGTTGCTATTTTAGCTGTTTGGTAGTTGTTGAAATAGTTTTGCGAGCTTTAACCTCCTCGGACCCAAACTCTTTCATGGTATTTTTAATTTCTCTTTGCTATTTGGGCTGATTGGGACCCAATGAATGTAAAAACAAAGAGTTACATTTTTGTTTCTGAGATAAGTGAGATCTACATATACATTCGCTTTACATTTTGATTGAACAGTGACAGTATAATTTCCTCTTAAGTGGATATCAGGTCCTTGTAGAGCAAAATTTAATGTGATGTCCACATATGTGGACGCCAGGTCCTAGGAGGTTAGAGATTCTAGCAAAATACATTTATATTTAAAAATCGATTCTAGATCCTTCAGGATTCATAAAGTATTCTGATTCTGATTATTCAAACTAAAATTGATTAGAATTGGGAAATTGATTTTTTAAACCCACCCCTAGTTGTACATTTAATCAAAATTTCTTAGAAATTACTAAACAGGATAATTCTAATAATTTTCACATTTAGAACAATATATCATGATTAAAATATTAAATTCTACAAACTTTAATCTTTCTTCATTTCTGCACTACTTGGCAGTCAAGAAATTATAGTTGCACTTCATGTTTTTACAAACAGAGCAGTCAGGCGTAAAAGTGTTTGTTCCTGTAACTTTGTCCACACTATTAGTTCTAAAAGCTCTGGTACTAAAGGGCCAAGAAACACGGTTCATCAAATGCCGGGTTTTAAAAAGCCAACATTTGAGGCAAAAAATGCAAAGCTTTGGTGTAAGATCTGGTGCTTTCCTTCTGTGTGGTTGCACCACTACAGCAGAACAACAACAGTAACTCTACTAGTTTGTTCATTTATATACATGTACTTTTATATACCGTCCATCCATCCCTTGGGGTGGGGGCTCGACAGCCTATCCCAGCTACCACAGGGCGAGAGGTGGGGGTGCACCTTGGACAGGTCGACAGTCTGTCGCGGGGCTAACACAGACAGACAGACAGACAGACAGAAAACCATTCACACTCACAGCTATGGGCAATTTAGATTCAGCAGTTAACATAACCCCACTAACCGTATGTCTCTGGACTGTGGGAGGAATCCTGCAGAGAACCCACGCAGACACGAGGAAAGGCCCTGGGCCTGACGGTGGAGTCGAACCTTCCTGTGAGGCTAACCACCGCGCTACCATGCTGCCCATACTGTTATATACTTTTAATAATACTTTTAATAATATCCTACATTTAGCTCCTCACCTGTGCATCTGCAACGGTGTGTTTCCTCCTGAAGTGCATCACCTGATCAGTCACCTGGCTACACACCACTACCTCATCTTTCATTTGCCCCTGAAAATACCTTTTCCAGTAGCAACCAGCCACCTGCTTCCTAAAGGTCTAATCTTGTTTGTTCTGTGTGCCTCTAAATGACCTTTTGGTCATTCTAGATCTGTATGTTCCTCTGGTTTCCCTCCTCTGGCCTGATTGCCTTCCTACAGGTGGAAAAACTTATTTTTGTCCTATGACCAAATGAATACTGCTTCCTGCTCAGATCGACAAAGACCCATATATATAATATACATATGTATATATATAAAGAGAAACAGCATGGACTTTATGTGCTGCTGTACGTGCCTAGAACACGGCTCAGGGTGTGACCTTCATCCCACAGCATATACCTCTATCTCCATTGTCATTGCACATCTGAGACTGAAGACCTTCTGAATCAGGATCATCATCCTTGTGAATCCATTGGAAATCCCCTCTTTCCTTTCTGTAGAGGTACCGGTTCCCTGCATTTCCTCTTGTACCTTTGTTCTTTTCAAGACACATTCTCTTATGTAATCTGTACAAACGCAGGAACGTTGTTAAGCCATTGTCGTTCTGACATTTTTACTCCTGAGTGTGACTTACAGGATGCTCTGACTCCAACAAAGCCCACACACATACCTCATTTCCATCCCACTCACCTATTGTATAGTCGTCCATGAATAACTAGACTACAATGAATGTGCTGAACAGCCCTAAATCTCCTTACACGTGTAATGCAAAGCACAGCGGTATTCATGCTGAAAATACAGCGCTATACATCTGCCTAACATCAGCACAGCACCAGGAACAATTCTTCAAAAATTCTATTTAAGATGTAATTCGCTTTTTAGCAAAGTGACAGTATCTGTTAACACGGCTGACCCTGACTGTGGAGGAGAAAAGAACAGCTTGTTATCATATTTTATTTGGCGGTAAACTCAGTGTCCACACTGACTTTTTTTATATAAACATTAACATCAGGTTAATTTACAGTTTTTACAAACACAATATACTGAAGAGAAGAACATGAAATATTTAAATGTGTATTAAATATACAGTGTGACATAATATGATCGGAGCTACGCATCATTTCAAAGCCATTTACAACATCCTGAGCAGACACCAGTGACAATATAACACCACTCAAAGAATCCCGATTAAGAAATCTGTGGAAGAATTACTCTGCATGCGTACACTGTTCTTCTGTCCTGATTATGATTACATGTAGTTTCACCTTTCATCCTTCTATATTCTATATTAGAGTCATACATGTGTATGTTAAAAGTGTTAGTTGAAAAGTTAAAAGTAGGCCTGTGGTAGAAATCTGGAAGATAGACTCTGATGCAGGGACTGTAAATCGTGCATGTTTGTTCTTGCAAAAAAGTGGATTTGCAGATGTGTGTGTGTGTGTGTGTGTGTGTGTGTGTGTGTGTGTGTGTGTGTGTGTGTGTGTGTGTGTGTGTGTGTGTGTGTGTGATCTGTATCTCAGCTATGGCTGAAGTGCATGCAGCTGAACTTGTGTAGCTTCACCAAAAAAGTAGCTAACATCTAACAAGGTCACAGGAAAACTGTGAGATTTTATTCATTTAATATTTCACAGTGTAATAAAACATTATTAAGATCATTTAGTTTTTTAATGTATTAATGTGAATGCACTGATAATAAGAAAAACAACAAGACTGTTTCATATTTTCAGGATGGGGTACAGACTCAGCATCATTATCCGTCTCTTCTCTGGAGAAAAGCAATATTGGATTATTTAATCTTGGTACTTGTTGTTTGTCACTGTTTTACTGTCTTGGAGCAAATGTGACCACATAATTTCCTCTGGGATTAATAAAGTATTACGATTTGATTTTGAAATTCCTGCCACAAAAGTTACAGAATGTTGAAAAAGACACGACATCAAAAATTAAAAATCTGTAAGAGGTTTTGTTGCCGCTGGTATTTTGTGACTCACTGAGCAAACTTAGAATTAGGTGCTTTGGTTTTTCTCTCATCTTTGTCTGACATTGAGCCCTTAAATCTACAGAGCTTGACATGGTGGCAGCGTTACGGCCACCATGTCAAATACAATTTGATATTTGATCGTTTTGATAATTGAATCATTTCAAGATTAGCAGGAAATTGTGTGTCAAAAATATTATTGCTTTTTAGTTGCACATTTGATTTAAATATTCACCTCTGTAATTTGCTCCTTGACAAAGGAATTTCTGAAATACATGTGTAAGAGGGTCAGTTGGAAAAGTTTCCCACCTTTCCCTCTAAATGGTGCCAGTATCTTTTTGTTAAAGCCCAGTTTGTGCTGGTTCAGTGCACTGGTAAATCTGGGCCTGTGTGTTTTTGGCATGAGACACAGTAAGTCAACAAAGTACGAGTCAAGTTAAAAAGCAGCTAAAAACACTGTTATGTGGATGTTTCAGCTGAATTTAACAGAATAAACTTCATCATGTTCTTCATCATCTGATTAATTTTCCACCATTAAAAAGCTGAGAAGCTGAAGTTATTAAAAAATAAATTTGCTCTGAATTTCAAAATGATTGCTGCTTTGAAGTATTATTAGAACAAATTATGTGCAGCTTTGTTATGCTTGTTGAATACCTGGTGAAATATAAAAACAGCCTTAAGCACTTAAGGCCAAATAAAAGTCGCATATATTTTTACATGAAAAACAAAGTGATGAAGCAAAAAGCATTAAGATGTATTAAAAAATAAATATTAAAAATGCACCTTGTTTAAAACAAATGTAAATTATGGCTTGTACAGCATGTCTGCACAAATTTCCATATTCCTTCAAGAAGGGTAAGGGGCGAAGGTTGCGTAGTCATAATGCACAAGGACTTCTGTTCATTTCAGCAGTAAAACTCGCAGGTCTGTATGTTCCCATCATAGTGGAAACATTATTCATCACAAATTTCATATAGGAAATGGAGACGCTGCATCAGAGAGAACATTGAAATGAGGTTGAAAGAGGTTTGATGTCTCTCTGCTCTGAGCAGAAGTGTGTCATTTATTCATCCGGAGGAGCCCGTACATCAAGAACAAGCTGTGGCTCATTCTTAGTGTACACAAAGACTCAGTGTGTGTGAGTGTGTCAAGGGGGATGAAGGGCGGCCCTGAGGGGCACTTCTTGCTGTTCACTTTAACAAGGTGGCAGTGGAGCTGAAAAATCTCATGCATCCTAAAAAGCATTTTCCCCACAGAGGGTCATTAGACAAAGCAGTCCTCTGAAACTGTTCACAAGGTAGATGCATCAGACAGGTGTCCTCCAACAGCAGCTTGTCTTTTCTTTCTTTGAGTTTGATTATTTTAAAACTTCTTCTGTGCTAATTTTTCCTGTATATTGGTGCATAAACCAATGATTTGTAACAACCTACTAAATATTTAGCACAGTATAATGCCACATGTGTTGTATTAAACCTTTGGAACAGGTTATAATGCTGTGCTAATGTGCTCCCAGCTGCTTATTCTTAGACTCAGTGTTTCGTTCCCTGGTGTCCATCATGAGATCCTTTCTTTCTAAATCATTGGCTGACATTAGAATTATGTTTTTTGTGTGTGTGCATTAGCTTTTATGAAGAATGTCGGTTTTTTCATATGTTAAGTTGAATTAACTTTTGTTGTATGTTTGTTATATGACCAAAATGTGATTGTTGGGGAGCCCTAACACATAATCTAACCAGGCAGAGGTACAATAAAGCACAGGTGAACTCAATCAAGACAATAGTCCTTATTCCTAAATATCCTTTATTTAAGACAACAGTGAGTGCATCTTACTGTTAAAAAAAACAAAACAAGATGTCACAAAAACACAGAATTACTTTGGTTTTTAATTTTATACAGTCCTGTTCAAACTCCTCATTTCTTCATATTTTGTTGTGAAAATGGGAAACGGGTGTCGCGATTTACTGAACTTTGCATACATACATGGAGATAGTTTGTATGATCCTAACAAGCTTGAAAGTCAATGTTTTATATGACCGCCTTTAGTTTTCCTCATATTTCTCCAGACTTGTTGAAAGTCATTCAAAGCTTGTCATTGGATCTTGGCTGCCTTTTGTTCTTTTCTCTGCCAAGATGATCCCACACTGTTTCGATCCGGGAATGCCCGTCCGTGACGGATAGCATTCCACCGAGTATTTTCCTATCCAGGTATGCAATTACTATGCTGGCAGTGTGTTTGAAATCATTGTGATTTTAAAAAAATGAAGCCACTTTTACTCAGATGCTTTCCAGATGGTATTGCATGTGGATCAAAATCTGATGGTACTTTCTTTCATTCACAATTCCATCAATTTTTACAAAATCTACAACTGTCTGAAATTCAATTCACTTTTATTTATATAGCACCAAATCACAACATCAGTCACCTCAAGGCGCTTTATACTGTAAGGTAGACCCTACAATAATACACACAGAGAAAAACCCAACAATCACATGACTCCCTATGAGCAGCACTTTGTCGACAGTGGGAAGGAAAACTCCCTTTTAACAGGAAGCCCCTAACCGTGAGCCTCTGTCATGTTTTACAGTTGGCTGTAGACACTCACTGTTGTGTCTCTCTCCTGACCTCCTTCGTACAAATTGACAATGATGTGAGTCAAAAATGTATAAATTGGATTGATTCCCACTGAGTTTCAATCCAGTTCTTGTGTAATTTGGTGTACCTCAGCCTACTTAACAGCCACTTTGGATCAGCTGAAGGGGCAGATGCATCTCTCAGGTCCTCTGTTTTTCTTTTTCTTTTCCTTTTTTGTTTAGGACTGCCAACTTTACTTTGTCCTTCTCTTGTCCGGTTTCCTGATGTTTTCAGCTAATGGTTCTTTTGTGAGGCTCAAAACTTTTGCACAGTACTGAAACGTGAGGCTGAATAGAGTGCATACAGTATAAAGCTGTATAACAAACGGTATAACTTGTAAAATTGAATATTATTATAAAGATTTAATGAGATTAGAGACAAATGATTCGTTTCAAGGTCGGAGACACCATGATCAAGTTTAATTTGCAATAAGTTAATAGTGCCCATGAAAGTTTCTCAGTGCCTTGTAAAACCTGCTGATGTAATAGAATCCTGAATAATGTCTACAATAAAAAAAAAACCCATTAAGTCTTAATAATGAAAAATTTACCTTATATTTAAGTCCTAACTTTATATTTAAGTAATGTAAAGCACCATCAACAGATTTTAAGCTCCACTTATTACCTCACTTTTATGCGATTTTACATTATATATATCATTATACAACCCACTGTTTAAAAATGATTGTGAGGACGAGAGCTCATTGATGTAAAGTGAATAACAAACTATGACAAAATAGGAACGGCTGGACTCATACAAAGAAAAGGAGGAGGACAGAAAGACGAAGAATGAATTTAAAAGGAAACAGAGGTGGGAGAGAACCGAAAGACAATAACAGGTGGGAGGGAGGAGAGAAGCAAGCGTGAAGAGAAGGAAAAAGATGGGGGTGGAGGAGAGAGCGAAAGGGTTTAAAGTACACCGGGATGGACTGTTCTCACATGCATTACATCTTTTTTTCATTAGTTCCAAAAAGGTGTAGAGCGTGAGGCGACACCAGGTGGGGTGCATCAAGTGATGTGTGAGTATTGTTTTGAGGAGGATGGATATTGCAAGGAGAGGTAATGAGGAATGAGAGCAGCTGAAGTGGAGGTGTGTTTGTGTTGTTATGAGAAAGATGAGTGCATGTGGATCGTAAGGAGGCCACATGAAGGGAGAGTGTGTATCTATGTGTGTGTGTGCATGAATCACCTAAACAAGCTTCTTGCAGGTTTTAACCACATATTTGGATGGTGCACATACTGCTGACCATGGTGAAAATATGTTTTAATGTGCATTAAAAAATATTTCTGATTTGGAATAGTTACATGGATGTTAAAAAAAAAAGTTTGGTTAATGGTGCAAATCCTTGTAATGTGTTTCAGTTTTTTGCACATGTACCATTGTACATGGTACATGTGACCTAGAAAAGCTTCTGCTTCTGTAAAGCATCTGAAAATCACATGATCGCATGAAATTCTGAGAAACGGGAACATCAGAGGAGCACATAAAAGGCTGGAAATCCTAAAACCTACCTTCATCCATAATTATTAACAGCACACTATTTATCATCTGCAACTATGTGGCAGCAGTGAAATACACAAAATGCTGGAAATCCAAGTTTCCAGCAACACTGGGAGTGTTCACATCTAGAGCTAATATAGAAAAGGTCTGAGGCCTGATTGTTGGTGGCAGATGGGCTGGCCTGAATATGTCTGAATGTGCTGATCTCCTGGATTTTCATCAAAACAGCCTGTAGAGTTTGCTGAGAATATTAAAAAACAACAAAAACCCTCCAGTGAATGGCAGTGCTGTGGACACAAATGCCTGGTTGATAAGAGGAGTCAGAGAAGAATGGGAGCAGAAAGCCCAGTCTGGTTACAGCTGAACAGAAACAACAGAAAACCATGTTGAATTTCACACTTGTCTGCCAATAATAGAAATCTGAGGCTGCACTCAGCACAAGTTCATCAAAACTGGACAGTAAGAGAATGAATAATGTAGCCTGGTCTGAATCTCTGTCTGCTGCAGAATTTGGCATTAAAACCATAAAATGAAGGGACCAACCTGCCTATTTTAAGCTGTCCAGTGTGAGAGCAGAGGTAATGTTTCCTTTCCTTTAATTACATCGTAACCACTGGCAATACTTTTAAATCCATGTGTCATTTTCTTTCTTGAGAGAATTTAAAGTGGGACCCACTCATATGACAGATCAAAAACGTGGACCTCTCATTACAACAAACAAACATTTCACTGTAGGTACAATAGAACAAGTCAAGTTTGTACAGTGGGGCAAAAAAGTATTTAGTCAGCCACCGATTGTGCAAGTTCCCCCACTTAAAATGATGACAGAGGTCAGTAATTTGCACCAGAGGTACACTTCAACTCTGAGAGACAGAATGTGAAAAATAAATCCATGAATCCACATGGTAGGATTTGTAAAGAATTTATTCGTAAATCAGGGTGGCAAATAAGTATTTGGTCAATAACAAAAATACAACTCAATACTTTGTAACATAACCTTTGTTGGCAATAACAGAGGTCAAACGTTTACTATAGGTCTTTACCAGGTTTGCACACACAGTAGCTGGTATTTTGGCCCATTCCTCCATGCAGATCTTCTCGAGAGCAGTGATGTTTTGGGGCTGTCGCCGAGCAACACGGACTTTCAACTCCCGCCACAGATTTTCTATGGGGTTGAGGTCTGGAGACTGGCTAGGCCACTCCAGGACTTTCAAATGCTTCTTATGGAGCCACTCCTTTGTTGCCCGGGCGGTGTGTTTTGGATCATTGTCATGTTGGAAGACCCAGCCTCGTTTCATCTTCAAAGTTCTCACTGATGGAAGGAGGTTTTGGCTCAAAATCTCACGATACATGGCCCCATTCATTCTGTCCTTAACACGGATCAGTCGTCCTGTCCCCTTGGCAGAAAAACAGCCCCATAGCATGATGTTTCCACCCCCATGCTTCACAGTAGGTATGGTGTTCTTGGGATGCAACTCAGTATTCTTCTTCCTCCAAACACGACGAGTTGAGTTTATACCAAAAAGTTCTACTTTGGTTTCATCTGACCACATGACATTCTCCCAATCCTCCGCTGTATCATCCATGTGCTCTCTGGCAAACTTCAGACGGGCCTGGACATGCACTGGCTTCAGCAGCGGAACACGTCTGGCACTGCGGGATTTGATTCCCTGCCGTTGTAGTGTGTTACTGATGGTGACCTTTGTTACTTTGGTCCCAGCTCTCTGCAGGTCATTCACCAGGTCCCCCCGTGTGGTTCTGGGATCTTTGCTCACCGTTCTCATGATCATTTTGACCCCACGGGATGAGATCTTGCGTGGAGCCCCAGATCGAGGGAGATTATCAGTGGTCTTGTATGTCTTCCATTTTCTGATGATTGCTCCCACAGTTGATTTTTTCACACCAAGCTGCTTGCCTATTGTAGATTCACTCTTCCCAGTCTGGTGCAGGTCTACAATACTTTTCCTGGTGTCCTTCGAAAGCTCTTTGGTCTTGGCCATGGCGGAGTTTGGAGTCTGACTGTTTGAGGCTGTGGACAGGTGTCTTTTATACAGATGATGAGTTCAAACAGGTGCCATTCATACAGGTAACGAGTGGGGGACAGAAAAGCTTCTTACAGAAGACGTTACAGGTCTGTGAGAGCCAGAGATTTTCCTGTTTGAGGTGACCAAATACTTATTTTCCACCCTGATTTACGAATAAATTCTTTACAAATCCTACCATGTGAATTCATGGATTTTTTTTTTCACATTCTGTCTCTCACAGTTGAAGTGTACCTCTGGTGCAAATTACTGACCTCTGTCATCATTTTAAGTGGGGGAACTTGCACAATCGGTGGCTGACTAAATACTTTTTTGCCCCACTGTATATGGGTCTTATTGGAGTGGCTTAACCTTGCCTAACCTCTGGGTATTATGCACATTATACTGTAAGTAATTTTGAGTACACAAAGGGTAAAAATAATCATCATGCACATTAACATGATGAATATTAAATAACTATTTTAGAAAATGATATAAAAAGGTTGGGTCACTCCATAAAGGGGCCCAGGCCCTCAAAAGTGCAGCACATTTACAGTGTAAGATGGGAAAGTATTGATTTCTGGAAGGTAATTAAACTGTACTTAAAATTAGTTGACGTTCTTAAACTCACTGATTACATCATTTGTGTCTCCTGTCTTGTGAAATACCTGGAAGTTTAAGCCCCAAAGTTCTGTTTATTTTTCTACTAAATTACCAGGACATTACAAAATAGTTACATTTACTCGTGTACTACCTAATTTGTTTACAGTATTTCATTGTTTCCTGTGAAAACCTGACTTATTACTCCATTTAAAGTACACTTTCCTTTATATGTAAATTTATGTAAATATAGTTACAATGTAAATACAAATGAAATGAAGTCCATTTAATTACAAGGCAAATACACCTGTGCTGTGAGCCATATTACCACATGTCCCTGACACTGTGTGGAGGACAGCTGTACTGGATTAAAGTACAGCTTAAGGTCTTTCTCCCTACCTGCCAGTCTCTCTTGTTTCTGCACATTGGTTCTCCTAGTTAACCCTTGATTATTTCCAAGAACCATGATTCCTGACTACAGGATCAACAGGAATTTCGTCGATGCCTTAAATGGAGGGAAAAGAAGTGTTATGTAAAATGCCTGAAAGGTTTTAAATGTGCAAACCAACTGAGCACACCTCAAAAAACAATGAAAAGTGACATCATGTTGCAAGATACATCTAAGCCCCATTTACATTTTGACAAATTGCCACCGTGGAGTATAAACCAAATTGCTTGTTGTCATTTCTGTTTGTAGTGTAGTTATGGAGAAACTAGCACTCAGAGATCAGAGATAATAAAAACGAGCTCAGCAGCATAAATCACGTCGGACATTCAGATACGACTGAGTTCTCAAACAGTATTTCTCACACAAATTAATTACTTGTGCCCGTCACCATCACCTGATGCAAAATATTCACAAGTAAATCATATAAACTGTGCATGGAGAAGGATTTTTCCTCTGTTCTCTCTCTCCAAAATGTCAGAGGCATATAGTTGTTCTTGTTTCCACTGTAGTGACTGAAACATGTAAGTACTACTTTTCTAACTACTTTCTGCACGTTATTGCAGCTTAGAAATCGAATGTCTGTCATTTTTCTTTTGCTGCGAGAGTACATCAATCTCCCTCTCAGGTGGCTTTCATTCTTCAGGTGCTTTTAAATTCTTGACACACGCACATTGTTCTGCTGCAGAGAGTAATTTACTACAACTGCTGTTGCAATAGCAATGGAAGCATACACTTTGCATTTTTGTTCCAAGCATTTTTAACCAGATTTTAACTTTTGATAAGTGAAGGCTAGTCAAGCTTTGTGAAAAGCGACAAACAAAGAGAGTCAGTCACACAAATCATGTCAAAGTGGTTTGAGTTAGCCTCATTTAAACAAACAGCTACTCTCATGAGCCTAAAGCATGTTAAGCTAACCACTGTAACACAGGAAATGAATGGAGCTGCATTCCTTTCTTATAATCAGAAGAATATTGGCTAGTTTTTCAGGTATCAACCGTGTTGGGGACATCCACTCTCATTTACACCACACAAGGTCCTCATGTCTGCTCTGACTTGAGTAAATAGTTCATGCATCTTAACCATTAACCATTCAGACTGTATGAAGAAAGCCAAGTTTCGATGCAGCTGCTGGGACATACCAAGTTTGGAGGAGTGAATCCCCTTATGGCCCAAATTCTGAGGACACCAGTGAGAGTACTGAACCGTGACATTCAAATGTTGCAGTCGCAGAAAGGACCAGTGTGTCGTTGACTTTATTGATTTATACCCCCCAAAAACCCTTTTCAGAGAAGCAGAAATAGAGCCAGAGTTAAATAATGCTAGCTGAGAGAGACAGAGTTGGAGAGATAGATAGAGAGAGATTGTTTTTCATTTGTGTTATTGATGAACCAATCATGGTGCCTGGCCTAATCAGGGCATCACTTCAAAGCCTGTTTGTTCTTGCCAGTTAGAAATCGATAGCTCACGCTCTGATCTTCTACCTCTCTCTCTCTTGTCTATAATAGTGATAATCTAATAATGACTGAGTGTCAACTACACCGTTATCGTCATCATCAGTATTTTATTCTGGGTTGCAAGCGATTGGTTTCTCTTCTGGACCCTTCCTTTGTGTCCACTCTGCTGTAGATTCCTTATTCAGACCTCCAGTCACGTTGGCAGCGTTAGTTCATGCACCACTTTAGAGTGAAAGAAAAAGAAAAATATTACGTGTGCATGAGTTGTTTAGTTGTGAAAACCCATGTTATGAAGCTCCCAGCATGCAGTTTTGGTGCAGATGTTAATGCCAGAGGAGGTTTGAGGCTCTCAGCACTCAGAGTGTTGGTGTTTGGGGGTTTTTGGCCCACTCTGTAACTGTATGTGGTCTGCTACTTTCTGGCTGAGCTGATAGAAAATTCATGATCTGACTTGTTCCTGCAGGAGCAGCATCCTATAACACTACCACACTTGAATTACACAACACAGCTGGATGCTTTGATTTTATATTCCTGTGGCAGTAAGACAGAAAACACCTGAATCCAAAGATTAAGAAGTCCAATACACCTGTCTGTAGATGTAATGTATGTGAGGTTACAAATCCCTGACAGAAATATGTCGGCATGTTGACCCATTCCCCTCATCCAGTAAACAATCAAGTTTTCATCAAGAGGGTATTTGTGAATTCAAATAACTTGAGGACGCAGAGTCTTACTTAAGTGGATTTAAACCACTCAGTGGTTTAAATTGCTTTTAAATTTAAAGAAATATGTGATTTGGTTGATTAAGTAAATGATAAGCAAGGCGGATAACGAAGTCAGCACAGCAGATTAGCACGGAAACCATAACAACATTTTCATATAGTGCTCAATTCTGATAGGTTCAAGTATAAATGAAAAAAATTATGTTTATCATTAATATAAAGTGTTCATTTGCAGTTCCTTGATTTGCAGGCAGTAATTGGTGAAATCCACATGTTTATGCAAAGAAGAGCATTCCAGTTATGTGATGATTAGCCACTGACTCTGTCACAGCTTTCAAATGCAAAAGACATGCACTGAATCACCTCTAGAACTTTTAGCTTCTTCACTTATGAATTAATAATATAATATATAAGTGTGCAACACTTAATTCCATAGGAGACGCTTAAAACAGACTACTGGGGATTTGAATAGTTGTAATTTGTAAACAGGCAATGGGATGTTTTTGTTTCACCCTTTGAATTACATTTAAAAGTCTAGGATTCATTTAAAGCTTAGTGTATGCTGCCACAGCTGCTTTAAAATGAAACAGGACAAAACTGAGATGAGCTCCTTCACATACTTAGCGGTTAGGGTTCGAGCCGTTTTAGGCCTGGAGGCAAAAATGAACCAGCCTCTTCGAGGCTTTAATTTACACCATGCCTTGTAAATTATCCCTATTGGCTGAAAATGTGATCCCTAATAAGCATGAACCAATCAATAGCCTGACTAAGTTAGCTTGAGCCAATAGTCTTGTTCTCGCCTACCGGTGACCGTGTCATTAATCACCCACACGCGCGGCTGATTTGTTTTAATGAGACTTTCTTTATTAAATCAAATAATTCAATAAAGACCGAGGGTACTTGTTTGTTCTGGAAGAAGGAGAAGAAAATGGAGAGCGATGTGGTGCTTTTAAAATACAGCCCCATTCATCATTATGGAAGTGCCGCCTTAAAATTGAGAAACATCCATCAGCTTATCAGGAACTGTCTAATGAGCATCAGGCCACTTCATCAGCTTCAACAAAATCTGCCCTCTCATTCATCTCAGAGCAGGAGGCCTGTCTGTTAATGCTCGCTCTGATACGACATGTCCAAACTCTCACACACAAATTAGTGTTGGTGGACATGCTTACACCAGCGCTGAAACTCAGACTGGCATATGTAAACACAATCACGAGCACACCCTTATCATAGCTGGAGCTGCTGAAGAATGTAAGAGAGAAAGTATTTAAGTGAAATCAGTCACTGCCAAAGCCTGGCACTCACTCGCACACACTCACACAAAGTGCATTTAATGCACGTGTGTGAGTGCTCGGGTATTGAACATTAAAGCGCACAGATGCAGCACTCTAAAAACTGTTCTTCATCTGCTGCAATCAGATGTGGTTCTATTTATAGCCCCACAGAGCAGACATGTGATAGCAGAGTGGACGGAGGAATTGGTCAACGAGGGCTTTTTTAAGCTAAAGGGGTGATATTAGACAGGGTAGGAACCAACCCTTGCTGGCTAGCATGCTAACACCAGTTGTCATTTCTGTAATGCAAAACTCAAATATCTTTGGCACAACAGCCACGCTGCTGGAACAGTGTTGAAAAGAAGAGGTCTGTGGTAGCTGGCACAGATCAGGACAACAGACAAGAACAGTCAAGTGTTTTTGATGCTAAAAAGAAGACAAGTTCACCGTGAACAAGTTCTGAAAAGTTTTTTGTTCATATATTTTTTTTAAATAATCACAAAATCCGTCTTTAGACATCATTAAAGGTACATATCTTCAGTGCAAAGTGCCCACGGTTCTGTTTCTGCCACTTTTGAATACCCGACACCAGCAAGTGTGTTTGGTGTGTGTGTTTACACGCACTCATGACCTGTTCATCACAGGGGAGCCAGACTGAGGAAGCCATCCAGACCACTAAAGAGATTACTCCTCCTCACACCCTTCCTGCCATTTCTCATCCCTTTTCTATCTCAGTCTCTCAGGTTCTACTGCTTCGGTCTCTGCCTGTAACGGCCCCTCCCTCTCCCATTTCTAACGCTCCTAATTATCCATTAACCGCCTCTGAGGGTCTTAAGGATGTTACAGATGAGGAATTACCCTTGTTGCCAAGTTGCCTGATAAATGTCATCTGGCATCTCTACCGCTCGGCTGTCCATTACAGACACATGCATGTGTATCGCCCTGCCCTCCTCAAAGGAATCGTTCTTAACAAGACCATCTGGAAACTATGGCAACTCTGGGATTTGTGGTGTTTGCTGCAGGATCATGACCTGAAAAAACGCAGGAGGTTAAAAAGAAGTCTCTTGAACTGCCGTGTAAGCTAATAACTGCGTAGCATTACTGGCTTGCAATTTCCATGATCATTTCTTATCCTGAGGTACAAACAGTGCTGTGAAAAGTTACAAAGACATTTCTAAGGTTTTGGGACTCCAGCGAACCACAGTGAGAGCCAATATCCTCAAATGGAGAAAAGTTGAAACAGTTGTGAACCTTCCCAGGGGTGTCTGGCCAACCAAAAAACTACTCCAAGAACATGTGAAGGACTCATATCCAGGGGGTCACCAAAGAACCCAAGAACTGCAGGCCTCACTTTCCTGAGTTAAGGTCAGAGTTCATGATTCAACAATAAAAAAGAGAGTGGCCAAAAATGGCCTCCGTGGGAAAGTTCCAAGGGGAAAAACACTGCTGACTGAATAGCACAAAAAGGCTCATCTCACATTAGCCAAAAGACATCGTAATGGCCCTCATGACCCGGGATTTGAGGGAAAAATATTCTGATAACACTAAAGGTGAACTTTTTAGAATATCTGAGTTCTGTTACATCTCTTGCAAAACTAGCACATCACTTCATAAAAAGATATCCTACCAACTGCCCGGCATGGTCGTGGTGGAAGATGTGGTTGCTTTGTTGCTTTAGGACCTGGATGGCGTGCCATAATTGATGGAACCGGGAATTCTGCTCTCTCCCAGAAAATTCTGGCCAGCCATCAGTTTATTCCCTGAAGCTCAAGCTCATCTGGGTCATACAGCAGAATAATGATCTAAAACAAGTCTACCTCTGAATGTCTCCCAAGAAACAAAATTAGGGTTTTGGAGTGCCTGAGTTAACGTCCCAACTTAAATCTGAATTGAGATGTTTTGGCGCAATCTAAAACAGACCATTCATGCTCAAAACACTGTGGTGTGTGCACCAAAATCCTCTGCAGCAGCGTGAAAGACTCACTGCCAGTGATCACAACTGCTTGATTGGAGTTTTTGCTGCTGAGGTAGGCAAAACCAGTTCTCAGGTTTAGAGAAAAAAAAACTAAAGGTACTAATGTTTGTTTCTTTTTGTCTGAACTGATTGCATTTTAATACTGAACTATGGTAGCTTAAAAAACAATAAATAAAAAAGCATTTCTTGTTTCCTCGTAAATTTACGAGGACCCAGAAGTGTCGTTAACTTAATAACTTAATTTCAGTCCACCTTTGTGAGCTTTGAGGACCTGCACCTTTTTTCAGAGCATGATCATTTTAACTATACTAAAAAAAACAAAAAGAACAACAACTGGAGACTTTTTGAAGGCTCTCAATGATTGGACACAGGAAGATGGATTGTTCTTGTTGAATATTACAGTATTACAATAAAATATTTCAAAGCTTGCACTACAGAAATGCCTGAACTCACTTCAAGTCCAGTAATGCTGAAGTTATAACAGCTCACACTGTCTCCCATTCGCCTTGTGTTGGTCGGATCAGAGAGGTTTTTGGTTTCAACAATATAAAAAGGTTCAGGGGGATGTGAATGGGACCATCATGTCCTTGTTGGCACAATGAGCCAAAATCTTGAGTTAAAACAGCCCCAAATTTGGTTGGAAAGGAAACGTGTGCTACTAATTTTTGACTTGTAAAACACCAAATCTGCTGTCGCTGCAGGACAGAACTTTACTTAATTATTATTATTTTATTGTATTAATCATGATTATTTAATTATTCAGTTCAAAAACGCTGCCCTGTGCTCTACATTAGTGAACCACCATAATAAATGACAGTAGCTCCACAGAGGCTTTCTGACAAAGATAAATTAAATCTCCTCCCGTGAGGTAAAATGATATTGTCAGACATGCCCCGCAGCCAAGTCTTGAGTGTGAACTGGAGTCACTTGTATTTAATTTTTCCGCAGTCCTCAGGGAATGTACCCAAATGCTATCAAGTGTATAGGGATGATGATGTGTTTCATGGCTGCAGGTCTTTCAAGGCTCCTAAACTTGGGCCGATAAGCACAGCTCTTATGAAGCATCTGTTTCACATCAGACTGCTGACTTGTGAATATCAGCATTTTATAAGAACCAGAGCAGAACTTTGGTGGGACTTTATCAGCTTACAAAGACTGATCACTAATCATTCAGACCGCTCGTTTTCAGGTTTGTTCTGGGAGGTAGCTAAATGGTCAGAACTGTACAAATGGTACTTTAGGTTCTTATTGATCATGCAGAACTGTTCTAAACTTACACTGCAGTCTCACATAAAGAAGAACGAAGCATGCATCAGATGGTATGAGACCCATATTAGGTTATTGTATTATCACGGGTGGTGGCTCAGGTGCTAGAGAGGGTAATCTACCTGTCAGATGGTTGGTGGATTAGTCCCCAGCTCCTTCAGTCTGTATGCCCAAGTATCCCTGAGCAAGATGCCAATCCATCTCCTCATCCATCTGCGTGTGAGTGAATGTTAGAAAAAAACACCAGATAAAAGTGTTTCAGTACAAACACTTTTCTTAAAAGTACTGCAGTACGTTACTTAATTACACCAACACACAGCCTTTTCCTAATGAGGTCACACGTGATCTTTCTCTTAGTGTTTGGGTGTGAACACAAAGCCGACAGCACAAAGCGAAGATGAACACGAGCACAAAGAGACTTTAAAGTGGTCGTCATGGTGATTCTACTGCAGGAACATGAACAGGTAGAAAGGTGCTCTTCAGTTTGTCACACTTTGTTTGAGTTCAGGAGTGGAAGGCTTCAAACGATGGCTCACCTTATCACAGTGCTGGGCCGGGCTCAGTGTTCACTTGGCAATAACACTCTGGGTTCTTGGCTAGCTTAGCGTTAGCATGCTGTCAAAGTAACAAGAAAGTAAAGTAGCAAGTAGAGTAAAAAATGACTGTCTCTAATGAGTCATTAAGTAAGTTACTGCAGTACTTTTAAGAAAAGTAAGTAGCAATGTGTAATAGATTTCTGTTCTTGGTTACGCTTGGGAAAATAATGTTTTTACGGGACTTTGAAATCCGCTGTTTCACAACAGTAACTCTGCTTGCTGACAAGTGAAGAGCTGGGAAGTGACAGATCCCTCTTTCTAATGCCATAACCTCATGCGTCAGAGCACAGACAGCAAAGGACACCTTGTGTGTAAATGAGCCACAGCCACGGCAGCGACTTCACCAAAAATGCACCAACTGGCGCCCCGGGCAGAAAAACCGGCTGTTTTAATCATAGGAGTAAATTAAGTCTTTTGTTTCACTATTCAAAGCATCTGAAGCATTCAAAACAATAATAACCCAACTATGCCTGTTGAAAACATAATGTTTTGAAGCTGCCTTCCTCATGTCTTGACTCATATTCTGACTTCAAACAGGCAATTAATGTGTGGACGAGGTGATAACAGACAGAGGAAGTGTGAGGGTACGAGCGACTCACTGCTACTAATGAGCTACGACATCACTGCAGCCGTATGAGGAAGTGTCTGTGTGAATGTGTGTGCGACTTCATGTATGTATCATGTGCCGTTACAGTTGACCTATCCTATTTAAAGCCAAAGCAGAGGGACTCCAGATCTCCAAGGGAGGACGACCGACCACGCACACAATGTGTCAGGTTGGCAGCAGTACATAGAGGTTTGAGGATCAGCGTTTGATCCATGCCGACCTTTAGTTTGGCTCCAAGTCGCCTCTCCTCTCCTGCCAATCCGACCCAAATGTTTGGTTCGCTGATCACGTGAGAAGATTGCGATGAATTGGGGTTTGGTGTGTTCGTGTTTTCAGCCTTTTGTCTTGATGGAGAAGTTGCCCTGATACAATCCATCTTTGAATGAGAGTCTCACCAGTGAAGCTTTTGCTCATGAAAACGAAACACTGAATTTATGTAGCTCGTCTCAGTTATTTCAAGTGTAGCTACATGTTCGCCCTGTTTATCATACTCACACGCCCTCCTGTCAGGCTCCTGGAAGCACTTCATTGTTTTTTGTGGGGTTTTTCATCTGTTTCTGTTTTTTAGCAGACTTTTATATTCATCCATCTTAGTTTCCTTTCATGTTTGCCAGATTGTATTGGGACTTTCTAGCCCTTCTGTGCCTGACATTAGTCTGTCACTGTTTGCCACCAGACCTTTGAACTTGTGTTTTTTGTTTTTCTCCCATTGTCTCTCGTTGCTTTCTGCCTTGCTCTTTGTTGTCATGACTGTGTTCTGTTGCAATTGTACCTCTGGGGCTCAGAGTCTCTGGTTACTTTGATTGTGTTCACAATTTGATCCAATCTCAACATGAAAGTCACTTAGGTGCAGTTGCCCAGCTTGTCCATAAACACACCAAATCCCAGGTCAGTGGAATCATTTCTGACTGATGTTTTTGTCATGCCTTACAACAGTCTGATGTGCAATGGTGACCAGATCCAAATGTGGTCTGGCTGATGCAAGCACACGATGATCCTCTCCTGTCCTGCAGGGATTTACACTTTGTGTTTCCCTTTATGCAGAACCAGCCACCAGGATACACATTGCATGCTATATAGGAAATCTCAGTAATGACAATATTTTGTCAAATGCTTCAGACAGGAGATGCACACTTTAGACTACTGGACACTGACTTGATGTAACCACGTCCACAACACATACTTTCCATTCCAGGTTTACTAGAATACTTCCTTACGGGATGTTGGCAAAGTTATCTGTACTCTGAGGCACAGCGATTTCATCATACTTTTAGTGTTCTTGCTGTTTTGTTTGCTTTCCATTCAAAATACACAACACCAACAAAAAAAGGACCAAATGTGAGGTTGAGTTTTTACCTGCATTTGCTATGTCTGCTCTAGTTAAGAAGAGTGTGAGGGACAATCATTCAGTCACTCGTTCTTTTAGACATCCCAAAACACCTTTAATTTGCCTGAAACACTGTAAAGGGGGAGAACTGAAACTAAAATTAGAAATATCCTGTCTCACAGTGATGCTGAAAAACTAGTTCATGCATTTATTACTTCCAGGCTGGACGACTGTAATTCATTATTATCAGGATGTCCAAAAAACTCACTGAAAAGCCTTCAGCTAATCCAAAATGCTGCAGCAAGAGTCCTGACAGGGACTAGAAAGACCTGACTAGAAAGAGAGAGCAGATTTCTCCAGAATTGGCTTCCCTTCATTGGCTCCCTGTTAAATAATCAGGCCCCATCTTATCTTAATGACCTTGTAGTACCATATCACCCTATTAGAGCTCTTTGCTCTCGCTCTGCAGGCCTACTTGTTGTTCCTAGAGTATTTAAAAGTAGAATGGGAGGGAGAGCCTTCAGTTTTCAGGCCCCTCTTCTGTGGAACCAGCTTCCAGTTTGGATTCAGGAGACAGACACTATCTCTACTTTCAAGATTCAAACGTTGCTTTTTGCTAAAGCATATAGTTAGGGCTGGACCAGGTGACCCTGAATCCTCCCTTAGTTATGCTGCAATAGACGTAGGCTGCCGGGGATTCCCATGATGCATTGAGTTTTTCCTTTCCAGTCACTGTTCTCACTCACTATGTGTTAACAGACCTCTCTGCATTGAATCATATCTGTTATTAACCTCTCTCTCTCTTCCACAGCATGTCTTTATCCGGTCTTCTTTCTCTCACCCCAACCAATGACAGCAGATGGCCCCGCCCCTCCCTGAGCCTGGTTCTGCTGGAGGTTTCTTCCTATTAAAAGGGAGTTTTTCCTTCCCACTGTCGCCAAAGTGCTTGCTCATAGGGGGTCCATATGATTGTTGGGTTTTTCTCTGTATGTATTATTGTAGGGTCTACCTTACAATATAAAGCACCTTAAAGTGACTGTTGTTGTGATTTGGACCTACATAAATAAAACTGAATTAAACTGTAAGATATACTCAATAACCAGAAACAAGCAGTTTTGCCCCATTTTTGCAAGTTTCCCTTCATGTAAAATGATAATTTCTGAATAAACTTCCTGTGCTACACAAAGGGGATTATGCAGCTCAGTTTGCCAGATTTCTTTTAAATTTAGTTTTTATTTGTTTATTAATTATTTATTTCAACATTACTGAAAATGATACAAACACATTTGAATGTTATTTTAACAAAATTGAAACTAACTTGGAAGTGATTAACCTTTGGAGACAATCTGAATTTGGATCCATAAATTTTCATGAGGTTTCTTTACAAAATTGGAAAATACATATCAAATTGAAAACAAAATTAAAAAGAGGAAAATCCTTCTGGATCTTAATATACAGTGGGGCAAAAAAGTATTTAGTCAGCCACCGATTGTGCAAGTTCCCCGACTTAAAATGATGACAGAGGTCAGTAATTTGCACCAGAGGTACACTTCAACTGTGAGAGACAGAATGTGAAAAAAAAATCCATGAATTCACATGGTAGGATTTGTAAAGAATTTATTCGTAAATTAGGGTGGAAAATAAGTATTTGGTCACCTCAAACAAGGAAAATCTCTGGCTCTCACAGACCTGTAACGTCTTCTGTAAGAAGCTTTTCTGTCCCCCACTCGTTACCTGTATGAATGGCACCTGTTTGAACTCATCATCTGTATAAAAGACACCTGTCCACAGCCTCAAACAGTCAGACTGCAAACTCCGCCATGGCCAAGACCAAAGAGCTTTTGAAGGACACCAGGAAAAGTATTGTAGACCTGCACCAGACTGGGAAGAGTGAATCTACAATAGGCAAGCAGCTTGGTGTGAAAAAATCAACTGTGGGAGCAATCATCAGAAAATGGAAGACATACAAGACCACTGATAATCTCCCTCGATCTGGGGCTCCACGCAAGATCTCATCCCGTGGGGTCAAAATGATCATGAGAACGGTGAGCAAAGATCCCAGAACCACACGGGGGGACCTGGTGAATGACCTGCAGAGAGCTGGGACCAAAGTAACAAAGGTCACCATCAGTAACACACTACAACGGCAGGGAATCAAATCCCGCAGTGCCAGACGTGTTCCGCTGCTGAAGCCAGTGCATGTCCAGGCCCGTCTGAAGTTTGCCAGAGAGCACATGGATGATACAGCAGAGGATTGGGAGAATGTCATGTGGTCAGATGAAACCAAAGTAGAACTTTTTGGTATAAACTCAACTCGTCGTGTGTGGAGGAAGACGAATACTGAGTTGCATCCCAAGAACACCATACCTACTGTGAAGCATGGGGGTGGAAACATCATGCTATGGGGCTGTTTTTCTGCCAAGGGGACAGGACGACTGATCCGTGTTAAGGACAGAATGAATGGGGCCATGTATCGTGAGATTTTGAGCCAAAACCTCCTTCCATCAGTGAGAACTTTGAAGATGAAACGAGGCTGGGTCTTCCAACATGACAATGATCCAAAACACACCGCCCGGGCAACAAAGGAGTGTCTCCGTAAGAAGCATTTGAAAGTCCTGGAGTGGCCTAGCCAGTCTCCAGACCTCAACCCCATAGAAAATCTGTGGCGGGAGTTGAAAGTCCGTGTTGCTCGGCGACAGCCCCAAAACATCACTGCTCTCGAGAAGATCTGCATGGAGGAATGGGCCAAAATACCAGCTACTGTGTGTGCAAACCTGGTAAAGACCTATAGTAAACATTTGACCTCTGTTATTGCCAACAAAGGTTATGTTACAAAGTATTGAGTTGTATTTTTGTTATTGACCAAATACTTATTTTCCACCCTGATTTACGAATAAATTCTTTACAAATCCTACCATGTGGATTCATGGATTTTTTTTCACATTCTGTCTCTCACAGTTGAAGTGTACCTCTGGTGCAAATTACTGACCTTTGTCATCATTTTAGGTGGGGGAACTTGCACAATCGGTGGCTGACTAAATATTTTTTTGCCCCACATCACAAATCAATTCTCATGGATCTGGAGACTGAGTGAATATGTAAAAGATTACGGGGGAGCGGGGGAAGTAAGACCCCACTTTTTCAAACATTTTAATAAAAATCATCGTGTAAATTATCCGTACCTTTAGGGTAGAGTTTCTGCTCCACCTGGTGTTTAATTAATCATGTAAGAAACAATCCTTATTAGCCTAAATGGAATGATTTAAATGTGTCTGTATCACAGAGGAGAACGTCTTCAGCACGAAGCGTCCACTCCCTCCGTCTGTCATCTGCATGTTTCCTGACAGTTTGGGGAAACGTTTGCAGCCTTTGCTCTTCTCTCGGGGGCGAGGCCGGCCGTCAGCCCCGTTTGTCACACTGCTGCCGGCTTCATCTAATCACTTGAACTCCACTGATTGAGAGTTGCTCTGGGCCATACTGCATCATTCTGCTCCACTGTCGCTGAATTAAGAAGGTTAACTGTGTATGCATGTGTGTCCGGGGATGCACTGGAGTTATTCTGTGTGTACAAAAGGAGGTGAAGATCAGAGTTTTCATGTTCATCAATGTGGGTGAATTCAAGATGAAAACCCGATTTAAGACGAGGATATGGTGAAGCTTTGGCCCACAGCGATGTCCTCGGAAGGAGAGCACGCATGGCCGGGAATGCATATGTTCAAAGCTAATAATAATAATAATAATAATAATACATTTTATTTGAGGGCGCCTTTCAGAAACCCAAGGTCACCTTACAAAAAACACAATTAATAAAAGGAACAATAGTCATAAAATACATAAAATAAGTTAAAATTACAAAACAGAGCGTAACAACAGATAAAATCAGCATTAAAGCGAATAAGCCAGTTTAAACAGATGTGTTTTGAGCTGTGACTTAAATACGGAGAGGGAGTCAATATTTCTTAGTGCAGGAGGAAGAGAGTTCCAGAGCCGAGGAGCAGAGCGACTGAAAGCTCTGTTCCCCATAGTGATAAGGTGTGAGGACGGAACAGTAAGATGAATAGCAGATGATGATCTGAGAGTGCGGGAAACAGTGGTGATATGGAGCAGGTCACACAAATATGAAGGAGCAGATTTATGGATACACTTGTATGCAAGAAGTAAGATTTAAAAATTTATCCTGGCTTCTATGGGCAACCAGTGAAGCTGCTGAAGAACTGGGGTAATATGAGCACTTAACGGAGTGCAAGTTATGACCCGAGCTGCAGAATTTTGAAGAAGTTGGAGTTTATGAAGGGACCTTTTAGGGAGACCAAATAGGAGGGAATTACAGTAATCAATATGGGATGTAATAAGACTATGGACAAGGATGGCAGCAGCATGGGGAGTAAGGAAGGGACGGAGTCGGTGAATATTACGTAAATGGAAGTAAGCAGACCGTGTTATGTAATTAATGTGAGACTGGAATGAAAGAGTATTATCAAGTATGACACCCAAACTCTTAACCTGAGGGGAGGGAAGGGTGGGAGAATTTTCAACGTTAATGGAAAAGCTGTGGGATTTGGTTAAGACAGATGGTGTACCAACAAGTAAAACTTCAGTTTTATTACTGTTAAGTTTGAGGATGTTGCCTAATGTTATTAGGCAAGTAGATGGGGTATCTATTGATTTCTATATTGAATCATCACAGACTTCATGTTGTGTGCTAATAAATGCACGTTTCCTCACAGCTGCTGCACTGCAAACACTCTGCAGATGCCGCGAGATGGGGGGGGGGGGGGACTGTTGTAACAAAACCCTTCATCTGCCGATTTTTTCCAATTAAATTCAAGGTTTTAACTTAAAAACCGACAACGCACATGAATCCTCACCTCTAACCTGAATGTCTGCTGTCTGTGGGTCTGAGGTTCATATTTCCAAAGTGGTCAGCAAACAAAAAGGCATCAAAAAGAAAAACAGATTAAAATCCTTTGGTCTGTATAACATAAATTTCCTGTTGTAAAACACAACAGAGAACTGGTATTCCTTCAGTTATTTGCCCAGTGTTCTGCAGCACAGAAACACTGCAGTCTGAAGAATAATTTAATAAGACATTAGGTAAATAATTATAAGTTTGTTTAACTTGCTTTGGCATGATAGATGGCTCCAAATATTGCAGCGCATCGAGGGGAAGGCACTAAGAGAACGAACAGCTGAATGAAACAGCTGTTGTAAATTCAAAATGCTTAATTGTTGCAGTTAAGAAACAAAACATGAGGCTGTTGTGAAATTTATCTAAACCAGAATCTGAAAGTGAATTTATTTTCTTGCAGATGGTTTTGTCTGAAAAGTATCTGCCGCTTCCTCTTGTCATTAACCGAGCACAGAGCATGTTTTTGCATATTTTATCCCTTCCTTTTAAGAGCGACAGTGGAAGTGGAAGGGAGAGAGACGGGGAATGACGAGCAGCAAACACTGCCTGTCGGGCTCTCAGCCTCCAACCATGAACTCCAAAATAAGACTTTCTGCTGTTACACTTTTATGTACTATTCTGATTATAAAATAAGGACGTTGACTTTTTGCTTGGATGATTCCAACTCTAAGTCACCTTTATTGTTTATATGTTTGTAGAGTAAAAGTGATATTTCATGTAGATCTGAATGCATGCCACTTTCCAGAACCGTCACTTTTTGAGCTCTTATACATTCCGCAGCTCGGGTTTGTGTTAGGTTAACATCAAACATTTGTATCAAAGGATGGTAATCAGTCTCATACTGTGAGTGTAGGTGTAATTTAAAAAAATAACATTAAAAAATAACATGCCTAGTGAATTTCAAAGTATTTTTTCATTTAATTTTCCAGTCATGAAGGTTCATTTTTAACACGGACCCCCTGCTAAGGACCCGAAGGGCGCTCTCAGACCTCCTGCAGCAGGGGGATGAAGATTAAAGACCACGGGAGAAGGGAGGAACAGGTGGTGCAGATGAAAAAGGAAAACAAAAAGACTGGAAGAGAGATTGACCCCCACCACCAACGCCAGATAACCCCTTTTAGCTCGGTTTCAGAGAGGCCAGAGAAGCATGCCTTTACGTATGGCCTTTGTCTCTGCCTCTCTTTCACTTTAACCGTGAGATGCAGACACACAAACATGCATTACACACCGCAACAGACACAACACACCTGCATGAGTTCTCAGAGCCTCTGCGCTCTCCATCTGCTCTCAGAGGGTGATAGTTCCATTACAGGCTCATCACTGCAGTCTGCAGCACGTGGTCAGTGAGCAGCACTCAGACTGTCTGGTTTGAAAAACCACAGAAAATGTGGACCAAAAGGTTTTTTTTGATATTTTAATGCATCCAAAGATACACTGACTTATAAGCTTAATATGTTGGAGGACATTCCAGAATCCCTTCAACATTATTTTTAAATATGTTCGCAGTGAGACTGAAAAGTTAGACAAAACTCACAGTGATGTGATGATTTATTTATTTCTCAAACAGATAAGATTCCCAGCTGGGCTAAGAGGACAGCTGCGCCCGAGTTCCAAAGCTAATTGGTTCTGGTAAATTAATTGGAAAATTTCCTTCCAGAAGTGCAGTAACTAACTGTGTCTTGCATTAGGCTTGTGAAAAGCAGCACTGTTCAGACAAACTTATTAACACACAGAAAGTCCATCAGAACAGGGACAGTTGGTCTCTGGGTGTGTAGGCAAATAATAACTCTGCTGTCTGCTGTGTGCACTGGATTAATGGGAACTTGGGGGCATTAGCGTCACACCAAGCAGCGACCTTTGTGGCTGAAAAAAAAAAGCCAAGCACACAAGAGAGAGCAAACGCTGCAGTTCTCAGACGATCACTGGAGATTCAAAGAGCCAATCGGTCATCGTAAAAATGTACTGCAGAAATACATATGTTTGGAGCCCGGTTTAAAAAGTAGCTGTGCCCCTTGTGACATCTTTATGGGGCTAAATTCTGTGAAAACTCATCCATTTAAATTAGATGAAGGTTTCAGTTTCTACATTATTGATGCCATGGCTGCTTTGAGAGATGACAGCTGAGCTCTAGCTGTCTGCTGGAGAACGGGACCTGTTAGCGCTCCAATGCTGTTTTTTAATGCATTTTTATACAATTATTGACTAAATATTTGGGATTCTTGTGGGATTAATTGCAATTACCTAACTAACAGAGGAAATGCATGCCTCAGCTTCCATAAGTGAAATGTTGATATTTTATTACTCTTTTATAAAGCACCAGTTAGCAGGTTTGTGTGTGTGGTTAGCAAGCTGCCCCCATACAGCTTATGGATGCTCTTCACCGAGATTTGTTAGTGTTAGCTAATAACTTAGCACTCCACTCTCTCCTTTAATTTGGACCATGTTTGACTTAAACACACACACACACACAGTGGCTCAGGAGAAAGAGATGCTCATCTACCAACCCTGAGTTCCCCCGGTCTGCATGTCAGAGTATTCTTGGGCAAGATACTGAATCCTGAGTTGCCCCTGATGCAGTGTGAACATTAGTAATGTGTGTGATTGGGTGATTGAAGCCATTAACCATTTGCGTCCTGTTCTGTGTGACTGGAGAGCTTAAACTTCCATGGAATTTGTCTTGTGTAATGTTGTGTTTGTATCTCGTGATAATTATGGCTTTAAATGTTATCGTAACCACTGTGATAAAACACAGTCAAGTATCAGTTAGGGACAGAAGTCTCAAGGGCAGCGGCAGCAGAACGGAGAACAAATCGATATGAAGGGGAGATGGAAAACAGAACAGCTTTCCATCTCGCTGCCTCATTCGGTCTCACTTCAACTCTTCAATAGTTTCTGTCTGAGGTCTCTGCTTTCTGGATATGATAGAAATAGGCCTTCACCTATTGACTGAAGCCTTTTCACTGGTAGAAATGACATGATTTATTGCAGAAAAGTGTCAGCCATCTAAGGTTGCTGGAAATGAGGATGTTATGTTGCAGCAAATCAAATCAAATCAAATCAAATCACTTTTTATTGTCACATCACATGTGCAGGCACACTGGCACAGCACATGCGAGTGAAATTCTTGTGTGCGAGCCCCACAAGCAACAGAGATGTGCAAACACAACAACACAAACGAGCAAAATACAAGAATGGCCAACCTGAAACTAATAAATATATGTACAATATATAATAGTGTATGCATTTCTGGATGTGTATACTAAATATTTTCCTACGTGTGTGTGTGTGTGTGTGTGTGTGTGTGTGTGTGTGTGTGTGTGTGTGTGTGTGTGTGTGTGTATACACATTTTTACAAATTAAATAGTAAAAAAATAAAATAAAATAATAATAATAATAATAATAAAATATATAAAATATACAGAGTTGAAATATACAGAGCAACGGTGTGTGAATCACAAATTTGGGTTTTTCTATAAGCTATAGTAATGATACTGCACAAGGTCAAATGGTGGAGAGTCCCAGATATAACCTAGTGGGAGTTTCCCCCCACAGAGGGACAAAAGGACCCCCGATGATCCTCTAATCGCCTGAGCCAAGGTGGGAAAATGGGCGTGGGTCCCAATCAGCCAGAGTTTCGGGTGTGTTCATTGTGAAACCTGGCCCCACCTTATCATGCGATTTCCTGAGGTCAGATGGCCCAGGATGTGAGTGGGCGTTAAGGCGTCTGGGAAGGGATCTCAAAACTGGATTATAGATGGCAGAGAGTTGGTGTCGTAAACCCCCGCCTCTGTTCAAAGATTGTCGCTCACAGTGGACATAGATGCTTCTTTCACTCCTCTTTCAAACCATCTGTCCTCTCTGTCCAAAATGTGAACATTGGCATCCTCGAAAGAGTGTCCTTTATCCTTAAGATGCAGATGGACTGCTGAGTCTTGTCCTGTGGAGGTGGCTCTTCTGTGTTGTGCCATGCGCTTGTGAAGTGGCTGTTTGGTCTCTCCAATGTAGAGGTCTGGGCATTCCTCGCTGCACTGTACAGCATACACCACGTCTGTGTTTTGGCGTTTTGTCTTTCGGGTGAACCAGTTTTTGTCTGAGCATGTTGCTGGGTCTGAAATGCACCGGGATGTCATGCTTGGAGAAAACTCTCCTGAGTTTTTCTGATACACCAGCTACATAGGGGATGACAATGTTGTTGCGTCTGTCCTTCTTATCCTCCCTCGCTGGTGTCTGGTCTTCTTTTCTGTGCCTCTTTGCTGACTTTAAGAACGCCCATTTAGGATAGCCGCACGTTTTGAGTGCTTCCTTTACATGTGTGTGTTCCTTCTTTTTTCCTTCAGGCTTAGAGGGAACATGTTCTGCCCGGTGGTGTAGGGTCCTGATTACTCCAAGTTTGTGTTCCAAAGGGTGATGGGAGTCAAAGAGGAGGTACTGGTCCGTGTGTGTGGGCTTCCGGTAAACTTCAATGTTGAGGTTGCCATTCTCTTCAATGTGCACAGCGCAGTCCAGGAAAGGCAAACAGTCTTCCTTTGTGTCTTCCTGGTGAACTTGATGTTTTTATCCACAGCGTTAATGTGCGCAGTGAAGGATTCCACTTCTTGTGTCTTGATCTTGACCCAGGTGTCGTCCACATATCTGTACCAGTGGCTGGGTACTCTTCCTTTGAAAGAGCCAAGAGCCTTCCTTTCCACTTCCTCCATGTAAAGGTTGGCTACAATAGGTGACACGGGGGAGCCCATGGCACAGCCATGTTTTTGTCTGTAAAAGCCTTCGTTGTATTTGAAATATGTAGTGGTGAGGCAGAGGTCTAGTCCAGACGCTTTTCTTTGCAAGCTCCTTTGACTACGATGACCTGGATGACTGAGAACCTTCACAGACAGATACTGCACAAGTTACAGTGGGGCAAAAAAGTATTTAGTCAGCCACCGATTGTGCAAGTTCCCCCACCTAAAATGATGACAGAGGTCAGTAATTTGCACCAGAGGTACACTTCAACTGTGAGAGACAGAATGTGGAAAAAAAAATCCATGAATCCACATGGTAGGATTTGTAAAGAATTTATTCGTATATCAGGGTGGCAAATAAGTATTTGGTCAATAACAAAAATACAACTCAATACTTTGTAACATAACCTTTGTTGGCAATAACAGAGGTCAAACGTTTACTATAGGTCTTTACCAGGTTTGCACACACAGTAGCTGGTATTTTGGCCCATTCCTCCATGCAGATCTTCTCGAGAGCAGTGATGTTTTGGGGCTGTCGCCGAGCAACACGGACTTTCAACTCCCGCCACAGATTTTCTATGGGGTTGAGGTCTGGAGACTGGCTAGGCCACTCCAGGACTTTCAAATGCTTCTTACGGAGCCACTCCTTTGTTGCCCGGGCGGTGTGTTTTGGATCATTGTCATGTTGGAAGACCCAGCCTCGTTTCATCTTCAAAGTTCTCACTGATGGAAGGAGGTTTTGGCTCAAAATCTCACGATACATGGCCCCATTCATTCTGTCCTTAACACGGATCAGTCGTCCTGTCCCCTTGGCAGAAAAACAGCCCCATAGCATGATGTTTCCACCCCCATGCTTCACAGTAGGTATGGTGTTCTTGGGATGCAACTCAGTATTCTTCGTCCTCCACACACGACGAGTTGAGTTTATACCAAAAAGTTCTACTTTGGTTTCATCTGACCACATGACATTCTCCCAATCCTCTGCTGTATCATCCATGTGCTCTCTGGCAAACTTCAGACGGGCCTGGACATGCACTGGCTTCAGCAGCGGAACACGTCTGGCACTGCGGGATTTGATTCCCTGCCGTTGTAGTGTGTTACTGATGGTGACCTTTGTTACTTTGCTCCCAGCTCTCTGCAGGTCATTCACCAGGTCCCCCCGTGTGGTTCTGGGATCTTTGCTCATCGTTCTCATGATCATTTTGACCCCACGGGATGAGATCTTGCGTGGAGCCCCAGATCGTGGGAGATTATCAGTGGTCTTGTATGTCTTCCATTTTCTGATGATTGCTCCCACAGTTGATTTTTTCACACCAAGCTGCTTGCCTATTGTAGATTCACTCTTCCCAGTCTGGTGCAGGTCTACAATACTTTTCCTGGTGTCCTTCGAAAGCTCTTTGGTCTTGGCCATGGCGGAGTTTGGAGTCTGACTGTTTGAGGCTGTGGACAGGTGTCTTTTATACAGATGTTGAGTTCAAACAGGTGCCATTCATACAGGTAACGAGTGGGGGACAGAAAAGCTTCTTACAGAAGACGTTACAGGTCTGTGAGAGCCAGAGATTTTCCATGTTTGAGGTGACCAAATATTTATTTTCCACCCTGATTTACGAATAAATTCTTTACAAATCCTACCATGTGAATTCATGGATTTTTTTTTTCACATTCTGTCTCTCACAGTTGAAGTGTACCTCTGGTGCAAATTACTGACCTCTGTCATCATTTTAAGTGGGGGAACTTGCACAATCGGTGGCTGACTAAATACTTTTTTGCCCCACTGTATTTTCTACTATGTTGTTTAGTCAACACCTTTAAAATATCACATCAGCAAATATCCAAAACAACATGCTAACATTCAACAGGCAAAACCTTCCAGTAGAAGCAGTGTACAAACGCTGGTTCTGTTGAAATTTCAAGGGATATAAATGTTTTTGTGATTTTACAGAAAAAAGAAAACACCAGAAAATTACCCTTCAGATCAGGTGGTGGCTCCATTTGCTTCCAACAGTGCTTGTTTCTCATCTTAATTATGATTTTTCAGCAGAGCCTGCAGCACTTTTTAAGTTCCTTATTCCATGTTTAAACATGATTAAAACAAAATTCTGATTCGTGAAATTTTAGACGTACATCAAACATGTGACACAGACACGTGAAACAAATGCAAACAGAGAATGTAAAATTGCTCTTCATGATGAGCTTCATAATATATGTTTTTTTAGAACATAGATATTAACAGTCGCTGCATTTGTGAAAGTTTTTTTGAGACTGACCCACCTGTTAAGGAGGAAATAGGGTACAGACATCATCATCTTTATTTATAAAACACTTTAAAACAACCACAGCTGACGCAAAGTGTTGTGCACTGGGACTAAATAATAAAAATACATAAGACATGAGAAATTAGTTAATTAATTAATTGATAATTAATTTTATTACAAGAAAAACTACCGTATTTCCCGGACTACAAAGCGCACCTGAATATTAGCCGCACAAGCTAAAATCAGGGGAAAATCCTGTTTTGTACATACATTAGCCGCACCTGACTAAAAGCCGCAGGTGTTTCAATGTTGACTTATCATATGTAAGAGAATATGCACAAAGGGAATTGTCAGGAAAGAGATGGCTGTTTGGAGACACACCCCTTTTATTAATATTTTGAAAAACAAGTTATGGGTACATATTTGCACATGTAGTACATAACAGTAACCTACAGCACACCAGAAAAATAGATTCGGACTACCTTTTAGGCTCAGGTGCAGTGACACGGCTGTAACAAGAAGAAAAGTCAGTCATTCACCATCTTTCTCTTCTTCCTGCGCTCTAAAACCACCAAAGTCCTCTTCTCCAATGTCGGATACAAACAGGCTCAGGATGGCTTCGTCATCCACTCTCCGCTTCTCTCCTTCGTTGTCACTTTCAAAACCAAAGAAATCCTCGTTGTCAGTGTCAGAGTCGAACACCCTCAGAAGGGCCGTGGCGGTGTCCTCCTCTCCATCATGCAGCAGTCCAGCCCTTCAAAATCCGTTGGTGATCGTGGATGTTTTCGCACTTTTCCACGCTGTCAGAATCCACCGGTGGAGTTGGGCATAACTTGCTTTTCGCAAGTTTATCGCCGCTCGTCATCCATGCCTCCCGCTGAATGCGTAGCGCTACTTTGAAGTTTGTTTTTCGCGCTACTTCGTACGGCACTACGTTGCCTGGCGGACGGACATGTGACTAACATACCACTCTTGAACCCCGATCCTTCCGCCAGGCAACGTAGTGCCGTACAACAGCAGAACAAACAAAACAAATCGTCTTACGATATCACAAAAATCATGGACAATCCATAGAAAAGCCGCACCTGACTAAAAGCCGCAGGGTTCAAAGCTTGTGCAAAAAGTAGCGGCTTATAGCCCGACAATTACGGTAAGTCTGGCTGAGATCAGAAGTCAAAGAATAAAAATGGGTTTAAGACAGTGAAGACATAAATGCATACATTCATAAGAGTAAGTTCTTTTTAAAATTATGACGTAAATGTGTCCTAAGACTAAGTAATAGCATGTTTGCTTGATCTCACACATGATCGCAGAGATCTGAGAACATTTATTTACATTGTTGTTCACATCTGGTGACTTTGGGCGGGCTGCAAACAGACATGAGCAAAGACAGCTGACCATTTTTAATCACCTGCTAGAGAAAAGAGTCCCCAGAAGGTCAAAGCACAATGCTTGCCTCTCTGTCGTGCTGGTTTAGAGGCTACAAACCACAAGCAGAAAAACATTTCCTAAATTTCAGTCGTGTTTGCCTTTGCGGCAATTTTAAGTGCAGGCCATGTTTTGCTAGTCACATCATTGAGATGCAATGTTAAGGAATGACATTATTTTAAAGCCTCAAGCAGGAGCAGAAGTCAAAGCAGCTGAACTTCATGATACATACTTCAAACAGGACCCTGCGCTGCATTCAAACATGTCTGCATGTAGGTTACTCCCCAACCAAACCAGAGGGGAGGCTGACAGGAGATGACCTCCTGGTTTAACCAGGATGAGCATAGTAACACACTGCCTTCAGGATTCAGTGGAACAAAACAGTCACACGTATACAAAGAGAGAGAGAGCTTAGATTAAATGAACTTTTAATCCATGTTGAGGGAAAGCTACATATAGTGAACATCTATAATACAGAGTAGCCTGTGGCAAAGACAGATAGATACAACAAGACAGAGAGAGCAACGAGACAGAGGGGGAAGAATAACCTCTACCTCTTCTGTCTCATCCACTTTACCCTCTTACATTAATCAGGTCTGGTTGGGAGGGGTGGGGTTCACTCTCAGCCCCAAGGCCTGGAGAAGTGGGCTTGTGATTGGAAGGTCACAGTTCAAAGCTCCGATATGGCAGGGGAAATCAGCCAAAGCTGCTCTGTCTCAGTAAATAGTGTTGAAGTGCCCCTGAGCAAGGTGCTTAACCTCTGTCTGCTCCAATGAAGCTGCTTGAAGAGGAGCTGAAAGTGGGGTTGGCTGGGGTAGCGTTACCTTTACACATCCCCCCACACCTTTTAGATTTTACCTGGCAGACATCCGGCAGATATTTCTGCCCAGGAGGACTTTCTAGAAGCGTATTTATAACATGGATGGCGTTTAGTTGAGTTACACAACTTTTAGTGGCAGTGTTTTACATTTTGATCGCCTGTTTCAAATTGGATCATTTAACAACCATTATTAGTTGTACACACTCCTATAGAAAAAGCTAAAGGGCGCCCTCCTCCCCATGAAAGAGGGAGTGTAGCAATCGGATAATCCTGAATGTAGCTCTGTAGGAGAGTTTGATAACTGTTAAGGCGACTGTGTTTCGAAAAGACTAGTTACTGAAGCCAACAAATATCCAGGGCTGTACAAGCTTCAATTTTGGCATCATAAAGGTAATGAGAAAAGTAATCGATGGATGGACCATTCAGGTAAGAAATCAAAGGTTATGGTGATGCATGTCACTAACCTTGACACATACCATATTACATGATACGCCACTGCAGCAGCTTCTGTCAGGGGCTGGGTCTAGGATTTAATCAATCAATCAATCAATCAATCAATTAATCAAGGCTTTATTCGCCATGTGCAGGTTGCCCTGCAGTTGCCCCCCCCCCGACCTTACACACACAACACAGACATCACATGGGGATACAGGTTGGAGATCGGTAGTGTTACAGAAAAAAAACACTGAAATATACACTACAATGGGAAAGTTCAAGAGGTAAAAAAGAGACCTCTACTCATGCTGGGCTCCTGGTAGGACAGCATGAGAACAGGAAACAAAAAAACTCCTCTGCACAAAAAAGCACATAAATGTCCACAGCACAACATTATGGAGCACGTGACAAGCCACAGGGTCGGGTGGGGGGTGAGGAGTAATCCGAAGCAAACACAGCAGCCATCCTGCCCAGCGCTACCATTCCAGCGCGGGCTCAGACCCGCCGTGTTCCCAGGAGGGAACAAGCATCGAAGGCGTTTGGAAAGGGAGGGGGGATGAGTGTGTGCATATCAGTGTATATGTATGTGTGTGTGTGTGTGTGTCCAGAGTTCAGCTGAGACAGTGTCCT
>NC_140570.1:39065470-39222970 GCF_057381845.1 Rhamphochromis longiceps | reverse complement strand
TCTCTGTCTCCTGCAGAGGAAATGTCTCCCTCCGCTGCTTCCTTATCACAGGAACAATGCGGTGAAATGCAGCGACACAGCCGCCTTATCAGCAGCACAATACACAAAAACCAACACAATGTCACACATCGGCGCACAAACTCGCAATACGGCTCATTCAGCTCATTCAACTCAAACTACTTCCACAATGCTGCCTTATAGGAATACATTTTATTTTCTGCGCCTGTCAATGTGTCTGCCACAGAACGAGGCACTTAACCCTGCCAGTGGTAAACTGTAAAGACAACAAACCCTTTAGAGTCATTTGATTCTTCCGTGCTACCTTTTCATATTGATGTGTTTAGTAGCAACATTCTTTCTTTTCTCCTCTGCCTGTCAATATGCTACTCAGTAAAGAACTTTCAGTCCAGGAGCAGAGTTATTCTTCTAAAGCCGGCAGCATGAAGCAATGTTCAAAAGGACAAAACTCCATCGCACATCTCTCAGGATTAGTTGAAAGAAACACAGAAAAGAAAAGAATAAAGCAAACCAACCAAAGTCAAACAGCTACAAGGAAAAGAGTATTTTTAAAAATTCAATAGTCAAATCAAATACTTTCTGATCCTTTCTGATTTGTGTTTGAGGTGTTTTGAGATATTTCAGTATTTAAGAAGTCATTTGCATTGAGATGGCTTGCTGCCATCCTAATGGTGTCTTTGAGCAATGACTAATAGGAGCATGGGAAAAGGGCAACGCTGTTGTCAGCGAGTGGCATTGTCAGTAACTCCCCTGGAGGGGCTATCATCAGTGTAAGTAATACTGCAACAGTTGAAGACCTGCTGACAAGAACTAAATGCTGAGTAAATAACTAAAAGGGCTTTTCCACTGGTACCTTCTCCACTCAGTTTTTAGGGTTTTCCATTAAATCAAATCAAATCAAATCAAATCAAATCAAATCACTTTTATTGTCACATCACATGTGCAGGCACACTGGCACAGCACATGCGAGTGAAATTCTTGTGTGCGAGCCCCACAAGCAACAGAGATGTGCAAACACAACAACACAAACGAGCAAAATACAAGAATGGCCAACCTGAAACTAATAAATATATGTACAATATATAATAGTGTATGCATTTCTGGATGTGTATACTAAATATTTTCCTACGTGTGTGTGTGTGTGTGTGTGTGTGTGTGTGTGTGTGTGTGTGTGTGTGTGTGTGTACACATTTTTACAAATTAAATAGTAAAAAAAAAAAAAAAAAAAAAAATAATAATAATAATAATAATAATAATAATAATAATAAAATATATAAAATATACAGAGTTGAATATGTGCAGAACAAGTGGCATTTATATACAGTGTGGAGTGCATAATGTTGAAGTTCCAGTAGTGAAGCTGAGGTGTCTATGACGTGTTCAGCAGTCTGATGGCCTGATGGAAAAAGCTGTCTCTCAGTCTGCTGGTACGGGACCGGATGCTGCAGAACCTCCTTCCTGATGGAAGCAGTCTGAACAGTTTATGGCTGGGGTGACTGGAGTCCTTGATGATCCTCCCCGCTTTCCTCAGGCAGCGCTTCCTGTAGATGTCTTGGAGGGAGGGAAGCTCACCTCCAATTATCCGTTCAGAGCACCGCACTACTCGCTGGAGAGAGGTGGTAGTTCCTGGTATCAGGTACTACCGCAGTTCCAAGCAATCTGCGTCCATCTTAAAATGTAATGTCAACTAGACTGCATGCCATTGATTGGCAAGTTATAGGCTGGCCAATCAACTCATGAGAGCGTTCTCTTAAAGAAAACCAAAACTGGCATTTTTGTACAGCGCAGTCCTCGAGTCTAACAATGAGCCATAGACCGAGCAGCAGGTATATCATCGCCATGACATCCTCCATTCTTGTGCTTGTGTCTCATACAAATGATGTCACTTGACTTTCATCCACATTTCTATAACAATCCCACACACATTCGATGGTACTCAATTTTAATGGAAAATGACCGCAATCGAGTAGCGTCAAGTCGAGCAGGTACTAGTGGAAAGTTCCCACAGTTCCCTTTAGATGCCACAGGATATCAAAGTAGAACATTGGTGATTCTTACATGGAAAACTGATGTTTAGTTTCTATGTCTTTGCGATAGATTCATCTTTCATCATCCAAGATGATCCTCCACACAAAAGCTGGGTGAGTTTGACATAGATGTCTGAGGTTTGAGGGATTACCTAAAATGAGAAACTAAAGACTGGTTTGGTTCTTGGTTTGTTGGGAATAACTTTATCATGAAAATCATAGTACACGTGGAATTCTAGGATCCAAAACAGTGGTCCACCAGCACTGAGAAGAGGCTCAAAGGTGGCTGTTAGCTTGAAACCAGTGAGACTCTGAAGCAAAACTCTTCACAGTATCAGAAATTTAGGTTGACGAACTCACAGTGTGACTGCTGCTATGACTCTATGAAGTATATTAACCAGCTAACAGGAATGTGACATGAAATGAAATATTTAGATTTCTACCACTCAGGATAAACCACGAATATTAATATGATGCTTTATTCTCCGTAGCTTCCACATATCCATGGCCCATGCAGAAAGGCCTTCACTAACCAGGAGATGGACACAGAAACCTGTGAAAAGTTAATCCCAACCTTCCTTTTATTCCTTTTATTAAATTCCTTTTATTGTTCTGGTCCATGTTAAATTCAAATTGGCCTCTTAATGGAAAAAACAGTGTTAAGTGACAGGTATGTTATTTACTCAACTTTAAGTCAACCTGGTTCTGTGACGTTTCCCTTTATGCTGAAATTATATAGCAAAATACTGAGCTGACTGACAGCTTTCAAGCTATTCTAAACCACCTGCTTCACTTGTACATTTGAATTCAATCCTGTGGAACTCATACGAGCTGCTGACTTGACCAGGAGCAAACAGATGCGATGTTACAACACCACACGTATAAACCCACTTCTGGGTCATTTCAAACTTGGAAATCGACTCGCAAAAGCTAATGAAGCCCATCGATGTGTGAGAGAACGTGCGCTCCATGTTTCCCTTTGATGCTGAGGTTAACCGGTGTATCCACCTCTGCATTACACCCAATGCAACCCCTGAAATTTCTCTGTTTCTGCAGAACAGGCATATGTATGCGCTCCAGTCTTGGGAGGAAGCGCACGAAAAGATCAATTTCCCCTTCACTGTAAGGGGCGTTTAAGGTGAATCTCGCTCTTCCAGTCATTTGCCGCTCTCGTTTTCCCCGGAGGAAGCCTTTAGAGCTAAGCCGCTGAAATCCCAGTCGATACCCCTCGCTCCAAACAAAGCTTGAAACTTAAGGGAGAAGATGAGACACGGTGAATGCAGCTCAGAGTGCAACTCTTTAAAAACTGTAAACCAGCACAAAGTACAGACACAAAGCAAAGCACATTCATCCACAGACTCTACGGTACAGAAGAAATGTAGCAGAGCAAGCACCATTGTGTGCTCGGAGTGACCACACACACGCACACACACACACATCCTGTGTCACATCCTAAAATCCATTTATGAAGTAATAAAAACAAGGCTGCCCAGTGGTCAATTTATGCAGACAGCTCTGTATCGACAGAAATAAACACAAGCCAATGAAACTGCTGAGCTTTAGCCAAACACTTCAAATGCGCCTGAGTGTCTCAATGTGTGTGTGCTGATCCCAGCCTGCTGCTGCAGCAGTTTCAATGTGCAATTACCAGCTAAGATGCTTCTTTGACCACTGCTGAAGAAAGCTTTCTGATGGTATAGAAGCGTCGGTCCAGCCACGAAAAGGTACATCCCGTCAGACTGCGCATTGTCTGCGTGTGTGTGCAGCTAAGTGTGTGTTGGCAGACAAAATTGATGTTTCTCAAGGGAATAGCAATTTCTCTCTTCTGTGTGGAGTTGGTGGAAGGCCAGCTGTGATTGCTTTTTCCTCTACATCCCTTCATCATAATAACAACTTGATTCTGGCGTCTGAAACGCACACGTCCTCTCTTCCTCCGGCCCTCGCTGGATTACTAACTCCTGTTTTATTACTCTTTAAACACACACACACACACACACACACACACACACACACACACACTGCTACTTCACCACTTATCTTGTCTTTTTGCTGTTTTTTTCTATCCCTCTTTTTGTCATATTAATTCTCTCCCAGTGCTTTCCTCTTCTCTAACAGTTTATCCGCTTTTTTCTTCATCTCCTCTCCTTATTACTCCTTCTCTTTTCCATTTCTTCCTCTTCTGTATTTTTCTCATCGGTTGCTTCCCTTTTTTCCTCGGCTCGTCTGCTCTTCTTTACTTTTCTTCTCCTAGTTTCTTCTCCTCTCTGCTCATCTCCTACCTGAGGCCCTCTACCTCCTGCTGATTCATTAAGTAAAAATGCAACTTATTAACATATCGGTTCATGTGAGTATTTAGGATTATTTCTGCTTACTTTAAACATTTGCCTAATAACTCGCGCTTTCCTTTTCATCTCAGTGCTATTTATTATGAGGCTTAATTTCCTCTTCCTTTAAGCTCTCTTTTCTGTTACTCATTTGCATCGTCTCTCTCGCTCACTCTGTTTCTATTCATTACTTTTACTTCTTTCTGAGGTTTTTCTTTGCCTTTTCTTCCCATTCCTCTCATGTGTTTTCTCCCCGCGTGTTTTCTTCTTCGATCTCCTCCTTCATTTCTCCTTTTTACCTTACATGCATCGCTACCTGCAGGTCAGGCCACCTGCTGGATCTCAATCCGCTGTTTCATTGCAAAGTTATTTATTAAAGAGGCGATTGTGGTATTAAAGATTGATTGTACTATTAAAGTGTTGTTTACAGTCCAGACAGCCCCCGGGAGCATTTATCCATTGACAGCAGCAGTCTGGGAAACACATAGATTAGTTGAATATGCATTATGTACATAATTACAGTTTGACTGTCTTTCCTCAAGTACAATCTGACAGGAAATATAATGGTTGGCTTGAGGTGATGGAAGCTGATTGTGCAAAAAATGGCCCGATAATTAGCGCGCAGTTGGTAAGTTTCTGGACAATGATGTGTTCGTTTCTGTGATCACAGCAGAATCGGCTGCACTTTTTGCTTGTTCGTTCTTTTCAAGCCTTCAGTCGTCAAGTGTGAAAGACATGATTACTGTTAGAGCCTCCTGACATCTGCAGGCATGCATGTCGATTTAACTTTAACTCAGTGCATCTCACACCATTACACACCATTCACTTTAGTAACCTTCACTGACACGTCATGCCAACATGCTCTGATTCTTCAGGGCGTGCTCACACTCGGCCAGAACACCGGGCACCACCAGCGTCTGGTTCACTCAACTAGTGCGATCACTGTGTACTGTGCTCGTGCACAGTCCAGTGTTTCATGTCCTGGCAGGATAAGCATGTATTGGGATCTCTATCTGTGCCCAACCAATGCGACTGGGATGCTTCGCTTGTGAAAAGTCAGTTGTGGAAATAGCTTGTCACCTCTTAACGCACTGTTTCAAAATTATACTGTTGTGCCACAGCACGTTCCAGGCACTGCCCAATGCTGCCCAAACCATGAAAGAGTAAAAGAAGAGTGCTGAGGCAAACAGAAGCACACCTTGGCCTGGATTGGTGAACACAATGAAGACGTCTGACATTGAATCTGTATGCACTAACTGCTAGCTATTTCATTTCTATACTTTCTGTGACCAAATGAGGAAACAAATAGTTTGGAGTCTAGCCCGGCGACCCTGCACAACAAGCTGTTTCTCTAAAATAAACGATCGTGTGTCACAAAATAGAAGCATTTTGTTTCTAGTCAACTTAAGATGAGCTGAACTGGATACTTACCGACCAATATCCGAGTATATATAATATTTATCAGAGACAGTGAAAAAGTTTGGCATAGCCACTGTGACATCACTCACTAGGTTCAAGCTTTCGATCATTTTTTTAACCACTTAAAGGTGAAAGCAGCATGAGGAGCGGACCTGACTGTGAAACTGCATGCTCAGAGATACTGGGACACTAGAGTAACCAAAAATGCCTAAACCAGACTTAATGTGTTATTTTGACATGAACCCATATAATAATCTGGAGACTATTTACAGAGGTCAGGAATAAGGGCTATTAGACTTCTGCAGGACAGGAAGTCTGAGGTATCGCCGTGAGAAGGTCGTCAGGGAGCTCGGTCTGTGACCCAGCATTTAGAGGTTATTTTTTGTGAATTCTTTGTGTTTGGGATGTTTTAGTTTTCTATTAGTTGGTATTAAAAATAACTAAACATATAACCAAAGCAAAGAATAACTTGTTTCCGTGTTGTCTGGTCCAGGTGCCTCCCCTTTCTGTTTACATGTCTCCTCTGTCTGTCATCTGCATCCATGTTTCTTCAGCCCATCACATCTTTTTCGTGACCGCTGTAGTTTCAATCTCTCTTGCTCCCTCTCTGTCTCCCTCAAGTTTACGCGTCCCACTTTACCTCGCTCCATGTTTCCTGTTTTATTTGAATGTCTTGTGTTCCATGTTCAGTGTGTTTAGTTTTGCTTCCCCCGTTTCAGCTGTTTCCCCGTGCGTTTCCACTTCCCCTGATCACCTCCTGTCTGTATATAGTCTGTGAATTTTTATTCATCCTTTGTCAGGTCATCTCTTATGTTCATGCCATGTTTTCAAGGTTTCATGCTTGTATTTATGTATTTTCGCCAGGTTTCCATGTTTAAGGTTTTTCATGTTTACTTTTCAGTTTTCCCCAGTTTAGGCTTGCTTTCAGTTATAACTTCTAAAAGTTCTGTTCTATGTTTCCGTTCATCAGCACTTGGGTCCTCCGTTCTTTACTCCACACGGCCGTCTGCGCTAGCTTTAATTTCACATGTGGAAGCTGTATCCATGTCTCACACTGTCTGCTGTATTTTTCTGTGAGCCTTCCACCTTACGAGTGAGGAAATTCAAGTCCTACAGAATCTAATCAAAACACCTCGTCTTTTACACATTGTAAGTATGAATAAGAGCAGACTGCTGAGGCTATCTGCACTGCACAGGCAGCCTCCACTCAGTTTAGTTCAGAGATCTTTGCTTTGCATAGTCTGCTCAACGGAAGCGTTATGGAGGAGGCAACTAACACAAAAGCATTCCATTAATACATAGCATTCATTATAGGTGGCAGTGGTCTAAATAATTAAAAAAGCAATCTCTTTCCTGAGTAAAGCTGAGCAGGGGTGGGAGACTGTTTCTTTTTTTATTGCAGCTTTTTGAAGAACTTTTTTGACAAACCTGATAGAGTTAAAGTCATGAATTATCCAAGAACCAAGCATCTACAAGGAAGACCACTATAAAAAGACATGAATAAGGAAAAGAGGTGCAGTGCTAAATTACTAAAGAACCCATATAGGCATGTTTCATCCTTGTGAAAAGCAGATGGTTGTATTCAGTGAACAAATTAAGACAGAAATCAGTGTGTGATCTGTTCATGTATGCTTATACATACTCAATTAGCTGTTACAGAGTATATTTGAAGACGTGACCAAAACCACGTGCGATGGTTTACCTTAAATAAGGTCAAGGATTTAAATGTCAGTCACCTCCTGTGAAGAGGTGGCGGCTCTGGGACTCGTGTTATTCTGCTGTACAAAAGATTTCGAGTCAAAGAGATAACCTTGATGCTGCTGGGTTTAAAGATCACAGGAATATTAACTGAATATCAGTTCTCTTGCCGCTGTGATTAAATTCAATGCCCTGAATCAAAGTAGAGAATTTACCAATCTGCTCAGTCAAAAACTTTCCAGATACAACCCTGATTAACTGCAAATACAAGTTTCATTACTGGCTCAAATGAAGGTTACTGTGGTGAAGAACGCCTTCTGCAGCACAGCTGAACAATAATCTGTGTGGCAGATGCACCAGAGAAACACACAAGTCATAAAAAGCAAGAATCTGCTAGAGGCCTTGTACTGAATCACTGCACCAAATGAGAAATTTATTAATAAATGAGAATTTGCTCGCTAGCGCAATCTGTGCAGATGAACTCAAATGAGATAAATGGGCACCATCCTATACTTCCTTCAATGTGCCCTTGGAGTATTATTACTTCGGTATTTAGCTGATGATGTCTTCATCCTGAGAGACTCGTAATGAAGGAACAAGTGGGTGATGAGTGTCTCGCTCAAGGACGCTGACAGGCGAGGGTTCCTCATCAGAAACATGACAGGATTCGTAGTTTGTTCAAAGGGCTTCAAATGTTTATGATAAGTCATCGCGACTGAATGTCATCATTTATCATCAGGTCTGTGCTCCTCAGAGCTGCCAGCATGGCCGTTCCCAAACAGAAAGCCAACATTACAAATGAGCTCACAGCTCTCACCTGTCCTGGAATACAAAACAGTAGACGCCGACTGACATCATCGATCACAACTTTTTATGACACAGATTTGAACAAGGAGTAGCACCGGATTGAGTCGTTGTTGTCAGAAAGATTAAAGTTTTTATGGTAAAAAAATAACTAACCAAAGCAGCCAGCAGCGGAGTTTCAGACATTATCTGGAAGCATTAGATACATTTTTCTTTAAATGTGGAGACTGGGCATTTTATTGTATGAAGAATTAAATAGATCTTACATCTAAATACATGAGGATTTTGTAATGTTGGAAACTCAAAAATATTTCCTATTATCTCTCCTCAGCTGCGTTATCTGATAATCCTCTGGAAGACCACTCATTTAGTTTTAACCGAGTGACTCAATTTGGAGCCTTTCTTTTTAAAACTAGCTGCTGATTTTAGTGCCCCAATAGTTATTCATCTTTGTCTTTGGATACCAATGAAATTCCAACCATCTGCTTTTGTTCTCATCCCATCTTTAAAGGTGGGGATCCATCAGTTTTAAACAATAATTTCTAAGTGATTTAGTCCTGTTAGTGAACACCTTAAATACTTCCAGACTGTAAATAAGATTTAAAGCAGGCTTCAGGAAGATTTACAGTATAACTACAAGAGCAAGAGATAAATGATTTCATCGATTCCTAACAAGCAACACAGTGCAACTATTTTTACTGACCTAGCCAAGGCATTTGACACATTCAGTCATTAACTCTTAAAGCAAAGAGCTGTCTGTGCAGAGCTGTCCAAAAAGACAGTTGGGTAGTGTCGACATTATCTATCAGCCAGGTCTCAGAGTGTACAGGTAGAAGGACTCACTTCTAACTGTATTTGTGCTTGGTGTATGGATTTGTACAGTATGTTATGATGGTACTGCTGTCCTTCTCAGTAAAAGAGATTTTTAATCTCAAGAGATTTTCATGTTTCCTGGTTAAATGAAGGTTAAAATGTTTGAAAATGGTTCCAGCTGTTTTTGGGGGGGTTCTTGTTTAATATTTCAGAGTTTGGTCTGGTGTTTTATATTCCTGTGGTTGTCGAGTTTTTGGGTTCCTGTTTCCATTTTTGTGATATGTTTCAGTTTCTTGCCTTGATTCTGTTTCCCCAGCGTTTCCATGTCTGTGTCTGTGTGCTTTAAAGTTTGAAATCACTGCTGACCAATCAGTTCTCCAGAAAATAGTGTCACCACTCCTGGAAGATCCCTCAGAACTTTGTGTGTGGACCTTGAGTTTGTCAGTGGTATCAACAGTTTTTGTTTCCCTGATGATCATCAGTAGGCCTACGTTCTCTGCGAGAATAATAAAAATAAAACTGTCTTTTAAACGTCACTTGAATAAAATGCTTGATTTTAATCCATCATTATTTCCCACCTCTTAATAACAGCGCTGTGATATTGATAAGTCTCTTCTGCTGCTGGTACATTTATCCATGATTGTGATTGGTCAGATGCTCCCAGGTCCTGAGTTCAATTAACAAGATGATGAGCAGCTTCATGTGAGGGCTCTTCCTGAATGCAGGTAATGGAAAAGTAGCCACCCCAGACACAGACAAACGCTCCCTCTTTAACTCCCAAATAGTTACTTTGGATGTCTTTGTAAAAGTTACTTTGAAAAATGCAGCAGAATACTGTTAAATTAGAAGGGAAAAGAATTCTTCATGTGCCACTGTAGTTTTCACCAAGACTAGAGCAGTGTTTAAATTCATTCTCTAAGAGTACATAGTCTTAATGATCAGCGTCATCATGTTTTAATGTCTTGTTTCCATATTGTCAGAGTTCAGCCTGTGTTACTAAAACAGGCTCAGTTTGCGAGTCATGTCAACGATACAACATTTGGTGCAGATTGCCAGGTCAGGTTCCAGTAGTAGGAACATGAATCAGTGGAAACGTCTGATATGTGGCCGTGCATGAGCCCCTGAAAGGCTAAAAAACAACCCCAAATAATGCATTCATTTCACCGCAGTGAGGGATGGTTACGGAAATTAATAAAATAATGGAAACAGCATCTATTTCTCTCTCGTGGGTCAAACTATACTTTGCCCTCGTTTCCACCTGCACGCTGGTACAACACAAAAATTAGGCCTGAAAATTCTGTTTTGTTTTCACCATTTTTTTCTGTCGTGTACCTAAAACTTGAGTCCTGCCCACAAATAAAGCGAACCGGGTTGTCAAGCCTGTGGCGTACTCCATCACACCTCCAAATGTGTACAATAATGTGTTGCTGTCTAATATTGCCGTTCCTGTTGTATCAAGCCCCGAGCACTAAAGAACCAACTGTGTGCATCTCTGCTATAACCGCAGCATCTGACACCCTGGGACAGGAATGTTTTCTGTATTTATGCAGGTTGCAGACATGTGGCCTCATATTAAATGTTAATGAAGCACGCAGCAAATCATTCCTGGGTAAACGGAGGCAGACATTGCGGCTGAAAAATGCGGCCTGCTGTTTAAGAGATGACTTCATGACATAGGAAATCAGAAAGGTTCACAACTCCTGAAAGACAGGCTATTCTCATACTGAATTATGAGTTTGTGCTTTGGATTTCATTTATTTTCTTCTTTGGAAAGAAAAGCAGATAATGACGTCTGTAAATATTTCTTTATTGTTGAGCGACGCCTGAGATTCTTAGAGACGGGGGGCTTATATGTGAGTTTTAGTATAAATGCTTTATCTGTTACTCTCATCTCCAGAAAGGAGTGGGACGTCAGCAGCACTCACTGTTAGCATCAAAGTTCTGTATCCACCACTGTGACGAAAGTAAATCAGCGCAATGTGAAAATTCTCCCCTGAAATCCAATTATTTTTGGATTTTTTTCATGTGCCTGCTTCATGGTACCTGTGGCAGTCTCACTGATTACTGATGCTGCTTCCAGAGACAGCGGGGCTGAATCATTAGGAATAATTTATTCGTTTATGTCATTAGTAAAACACACTGTACAAAGCGCAGTTCACTGTCTCAGCCGACTGTTCTGGCAGAAAGACAATGAGCCACCCTTTAGGAATGATTAGACCACAGCAGCTGCTGAGAGCTGAGCTGTGTTTCAGTGTGAGTGGGGAAAAAAAGTAGCTTCACTGATTTTCTTAGTGCTGTGGAGAAACTGTACACAAGCTATTTTCATTCCCCACCTTACAAATCATTCCTAAAAAACCCACTTGGAGGAAATGCCCTGCACCCCTGCAGCGGTTGGTTTCAGTGGAGTGTTTGCCATCTAATCACACTTGATTCCTCTGAGTTGTATAACAGCACTGCACTCTCTTGTCAAGGCCATCTGATCTACCTTACTGTAGTGCAGAGAGTGACTCAAGGAAAGTACAGAATGTACAACAAATGAATGACGTAAAATGGCAGATGCAGTAAATAAGCACATACAAAGAATATAAAAGATTCAGTAGGATGTCCCTGTGGCTTGGGCAAAGATGCTGAAGGTTCAATTCCTAAAAATAGTACTCGGTTTATGGTAAAATATGTCCTTAATAATCAGAATATCACTTAAAAGCATCGAGAACAGTTTTAATCGTTATGTCTCAGTATTCTTCTTCTACTCTCAGTAGATTTGTTGTATCTGCCTGCAGGATGTCCTGCTCATCACTACTGTCGTACCACCGTATTACTGTTCACACTCTGAGGCAGGAGACCAGAGGTGATGTTTCACACCATCTGCCTCTCAGTGAGGAGGCAAACTGTTTGATTAAAGGACACAATTAACATAGAGCAGGTTTGGCTAAGTCCCCCAGCAGGGATTAAAGGATGCACCCGGTCACTTATACACACTCGCGTCAGGGAGCTGCCTCGTACGGTCTGACAGGAGGTCGCACAAGTGACAGGTGAAAGATTTCATTTCCTCTGAGCCACAGAGTGAGGAGGACCGTCCGGGTTGACTGCTGCTGTAACTGGATTAGAGTCTTGGGTATCTGGCTCAAAGATGCAGAAACTGTTGAGAAGCATCTTCCGGTGCTGGTCTCAGAGGATGCTTCAGGAGCAGCGATGAATTAAGACATCAGTGTGCGTGAGCCCCTCCTTTATCTGATAAAAGATTACCGAAATAGATCTGAGCGCAGTCAATCACAATGAGCAAGCACGTACGAAAGCTGCTTTTGTCAAACTGTTATCCTTTTTGTTGCAGGATTAAAATAAGTTCACTAAATTAAATTACACTAAATTACATCAAAAGCAAGACTTGAGACCTGTGGCAACAATCTTGCACAAAACTCTTTCTGTTTCTCAACGTCTTCCCAGAACGGGATCCGCTGTGTGGCCCTGTCTTCTCCACTTGGATCAGTCTTGGGGGTCCCAGTGAGATCCACTGCGCGCATGTCTTCGTTGATTGCGTCCATCCACCGCTTCTTCGGTCTTCCGTGCAACCGGCAGCCTCCAGGGTTGAGTTGGAGGGCTGTTCTTGACACTGAATTCTTCTCGCTGTGCATGACGTTACCACAGCAGGCAAGCTTCCTGGATCGTTTTGATTGGGGCAACTTGCACAATCTTGCACAAAACTGCAGTAAATAAAAATATTACAAGATGACACCTGGTGCCTGGACACGCCTACCCTTTATGGAGTTGTACGTCCATCTTTGTCTAAGTTTGTTAGAAGGGTGAAGGGGTGTTGGCAGCGTACGATGCAGGCCAAATATCAAAAATGCTTTTTTTAAAATGATAACTAATTTTTTCATTTGGAGTAAAATATTCCAATCCTGCATTTCAGAGAAAGCCGGAAGTGACAAGCCTGTCTTGCTAAGGACATAACCCAGTGAGTCAAGCTGTTCCACCAAAGGACATCTTGCATATAAATATGCCACAGCAGGAGATTTGACAAAGCTCCAGGAACTGAAGCCTGGATGATTTCAGGCACTACTTACTTACCTTGATCTTGCTTAGAATTATCTCAGTTCAATTCAATTTTATTTTTATAGCAGTAAATGACAACAACATTACAGAGAAACCACAACAATCAGATGATGCCCTATGAGGAAGCACTTGGTGGCAGTGGGAAGGAAAAACTCCCTTTTAACAGGAAAAAGACCTCCAGCTGAACCAGGCCTCAGGGAGGGGCGGGGCCTCCCTGAGGCCTGGTTGGGGTGTGGGGAGGGAGACACGATGAAAGAGACTCTGTGGAAGAGAGCCAGAGATTAATAATAACCCATGCTTAAATGCAGAGAGGTGTATAAACACAGAGACTGAAAAGAGGTGAGTGTCTTGCAGTGGAACTAACAGATGGTTCAGGGTCACCTGAGCCATAACTACCAGCTAACTATGAACCAAAAGCCCTGTTTACATGAAGGCTTTTCTTTTCCAGTTGATTTGTATTATTTTAATCTATCAAACTGTCAGAAATCACTGTGATGTGCAGAGATCTCTATCAAATCAGTTCACACGTGCACTCGGACCAGTCATGCTTACTTCTCTTGTCACCCATCTGAGCCAGGAAAATCCTGCTTTCAGTCCTGATTCTCGTCTTTATCTTCCCTGAAATCTCTTCTATTTTTGCAATGTCTTCATCTTCATTTGAGGATATTTGTTCAACAACATTTTCTAAACAACAAAGACAGATGTTTAAAAAAAAACGACTTCTCACATTGAACACGTGCCAATGAATATACCAGCAAACAAAATGCTTAAAATTCTTGAAGAGAAAACAAACCAGAAGCCACAACAAGTGAACTCTGCCACATTCAGATCTTTCATGTTGTCAGTGTTTTTGTGCATTTCACTACATATGTTATTATATTGATCTTAGGGTTTTTGTAGTTATATATTATCACATTAACTTTCTTTTAGTATAGAAATGGATGCGGATCTATTGTAATGGAACATCTTTGCAAATAATTTTCTCACAACTCACAAAAATCTTTAAATTTTTTTCCAAAACACCCTGAAACGCCGCTCCTGTAGTTTCTGAGCATACACGATATGTTTGGACGTTTTTAATCTTGACTTGAGACCTTCTATAGCGTCACTTTAGACACGATTCACCAACTGCTGCACTGGTCCTTGAATTTCAAGGCAAATACTTTTGATTTGCAGCACAACGATTCCTCTGATTTATTTGCCTCTAACAAAGCAAAGGTGCAGATCTTAATGAAAGAAAATGCAGTGAGACCTGCGAATGGATGGAAGCGGCATTCGTTTGTCCACTCACTGGCCAAGGTGGAGATTCTAGACAAGCAGTGATTCTCCGGTCGTTGATTACAGTTTTTCTCGATTGCTAAAACACATTTCTTGAAACTACGCCTCATATCCTCACAACAGTAAACACAAATCCATAACATCTCACTCAATTTCCCAAACATCCTATTTCCAGGTCAAAATGAAGCTCCACACCCAAAACTATTCACTCCTGCTGAAAAACCAAACTTTGCCCTCAGACATCAAACACAAGCCCTCAAAAACACACACACTACAACAGAGTTTTGCACACTGGTACAATTAATTCAAAACAATAGTTCCAAAACAAATAGGTTGCTTATGGTTCTCCCCTTCAAAACCCCTGTCACATGATAAACACAAAAGACGCAACCAATGTATGTACAGTGGCACATTGTCATTCATGTACTATACAGTACAACACACACCAGAAACATTATCCCACCTCAGCATCTTGTCTTTGGTCTGGGTCAGGCCAGAGAATCTCATCCACATCACAGGCTATATTGGCCCCAGCCAGGCAGTGGGGGTAAAATCCTCTTGCATGCCTGATCCACCCCTGGCATGCATCTACTGATATGTCTAGGCAGGCCTCTTCCATGGCCTGAAGGAGGTGAACACGGACATAAGGTTCTCGGTCATACACTTTCCACCGCCATGCCGAAAATAACTCCTCTATCGGGTTTAGAAAGGGAGAGTATGCAGGCAGAAAGATATTAGAAAACCTTGGGTTATTGGTAAACCAGTCACGAACCAGAGCAGCGCGATGGAAGCTGACGTTATCCCACACAACAACGTAGTGAGGCTGCTCTGGCTGTGCTGGTTCCCTGTAGTGCAGCTGGAACATATGTTGTCTTACAGTTTTTTCTGATTGCTTAAGCACATTTTTTGTAACCATTGGCTAATTTTGCAAAACTCTTCACACAAATAAGAAAACCTGTCACCCAATCATCAAAACATTGTAGTTCTCTTGCAAAAGCAAACACAGCTAGATTAACTCTTCACACCTTCGTAAAAATGGTGTTTCCGTATCAAACAGTACACACAAGCCATCATCTACTAAGCACACAATGCGCCAACTGCACACTGATGGTATGAATACAAAACACATCTGGCTTTTGCTTTCTCTGTGCACAAGGTAGGCTATGTCAGTTTGAGCTCATACTTCTGTCATAGATCCATAAGCATGGAGGGATCCAAACTTCAAGTACTGGTGTTTAGTCAAACACATCAAAACAAACACAAGTGTTTATTTCCAAGTATAGGATTATTTGCAATCGCCATAATGACTCTATGGGTTACTTGGTCTGCAGTGAACATGCTTCCTCTGCCCCCTCCTCGTCTTCCTCTTGCTCCTCCTTGTCCTTGTCGTCCTCTTCATCCTACTTCTTCACCTCCACGTCCTCTTCCTCGGCCTCCTCTACTTCTCACTCTTTCTGCTCCCTCCATTGTACTCCGCACACACAGCTTACCTGTATTATAGTGCTTAGGCTGATTGCAAAGTGAACGAATTATCTAAGAAAGTTTTCACATGTGAAAGTGTGCCAGACAGTTGGCAAATTAGTGTTAATGATAGCCATACATGTGTATACTTTTGCTAGGAGTGTGTTGGAAATTTGGAAATTGAGTGTTGTGCAGTGAATTGTGCCTACAGTCTTGCAAAGTGTGTGTTACAAAATTGCAAACTGAGTGCAAAGCAGTTTTTGTGCTTTTAGTTTTGCACACTCAGTGAGTGGTTTTGCTATAAGTCTGACTAGTTTTAGAAATTGTGCTACAGGATTCACAGTTAGTGTTTAGGCATTCGGTAAAAACTGTAAACCATCAAGAAAAGCAAGGAGAAGAATAGTGTTATAGGGTCCTAGTACGGCATGGCGGTGGAGTACCCCTCGTTGGCTGATGGCTGCGCACATAGTGACATTCCCCCCACGCTGACCAGGGACATTTACAATAGCCCGATGGCCAATTATGTTCCTCCCCCTTTTCCTTCTTTTGGTCAGGTTAAAACTTGCCTCATCCACAAAGATTATTTCATGGGGAAGAGGCCGTCCTTCAATCTCAAAGATCCTCTGCAAAACACATAACACAGTAGAGTCAATCGGTACCCTGAACCACAGTTCAAGAGTGCTGAAATGGCAGCATAAACTGCCATGCTGTGATGGTACACAATACTTTATACAGTATCAAAACTCATACCTGAACATATTCCACACGTTGGTTTTTCACTCTGTCAGAGTTTCGTTCGAAAGGGACTCGGTATGCCTGTTTCATCCGGAATTGATTCTTTCGGAGGATGCGGTCAATTGTGGAGAGGCTGATGGCATTTATGCCTCGAAAAAGATGATCATCCTCAATCACTCTCCTTTGCATCTCTTTGGATCCATTGTTTCAAACCTGAATGAGCTGACTTTGGCCCTTTTATCTATCCATCGCAGGTTCTGATTGGTGTGTGCTAAATTTTGACTCCTAGTGTTTCCACCTGGTTAATTGTGTGCTAATTGAGCTCAAGCTATGCTGACTTAAGTTAACATTATTGCATGCTAGTGCTTTCTAAATGACTACATGGTGTACGCACTGTAAAATGTAGGGATTTGTGTGTAGAGTTTTGCAGTAACAGTTCACCAAATTTGAGTCATGTGTCAAAGCAGGGAATAGTGTTTATAGTTCAGGGAAATGGGTGAGCTTTTTGAACAATAGCGTTACGGTTTTGAAATTTTAGTTTAGAGGCCTGGTTATAGTGTTTAAGCAATCGAGAAAAACTGTAAAACACCAGCAGAACATCACAGAAACAAGATCTTTACTGGTTATTCTCTCAGGACACATTCAGTCAGTCTCACCGGTAGTTCGCAGACCGATTACTGACGAATCGACTTTCTGTCTCTTTGGTTTCATCATCCTCTCAACCACTCCTCTGCTTGACCGGTATCTCTGGCATTTCAAATCAAACACTTTAACTTTGTTCTCATGGAAAACGAGAGAAAAAAGGGAGTCATTTCTCTCTGCTGTGCTTGTCTACAACATTATAACATCATACTGGATGGCTAATTGCTCCCATAATTACCATTTCCACCATCTGCCTGGTTGGGGAGAGGATTCTGGAGAGGAAGGCACAGAGGGTACCCTGTGCATGTTTTCAGCGTGTGTGTGTGTGGCCTTTGCAAGAGGAAACCATGGCAACATGGTCCATCATACTCAGATGCTTGTGTACTTGTGTGAGTGCTTGTGTGCTTTATAACTTTGTCTGCTCCTGTCTCTGGTTTCTAAGCGTGTGTGTATGTGTGCCACTGTCATTTGGACAGTCGGCTCGGGTGAGAGGTTGTGTGTGTGTGTGTGTGTGTGTGTGGGGGGGGGTCAGTGATAAACTAAACAAAGCTTGTCTCTGTCTTTGTCCTTACTCTTTTCACCTCTCCGTCTCTCTGAGAGCCAACAGAGCCAACCTGGGCCTCTGAGATACTGATGCTCACACAAACACTCCCTCTCTGTTGTCCTCTGTTCCCCCCAAAGAGCCCACTTTCAGATAAACATCCTCTCTTTCACTCACTGTGCTTCACACGTCTTTTCACCAACCCCAACTGTTTTTGTTTATCTGAGTTTTATTGTGTTAGTGATTTGGGTTAAAATATGGTGAGATGTTCGACCTTGTTTCATATTTAATTCGATTAAACTTGTTTGCTCCAGTAAGCATCGATTTGTGTGCTACATTTAAAGTTGCCCTTTTATGCTCTTCCTTATTACACAGTGGTGGATGTTTGCATTCAACTTTAAAATAATGAAGTCAGGATAGCTACCTGTGTGCCAAAAGCTACGTTTTAAAGTCCAGCTTCAGTTTCTTTTACTACACTTTGCTCTGTGTGCCACAGAGGGAGGAGCTCTCCTTAACATGACAATCCCAGGCACATGCTTGCTGTGAGCACAGAGGCCACACCCACCTGCTGTTCAAACCTTCTGTTTTCTCGATGGGCAGCCAATCAAAGGAGGCTGTCTTAAAGGATGGGTGGCAAAAGCAGCTCGTTTCATACAGAAGCTGGGCTAGCCTAGGCCTAGTATCAGACAAATATGCATTATTTTGAACTGTGAATCATGGAAAACTACTCTAAATTTATGAAGCGCCTTTGCAGTCAGATACAAGTGAATATAGACGTGTGTAAAATATATAGCCAGCTGTTACAAAGGAGGGTTCAAACATCTATACAAGCCCCTTTCAGGATAAATCGTGTGTTCTAGAGAAGATCTACTGTTCAATCAACACATCACATGTTTAGTGAAGTAGTCTTACATGTACAAATATCTAACATGTTTCTTCAGGTACTAGATGGTAAATGGACCGATTCCTTTATGCACTTTAAACAACGTGCCTCATTTGCATAAGCACTTAAATTTAAGTGCGTTCAATCTAACATTCAAACACATTCATACTCCAGTGGATGTGTCAAAGAGCAACTTGGGGTTAGTATACTTGGTATGCAGAGAGAGCACCCAAAGATCAAACCATCAACCTTCCAGTTAGCAGATGACCTGCTCTACTGCCTGAGCTACAACCACACTGTGGTTTTGCTTTAGTAGTTTGCAGATGTAATCTAGGTTACTCCTACTCATGTTTGGTCCTTTAGCTTAACAACGGCTCTAAAGACAGAAGTAAAAATATCCAAAGAATATATCTGTAGTCAAAGCAAGTGTTAGAATTAGACAGTAGATGTCAAGGCTGAGCAGCCGGTGTGTTTGCAGTTTGGACCCCAATGCTGACTTGGGAGAGAAGAAATGTTTAACAAAAGGTGAGCTGATTATTTTAGGCTGATGTCCAAAACCCAGAACAAGGGTGAACTAAACTAAAACCTATGCTTGGAAAGAACTAAACTAACAATGAAAACAATGATGCGAGACATGACGTGAAAACCGAACAAGAACATGCAAAACATGAGCGTGAGCCTCAGCAGTGGTAAGAAAAACTCTGTGACCAGACTTGACACAAAGACCACAGACGACCCAACACAGAACAGAGGGAGACAGAGTAGTTACATACACAGGGGGAAACATAGCGGGCACACATGAATCTGACACCGCGGGGCAAGCAAACCTAAACACACTGAACATGGAAACACGAGACTTTCAAAATAAAACAGGAAACGTAGAAAGACATGAACTGGGACACAAAAGAGGGACACAGAGGATAGAGACACCAGGGGGATCTACACAGACACGGAGATATCACATGATAAGCAGAAAAAGACTCACAAACATGGAGACATTGATGAAAGATAAGCGAGAATAACCCTCTACTAAACTCTAAGTAATAACACAAGAACGTTGCATTAATGCAATCTAACATAAGTACAAAATAAACTACACACAGCCCCTGACAGTAGAAGTGTCCACTGCTGTTTTCTTTCCTTTCTTTAACGTCGACTCTTCAACCAATCAGCGATAAATCTACACCTAGCATCATCGCAGTTAGGCTCTTAACAGTCGGCTTTTTGAAGGAATTCGGGCAGTTGTTTCTACGTCAGCTGAATTCCCATCATCGATTTTTTTGCATAGACAGACATTCATACAAATTCCAAATTACGTGTTTTGTTTGGGTTTTTTGTGAAATTTTCCTTGTTTATTTTTATGTTTTATTTCCAAATGGTGTTATTTTTCAGATAATCCAATGAACCAACAGAACTCCTCCTCTTCTTCACCTTTTATTCTTGGAGGCTTGTTCAAAGACCTCCGCTAACTAACGAAAAAACAAGCCTGTCCAAAAACCTCCATATTTGAGGACCAGTTTTTGTTTTGTTTTTTTGTCATGTATTGACTTTCCGTTTCAAACCTCCCCTGAATCTGTGATTTGTTCTTGTAGTATTGTTTTCACTGGTCATGTTAATCAAACTGAAGAGTCACAGCTGCTGAGAGTCCACCTCTTCACTCCTACTCTCACCTTTTGTCTTTTCACTCCTCTTCTTCGCCTTTCATTAACAGCCCACTCTGCCTCTCTGCATCTCAATTTAAATTTGATTTCAGCTGAATACCTTCAAGTGTTTCAGGGAATCTCAATACACACAGCACACTGCTTTAACAAATGAATATCCCCAGTTTTCATGTTTTTCATGAGTGCAATGTTTTGGGAACAAAAACATTAAATACTTATTCCGCAATTTCATTTAAAGGAGCTGCAAGCATTCAGTGAGCTCCCAGGCTTGTGTGTGTGTGTAGGTGGGTGGGTGTGAGTGATGTGTAGCATGTATAATTAGATACAGTGAGCAATAGCATTGGGCCTATATAGTATGTAGAGAATGAAACAAGTGCTGTAGGTTCCCATTCATATTCATAACCCCTGCTAAACAATATGGATGCACTCAGCTTCTCTCTGTAGCAGCAGATTTAAAATGAGAATTTTTAAATTGTTTTGGTGAGCAGTAATGAATTTCTGTGTCGCAGTTTTTATAAAGAATGGAGATTCCCTGGTTTCAATAATTGCATTCGGTGGTGAGTCTGAGTCGCTGGCAGTGTCACTGCAGAGACGATCAGCTGAGTTTCAGAGGAAACCAAGACATGTAGCTCGCCCAATGCTGAAGTATTGTCTCTGCTCATTTCCTTTTCTTCTGTCTGTATGCGTGAGAATCAATCAGTGGTTCTGTTCAAATTGTCCACTCATGTCCTCACACACTCACTGATCCACACTACAGAGCTATGGTTACACTACCTGGGGAACAAGTGCAGACAGCTGTTCATACACTCCTGACACTACTTGCATGTAATGCTGCCACACAATTATGCACCGGATACTCCTAATTATCACCTAACTGTTATTTTTTCACAAGTACATGCCATAATTGACTTATATCTCTCCACATCTTTAAAAATAAACATTTGTAACACATTTCAATTGCAACCCCAGGAGTAGCGCTGGCACAGTGTGCATCCAAATGTTGCTTCAACGCTTTTGTTTTGATAAAAATGAGGACGTAAAATATTCCTATTTAGCATACTCTGGTTAAAATGTAATGGCTCAGAAAATTACATTTCAGTAAAGACAAACTAAATAATGACAGCTTTGACAATAAAAACTGTGCTGAGTCTTAATGTCAAGTCCTGCATTTAATAAAACACGGAATATATTTGACTTTAATGCCTTCAGGAACCGTAAATCTACACGTTTTAACATCGTTAGCGCATACACATAATAAAATGTAAGTCATAAATAAAATTGTCATTGTCATTTAAAGGTCGCTTTTAGCTGCACCCAAACACCAAACTGGGTTCTTTCACGATGCACTGCCAGGCAGGAGGATACACATGAACTCAGCAGCAGCTTGATTGCTGGAACTCACGGGAACATAAATTCCAAAAATACAGAAACTCAGGCGTGACAGGAGCCAGGAATGTACGATCTAGAAACTTCAGGTAAGCAGGAACACCGTCAGAACAGCAGCTACAACGTGACAAGAAACACAAACCGGGTAATTATGGAGATGGAAGCACCTGGGAACACAGCTGGAACTAAAAAAAATAAATATAACAAACAAGCTAATAAAATAAAACAGGAAGTGACTAATGCTGAGACCAGGACTAAGACACATTAATTCTTTGGTGCCAAATTCATCCAAATTCAGTCCCATTACTTCTTTTGCGTACAAGATGTTAATGATTCCATGAACTCTCAGTCTTGCTGATGTGCACTGTTCTCAAACTGTCAGCATTCTGGGTGGCTGCTCGGGATGTAGTACTCACCTTCTCCACCAGGGTGGCATCTGGACACCTGTGCCTCCCTGGATCCTCACCCTACTTCTCCGTCTCCTCCTGCACAGACCTCCCTGGACCCCAGCCCGCCTTCCCTGGAAACACGTTGGATGAGCAAGAGTGTGAGTGAGGCCCGCTGTGGGCATCTGGACTGAGTGTGTGTGTTTTTCACGAGCGAATTGAAGAGGAGTGTGGGGCTGTTTCCCCAGAATCCCAGGACCCCCTTTCTCCCTCTCACTGTACATATGTTAATATTCCACCCTAGTCATCATGACAGAAACCTAAAAAACCACAAAAGTATCTTGTAATTGAAACTAGCCCATCACTCGGATCATTTCTAAGCATTCCTTTCAATAAATGTAATAATATGTTAATAAAATATGAAGATTTCTTTAACATGTCTTTCACAGTAAGTGCCAATACAAAACCTGCAGGAAGGGGAAATCTTCACAAGCTAAAAGCATGCAAGCTAGGACTCCCAGTCCTTTATCACATCTGTCCATCTGGCACCGTCGGGTTGGAGATCTGACTTGTATATTTGAGCCTGGTATTTGCACGTTGCCTCCGTATTTAAAGCCGGTGTTTACCTCCTTCATGATGATAATGATGATGATGAGAGTTATGAAGTCTCCTGCAGGTGGGGAGAGATGTCCCAGGCTATCTTTGGAAAGCTCTTTTGCATTTAAGGACACAGTCTTGGCTCTGCTGTTCACTTTTTATTTTCTGTGGAATATATTTAGACTGTGGGGACCAAATGGTTCTGCAACACTGCAACTGCAACACTCTCAAAGATAAAACAGAGACACAGGAGTGTGTCGTGTTTATATAGCGTAATGTTGACACAGATCGAATCTCCTGAAAATGATTATTCTAGGTAAATATCTGGAAGCCTATTTGGTAGTCTGCTGACTTAGACTCTGGGGAACGCTGTCAATATTCTGGAGCCTCGAGTGTAACCAGAAAAGCAGTATGTAACATATGCAATATAAAGCTAATAAAATGCTAAGCCTTGGTCATGTGATGGCTTTAAGAGTCAGTTTTACATAGAGTTTGATCACAGCTTGACTTCAATGAGAAACCAGAAAACTTAAAATTTCAACCAGTTATTTGAAGCTTTTTGTTGTTTCTGGCTTGAACTGGCTTCTGTTTTGCAATGATTCACATCTCTGTATGTCAAAGTGTCCATTTGAGCTGGATGCACAGGAAGGTGTTGCCTTTAAGTACTGATTCGTTTCATTTTATTATTTTTTTTGCCTGTCCCATTTGGTTCTTTAGCCGTCAGAATTGTTGTCTGAAGACCAACAAGGATACCCAATGGATTTACTTTGCCAAATGGATCATCACAGCCTTGCCGTATTGGTCCATTTGATCAACCTTTGTTGTTATTATTTATTTTATTTTATTTTCAGTTGTTACAGACAGGACAGACATGACTGAGGGATAGGAAAGGGAGAAAGAAAGATGAAGGAAAAGAAAAACAGAAGGGAAGAGGGACAGTGAGAAAGGGCACTTAAAAAGAGAAAGAAGAGAAAAAAAATCTCCTGGATCACCTGTTGAGAGAACAGAGCAACATACTAATGGTCTGCTAGAGGATGTAGAGAGCCATAGCCCTGTCCCCCAGGGCATGAAGCAGGCATGGAGGAGATCCAGGCTCCAGACATCCAGAGGCCCCAGAGTGAGAGAGCCCAAAGTTTTGGCACCAAAGAGAAACTAGCAAAGTGAAACCTCAGGAGCACAGAAATCATGCCATTGCAGAAGTGACAAAAACTACATTTCCCGTAGGTGGCACTGTTCTATTTGCCAAACTCTCCACTGTCAAAATAGCTTTGGCCTGTATGGCCACTTTGCCACTTTATAATAACTCAGACTAAGTGTTTTTGGGGCTTTTTTTGTGATTCCTCCACCTGGATAATTTAGTTTGATAGCCAGGTAAGAGATCAGCATCCGTGATCCGCTTCTTTGAGTCATTAAACTAAATCTCTTCCCCGTGGGTACTGATGGTTTCTTTCTAAGCTTTTTTAAGTATCATCTGACTAATGCTATGTGGTACAGACCATCTAAAACGTTCGTTCTTCACTTCAGAAATTTGATCCATCCAGACCTCCCTCACCTCCTCTAGCTTATCCATTCTATTCAATCTGAACAAGCCCCTAAAAACAGTCAGTGATCACTGTCGGCCTCTTTTGGTTTTATTACCACTGTTCATTTTAAAGCTCAGTTTTTAAACCCTTACGATGTAACTACAGCCCAGCCCATGCAGCAGTATATTAATGACTAACCTCGTATTGTGGATGGATTATCTCAGTTGTTCTCCTGACTGAAGTTTGGTCAGCTTATCCTGCCATGCAATTGCATTTGTCCCTAACCATCAGGAACCCTCACGTTAACTTTTATCGAGTGGAAAAAAGTTAGCGTTCATCCTCCAGCTTCGCTGTGTTTATGTTATGCTAACATAGCTGTGTAGCTAGCCAACACATAGCACATCATTATATAGCAGCTAGCCCAACTTCGGTAACCCTACAAACGTCACTGCTGTTTAGTTTTCTGTCTTCACTTTCTATATCAGAAGTGGTAGCAGAGCTGTACTTTTTAATTTTTCAGAAATCTCTCAGTCAGAACATGCTATATCATGTTTAGATGGAAGCTAGCGAGCTAACTCTCTGCTAACTTCTAACTCTGTTAAACTTCATAAATTTAGCTTCTCATGGATGGCTGGATGTTAAACTTAATTGTTACACCTGGTAGAGCACACTCATCATTTTATTAAAGATGAAAGAATTTAGACAGTTTGTAACTCTGCAGTGTTTGTTTGACTTTTGGGACCTGAAGCTGAATTTGGACTGGGAAACGGCTAATGACTCAGACTTAAAGACCGGATACCTTTTTATCCATAAAAGATCACATATATTTCTGGGTCCAATAACCCAGCATGGCAGCTGTCAAAATGGCAGCTTGGAAGCTTCAGAATCAAATTTCTGAAACCAACTGCTGATCTTACGTAGACTACATCTATCTTTTATACTATCTTTGGGATTTGGCAGTGGATTGGGATTTGGATCAGTTCACAACATTCCAAAATTCCACACTGAACAGTAGGGAAAATATCCTTAAAGCCAGTGATTGTGCACCGAGAAAGGACACCACAATAACAAGCATCCATTTGTGACAAGCGGGAAGTGACAGGCGTCTCATTATTGCTGTAACCCAGTACATTTTGTGCACTGGCTTTGACTGGCAGTATTTGATGCCCTGGGATTCAGAATGGACTGGATTTTTATCATGAATTTGATCTAGCAGGCAACTATACCTTCTACTAATTTTGTGAATGAATACCTCGAATTACATCGTTGGAGATATTGGTTCATTTTACAGCGTTGGAATGAGAGGAGCTTACTGTGAGAGCCACACAACCTGAAGAGAGAAACTCTTTTGTGTGTCAGTCGTGTATTGAGTGTGGAAACATGTCAAGACCTGGACACAGCTTAATGCTTCAAAGAGTAATGCTTAATGCTTTTAAAATTCGATCATCTGCCAGGAGAGCTGACAGTATTAAAGGTGCATAACAAACCTGAAAAAATGGTTCAGGTGTTAAGACTGAAAACGTAAAATAATCACACATTGGAGACCTTTTCTCTCATATGAGGCTAAAGGTTTTAAACTTTTCTTATTTTTTGTTTTTCAGGGAAAAATGAGTTGAAATTTGAAGATTTTTTCCCTCCATGAACAGCATGTTCCCACTGAGACCCCGCTGCAGTTTGACATTTAATGACAGCACTACAGCCTGCATGGATGGCCAGCAGAGTTTGTTCTTTTGGTTAAGCTCTTTTCCTATCTGTACTCCTGCGGTCCATTCAAATGTATTTTCAAGGACTAAAAAGCACAGTGACTGAGTAAATGAACTCAGAGCAGTACTTTAATTGCAGCATTCCTTTTTAGACACCTTTTGTCTTTTTTATTCCACTCGGCAGGTCTAGAAAATACATGTTAAAGAGTAAAAACCTACGATATGTCATAGTTAGCAAGAAGAAGTTTAGATGATACATAATTTATTGTTTAAAATACTATAACAAACAAACACAGATAAATTTCAACCCTTTTATTATTCCTAACTCATTTCTCACAGCATACGCTTTGTATGAAAGCCATTATGCCTTGGAGGGTACTCTATGTTTTGATTGTAATGCTAATGATTTCCAGCTGTTGCTCCTATTTTTTTCTTACTGTGATTATGGGTTCGACTGTATTCATTATCATCATAAAACTATCCTTACTGTGCATGTTCATTTATCTGCAAACACTTAAAAGATGGAGGGATATTTTGTCTTTCAAGATGTGAGCCGATGAATTAGGAGTGATGCGTACCGACCTCGTGCTCCTTATTTTCTACTCACCACTGAATGACATTTATACTTGGCTGGCAAAGAAGCTCTCGCTCCTCTCGCCTTCTGTTTGTAAGTGAAGCACTCGGCTCTTGAAGAGGTGGCTCGTTTCATCTATTCCCACTGAAACATTTTCTTGAACTCTATGAGTTGTATGACAATGAGGCACCGGCACTTTGTTAGTCACAGAAGGTGTCGTCATAAAACAGAGCTCCTGTCACACCTGAGAAAGGCTCCAACTGCATCTGTGTAGAAAATGTGGGTATGAAGTAGCTTGGCTAACCAGTGGTTATTTGATTCATTTCCTTATGAACTGTCAAACTTGTGATAGTTATGTTTTGTAAAAAAAAAAAAAAAAAAAAAAAAAAAAACATGGTTTGGTTTAAAAAAATCTCTATTCATCAAATTGTTCATGCATGTAGAAAATTCTGTTTATGGAGTGCCTGCAGTGCCTGTCGCTGGCGAAGGGTTAAGGGGACAAAGGGTTAAATGTTACGCCTGTGGGTGTAAACTTCATTTGCATCTTATATGAAAAAGCAGCGTGGTACTCCCTAACAAATTAAGTGAGCAGTATTATATGATGTTTATTTACAAGGCTCTACTGCAAAGATGCATGCGTAACTTTATTGTTCAATTAAATTGTAGAACAGTGCTTACAATGTCAGGACACAGGACACTTTAATGTTAGCTGTACCTCTTGTTCTGGCAAAGAGCAGAGTACATCCTGCTGTCAATGACCTGGCACCCCCGAATATTTTTAGCCAATCATATTGTTCCTGGATTTGAAATTTCTTTTAATTTTGTCGCTAATTTTATGTTTGAAGCTCACTTTGAGTGCTTTGAAAGGCATCGAAAATAAATGAATGTAATGTCTTATTATTGTTATATTATTATTATAGAGGGGCAAACACTAACACTTACATTTATATCTATAATCAATTTAAAATCACACATTAAGCTAGCATGTATGTCTCTGGAATGTGAAAGCAACCTGGAAACTGCACAGACACAGGGAGTCCAGGCAGATTTGAAGACCCGGCAGCAAAAATTATAGCAACCGCAACAGATTATAAGTAAAGACACAAATGCAACTGCATCCAGTACAGGCATGTGAACACAAACATCCAAATCCCTTAACCTCCCCCATCATCAAAAGTTCTGCCTATTTTTGTTCCTAATTCTTTTCTGACTCTGAGCACAAGCCTTTGCAAACAAAAACCAGCCAATGGGAACGTCTGTGGACACACAGAGACTGCCACTTAGCAGCATCATACAGAGAGCAATGATGCACAGCCATAAATAAAATGTAAATCATAACAGTAGCTGGTATCCAACTCATTTTGACCCACTAAAGGTAAAAGTGTTCCCTTACCTAGAGCAAGAAAAATGATTTATTCCTAAAAAATAGAGACTTAATTTAAACTTCAGCTTGACCACAAGGCTTTCAAAGTTTTAATGATTTTAAAAGACAAATTCTGATCTATAATCTATAATTCCTAAAGATTTAACCCTTTTCAATTTCAGAACCTTTAGCTGTTTTGATAATCACAGAAGTAATATAGAGAAAAAAGTGCTGGTCCTAATGTGAAGCCCTGGGGAACTCCTTTGGATAATGGGGAGGGAGGTCTGGGCTTCTCTGCTTAGTCAAGTCAAGTCAAGTCATCTTTATTTATATAGCACATTTAAAAGACATCAAGTGTCGGCCAAAGTGCTGAACAGAGGGATAATGTAATAAAAGAATTAAAATAGAAAGAAAACATAAAAAAAATAAAAATGTTCTTCTGCTTAGGCAAGAACATGGATGGATGGATGGATGGATGGATGGATGGTTTGGCCTTGTGGATCTGACATCTCATTCAATAGAAACATTGTGATTTGAAGACTTTCTTCATCCCTTTCCTTGAGGAGATGGAGCCTGAGGATAAACCAAGGACTCTTTTGGCCTTATATCTGCCCAGTTACAAATTTCCAGATTTTACTTAAAGCCTTAGGTAGATACTTTGTCCCTGAATAACATTCAAGCCTCCCCGTTTGCTGAGACAGGTCTACAGTGGTGATAAAATTGCCCTTGAAACGTTGACATTTGAAGGCAAGAAATGCAAATTCTTTACTAGCACATACTGACAGCTGGATATTAGCATGAAATAGTTTTTTGTTAACAATTGGCAACATCACAGCTTTTTCGGGGTATTATTAGCATTGTTAGCTGCAGCAAAGAGTCCCCAACCATGACATTGGCATCACCGTGTTTCACAGATGAGTATTCAGGATTTTCCTCCTCAACATATGTGTGTGTCACAAAAACAAAAGGTTGTACTTGTACTAGATTCCAACCTTCTTCATCAAGCTCCAGATGTGTTCTGTCTGGGAAGCAGCTGTGCATGCACTCAGCTGTTGCACACTGTCATTATGATGGTGGACTCATTTAACATGAACGTTACACAATGTGAGAGAGGACTTTAGTTGCTTAGGACATGAGTTTGCCTGCGATTTCCACACACACTCCTTGTTCTTAGAGTGCTCTTTGTTGGTCAAAGATCTTTCCAAGCGGAGCGTGACAATACTCTCGAATTTCCTCCACTTGTGCACTGCGACTGGTCCAAACTCCTCAGGGATTGTTTTAAGATAAGATAAGATAAGATAGAACTTTATTAATCCCTCGGGTGGGTTCCTCTGGGAAATTCGATTTCCAAAAAAAGCACAGCAACGACCGAAGTTACAGTTACAGAATTGTTATATATATATATATATATATATATATATATATATATATATATATATATATATATACACACACACACACACACAGAGAGAGGAGTTAAACAGTTTGATGGCGTGTGGGACAAAGGAGTTTTTAAGTCTGTTAGTTCTTGTCTTTGGGAGAAGCAACCTGTCACTGAACAGACTCTTCTGGTTGTTTATGGCCGTGTGCAGAGGATGCCCAGCATTGTTCATAATGTCCATCAGTTTCTTTAATGTCCTTTTCTCTGCCACTGTCACCAGAGTGTCCAGCTTCATGCCGACCACAGAGCTAGCCTTCCTGATCAGTTTCTCCAGCCTGGATGAGTCCCTCTTTGCTGTGCTGCTCCCCCAGCACACCACAGCATAGAAAAGTACTCCAGCAACCACCGACTGGTAAAACATCCTCAGGAGCTTCCTGCAGATGTTAAAAGACCTCAGCCTCCTGAGGAAGTACAGTCGGCTTTGGGCTTTTTTATACAGGTGCTCTGTGTTGCATGACCAGTCCAGTTTATTGTCCACCCACAGCCCGAGGTACTTGTACTTGTTGACCACCTCCACCTCCTCCCCCTCTATCTGAACCGGCAGTGGACCTTCTCTGGACCTCCCGAAGTCCACAACCAGTTCCTTAGTCTTTGAGGTGTTGAGTTGCAGGTGGTTTGTGTGACTCCATGCGACAAAGTTCCTCACCAGGCTCCTGTACTCCTCTTCCTGATCATCCCAGATACACCCCATGATGGCCGTGTCATCTGCAAACTTCTGAATATGGCATAATTCAGAGTTGTAGCAGAAGTCAGAGGTGTACAGGGTGAAGAGAAGATGAACATCACCAACACTTTTCTTTTGAGGTCCCAAGAAATCTCATTTGTTCACATCATGATTCCTCAAACTCCTTTTGTGAAGGTTGGACTTTGGTACCCACACACATCTCAGTGTAATATTAGGGTCTGTTTCCTCTGTGATAAAGTAGAATATTTCCATTTAATTTCTTTTAATAATTTCTCTTAGAGTTGTGTAAAATATTAATTCTGAATTAGCTCATAAATTTAGAATATCCAACATTTTTCTGCAGCTATATTTAAATTGCAAATAGCTGGTGTGAACACATAGAAAACCTGATCTCTTTATGGGCAGAGGAGTTAGTGGGGCGCCTGAATGTTTTACAGCAGGGGTCTGTGGTTGGCTGGTTGGACTGTGGCAGCTCTGAGGTGTGAATGTGTGGAGCTGTATGAATACAAAGCAGGGGACTGCTGTGAGAGAGCATGCATGCGCAGTCAGAGCTCCACAGATAAATAATGAAAATGCAAAGAGCTGGGATTGTAGCTCCATGCATTTTGGTGGTGCGTACCAGCTGCTGTAGCAGAATGACCACAGTGAAAATGTGGGTTTGGAGTCTGGGGAGAGAACGCATGATTTACTGCAGTCAGCGTTTTAACTGCCGCAGCTCTTCTCACACTCACAAACAGAACAGCACACACACCTAAGAAGCAAAACTCACACTTAAGCAGAAACACACAGCAACATGCGTCTCTGTCACACACAAACACTCAGTGTTTGAGACTTATGAGGACTTTCGTCAAAACCCTAAAACCTGCTTTAACTTAAATGCTCACTACAGCTCTCTCTAACAGAGAGTCTCCACTGCTGCCAGAGAAGGGCAGGTAAGTAGGTGTGTACTTATTTTTATCTTGTCTCACTTCATTTTTTTCCCAAAGCACATTAACAGAATATAAATTCTTTAAATTAAATGAATTCTGCTGCTTTTTGTTGGACACACAGCATTCTTGCCATGCAGCATGTAGTCGTCTCCCCACCCACCAAACCAAAGTGGCACCCCATTTTCTTATTCTAGAGTAGCTTTGCCTGACTCACAATTCAAACACATCTGCTTGTTTCTGTCACTAACAAGCTGGATTATTTTTGCTTTGTTCTGATTGGCTGTTTATTATAAACAGAAGGTTTGAGGTGCTGGTGGGTGGGGCTTCTGTGGTCACAGCCAAATCAGAGTAGCTGTGAAGTCCATATAAGGATATCTGATGTCACTAAGTATATAGAAATCAATGAGTAGAAAAAATTTAAAAAAAAGATGCCTGAAACTGACTTTTTAGAGCATTCTGAAACCTGAGCTTTTGGCTTTATTGGACTTATGATAAGCATATTTTTGGGTGATTTTACTACTTTTAATTCAACATCCACACATTTCAGCAACATATATTAAACACCTATGATCAAAGGCTTTGTGGCAAAAGGTTTGGCTTTCATGCACTTTGTGGTGACTAACAATCAAAATGATTTCATAAACGTGTCCCTGTGCAAACCACCGCTGTATAACAGAAAATAAGGAAAGACTGAAAAGTGTGAGCACACACTCTCTCCCATACACACACAAACACACACACACACACACACACACACACACACACACACACGGCCCCCGAGTCTTCAAGTCTGACAAGTTTCACTTAGAAACTAAGTGAGCGTTCATTCACACAGAAACGTGTCATTTCACTTTCCAACCATCTCCTTATTATTAAAACTTGGACACTCGCCCCGAGAGACACCAGAGGTGTGAACCAGCAGGAATAACTAGATGGCTCGATGGATGGAGGAGGACAGCACGGAAACATAGGGGGTAGGGTTCAGCTGACATAAAACCTTTTTTAAAACCACCACCCAGAATCTCAATGAAATGATTTTTCAGGTTTCCTTCATCAGGTGTTTTGGTTGCAGGAGAGATTCATGGGTCACGAGGACTGGCAGCCAGTCGGTCCTGAGCAGCACAGCTGGTCTATTGCTAGTTTTGTTCACTGCGTGCTCCATTATGCTGGCCATAGGCCCCTTTTAGGAGATTAATGATTTCAATTCTAAGAGCCATTAAATGTAAATGTGAGACTAAAGAGCTGAGACTATTAGTAGGTTTAGGGAATTTGCTCTAAGTACTGTGAAAGCTTAACTTTGATGACATTTTGATGGCCAAACATACCAAATGACTAATTTATCTCGCGGTGAATGTCTGAACCCATTTTTATGACCATCTGTTAAGTATCTGTTGAGACTTCACACTTCACTAGTAATGAAAGGTTTAGACCGGTTGGGGTCTCAGCCTACTAACATGCTCCATCATCTGACACGTTCATCCAATAACTGCTGTCTGGACTGAAGTGTTGAATCTTGATATCATGCTGTTAAAAAGTTATGATGTCATATAGCCTTGTTTTGGATTGTAAAAATGCTTTTTATTGGGTTTTACAAAAATAGCGTCATTTTCACTTCATGCAGCTTGCTGTCAATGAAAATATAAATCCAAATCAGCAGTTTTCAGTAGACATGGATGCAGTTCTTCGACAAACCAGCAAGCTGGGTGTTCAAAGCAGCTGAAATAGCAGGACTCAGGGTTCAGACTGTCTGCTGCAGGACTACTTGTTCTTCTTGTGACTCAAGATCATTGGCAAAGTTTCCTGCTGATTCTGCCAGTCATAGTTCTATGTGACGGATAAGACATGGAGTACCAAAAATACCAAATCGCTTCTAAAATAAGAGCATGGACCAGTTAGTAGATCCTGATTAGATCCGAGAGGCTGACAGCTGTTATAAGGTCCTAGTAGCTCTGTATTGAGAAACCTGGCAATATAGAGCTTTATAAGTTAATACTAGAAATTTAAAGTGCATTCTGGAAGTCAGTGAAGGGAAGCAAAAATAGAGGTGATATATGCACAGCTGCTACTCCTTGTTAGCAGCTTAGATTGTAGTCACGCTAAGGAGGAATGACGAATGGAAAAAGAGAGTTACGATAATCAGCACGGTGCTCTAACGGTTCCAAATTATTAAATAACAGTAAAGGTTTAACAGTGCAGTGTTGCAGTGTTTCTTACATGAAAGAAACAAGACTGGATGAGCTCAAAGACATTCAGAATTCAGATGACGATCAAAGATAATAAAAAAGGGTCCAGAAGAGGCTGACGTACTGACCGACATCGCTGTAGGAGGTGTTAGGACCAAACACAAGAACTTCAGTTTCACCAGGATTGAGATGGAGAACATTTGGAGACAGACAGCTTTCAATCACAGTGAAGCATTTGCTGAGGTTGTCAGGGAGAAGAATTTTGAACACTTTACATGACTGGGGTCCTGGTTGTTGTTGGGTTTTTCCTGAGGGGAAGAGGACAATTGTGAAATATTAATTTCAAGATTGCCCATAAATAATCCTCATTATTATTATTTTCCTGCTCTTATGACTTTATTATATTCATTTACTGTCATAACTTGATCTACATCGTACCTCTATAAGAAAAGTGTGCATTAAGGGTAGTTCACAAAACTGTCATGCTACCACACACATTTACACCAACACATAAATCTGCAGTGCCTGCAGTCCAAAAATTGAATTAAACACAGACAGTCAGTCCTTTTTCAATCACTGCACATATCATATCCTACGGCCCCCGAGAGAAAGAGAGAATGAGAAAGACTCGTGAAAAATAAAGGGAGGACGACGCAGATAATGAGAAACTCTGAGAGAAATGGAGAGACAGAAAGAATTAGAGACGAGGAGGGAGGAGAGGCCAGATTAGCGAAGTATATCTCCAGACCAACATAATTACCCATCATCCGCCTCTGTAATACTTCTCTTATCATCAGGCTCTTCAGAGAGAAAAGGTACAGAAACTCCAGAAACGGATTCGTGCTCTTTATTTCTCTCCTGTCCACCGCCTGGCTCTTATTGTGGCAGGTCAGACTAATGAAAGAAAAGGAGTGTACCATTTAAGATGTAAAAGAAAAGGAGAGACAAAGCAAGATATGACAGGATAAGGGAAGAGAAGATGAGGGGAGATGAAATTACAAGATGAAGGTTGGAATTTGACAAGAGATAACTTTCCTGAAAGGTAGATTTGTATGTCCTCAGAAAAACAAAGCTGCATCATTAACAAACACAGCAAACTATCATTTTGGTGCAGCGCTTAATCACGTGTTCTGGGGTGTTTCTGGCAACAGCCTGCTGACCCAGGTCGACGGTGCATGATACCCCTGAGCTCTGTGATATTTCTGTCATTTTAATTGCCCGGCTTTGCTTGATCCCAGATTGTTTCTGCCTCCCTTTCATTATTCCTTATTTCAACTAGCAAGCGCATCTAGATGAAAAGAAATAATGAGGAAAATGTTACAAAAACACAGTACACAATAATGTCTAATTTTCATACAGATCTCTAATTTCCTTGGATTAATCAGTGTAGTGTAATCATGTTGGGTCTTCAGTATTTGCTCACCTTTCATTGTATCCTCCGTGTTTAGTTTTCCCTCGGTTTGTCTTTGTTCGCTCCTCAGGCCTCTAACAATCACTTCCTGTGTTATTTTTAATTGCTTATCCTTGTGGAGCTTCTTTTACATCATTTCCTGTCTTTGTCATCCACCCTCATGATTGTCTGCTCGATCTGATGGCCTTCACTTCATTAGTACAAGACAATTACTCATCATGTTCAATAGTGAGTGATACAGAGGAGCCTTGGCAGATGGCACGAGTGTATTGCTATTCCACATAAGGTGTCCTTTGGCATTGATGCCTTGATTCAATTCAGTTTTACTGATATAGCAACAATTCACAACAACAGCCATCCCCAGGTACTTTAATGGTGTAGCTTCTATATTTTACAATATAAAGAGAAGCCCAAGAGTCAAACAAACCCTCTGAGCAAGCTCTTGGTGACAGAAGACAAAAGTTAATGACATGCAGCAGTAATATTATCTAACACAGGGTCACTGAGGGAAGCAGCTGTCTGGAAAATGGTCTCTAAAGCAAGTTTTTACTGCAGTGATGTGGCAGAACAAATGATGCTGATTACATTTTAAAAGTCCTTTCACAATTCCTGTTTATAATTAACATCAGTGGTCATCATATCGGTTTTAAATTGCTGTTAAAAATGCCATTAGCAGTGCAGAAAAGTATTTGTTTTTAGAGAAACTTTAGTGCATAATTAGCTGCTACTTTGCATTTTCTTCCCATTTTCTGTGGCTGGAAGCAAAATTCTGAGCCGTCCTCACCTCGAGAGAACCTGGGATGCTGATCAGCACCTTCCTGCAGCAGAAAGACTGCCTTTTGATATATGAGGACATAAATTACAAGAGAAAAGCCGAAATGTATAAACTTGCTCCTTTTGTTACTTCATTATTTTAACTTAAACAAGTTGGGGCCAGTTTGCTGTAAAATCTCAGAACAACCAGAAATGTTATCAATCGATCAAACAAAGCTGTTTTCAAAGGGGACGATGGAAATAATGTGTTTGCTCTTGACTGACTTCTGCTTCTTCAGTCACCTTTCTCACTCACTATGTGTTAACAGACCTCTCTGCATTGAATCACACTTGTTATTAATCTCTGTCTCTCTTCCACAGCATGTCTTTATCCTGTCTTCCTTCTCTCACCCCAACCAATCACAGCAGATGGCCCCGCCCCTCCCTGAGCCTGGTTCTGCCGGAGGTTTCTTCCTGTTAAAAGGGAGTTTTTCCTTCCCACTGTCGCCAAAGTGCTTGCTCATAGGGGGTCATATGATTGTTGGGGTTTTCTCTGTATGTATTATCATAGAGTCTACCTTACTATATAAAGTGTCTTGGGGTGACTGTTGTTGACTGTTTCTCCACGTCAATCCATGGTACACCTTTCAAATGTGTATGTATTGTACTTGACCCACTAAATGTGTGTGCTGCTTTGTGTACAATGTGCACCATGAATGAGCTTAAAAAAGAGAAAAATATTTGGGGACTGTAAAGGCAAACTTAAACTTGCAAGACCAAAGAGAATTCCCAAGAAGATGTAGTGAGGCAACAGGAAATAAGTGGGAGAAGGAAAGAAAGCCAGAGGCCCCGGGTCCCGTTCAGACTCTGCACCCATCCACCCTGGGATGAGTGTAACCCTGGGAATACACACAGTGCATGTCTGACACATCATGTCTTTTCAAACTGCTTCGCAGCATGAGCATCTCAGAAGCGTGACATTTTGTCTGCATTGGTCTTTTATTTTGCTACTTCTGTGTCTGACTTTCACCATCTTCATCTTTTCTGTGCACTTGGTGTAGTTTCTGCAACAAGAAAAAAAGACCTATAATGAAGCAAAGCACAGCAGTGTTACACTTTAGGATGCTTCTGAAACGTGCCTCATCTGATGAAAGAGCAAATGTTGTTTAGAGTGGGTGCAATCAGCTCTGAGCTGGAACACGACCCAATCCCACCCAGACTTGCTCAATATTAACTACACGTTGAGTCAGACAGACTTGAGCCTCATAAGGGATTTCTTAATTTTAGGAAACAGTGTGGAAATCAAGCAGCAATACATGGGGCTCATAAATCTAAGAAGTAATCTGATAAATGGTCTGAGGAGTGACGTGATCACTGAAATGCCAGAAAATGCAGTTCATCTCATGGTGGCGAAAAGAGGGTCCATCCCTCCAATGATAAAATGTCCAGTTTCACAGCAGAAATTCACAATTACAGCCTGCTAGAAAAGCAAATTGTGTTCCTATTGTTTCACCCTTACCTCCAACTTATATGCCACAGAAATACAGCAACAACAACTGACCCTAACAGACAGGATCTTCAAACCATCTGTGGCTACATGCAGTCGTATCAGACAGACCTTCATGACGTTTAAATGCAGCTGTTCCAATTAAGTTTCATTCTGCACAGAAACCGTTTATCTGTAGGAGCTTATTTTCCTTCATATCAGTCACAAAACATGTTCTGCACCTTTACCAAGCATGCTTCATAATCATGCCCTGGACTTTATAACCCACCAACACTTTATGGCAGTTGGTCTGAAACCTGAAATTGTGGCAGAGTCTCCAAGTGAAAGTGCAAAATGGAGCTGGGCCACAGTGCATCACCGGGGAGACAAATGGGAAGGGGTAGAAGTAAGAAGTGAGAATAGAAAATGCTGAAAAAACAGACAGCAGTGAAACAGAGAAAATGAAAGAGGGGTGAAACTGATTGGAGTTGGGGGTATGGGGGAGTGGGGGGGACAACAACAGAAGACCTTGGGGAAATGAAATGTTTATTTAGCAAATACGGGGCAAAAGATGGGGTTTCTCTCCATCCAGCAATCACACAGAAAAACAGAAGTGGGCAGCGGTGTAAATGGAGAGAGCGGGGTGAGAGAGCGGGGTGAGAGAGCGGGTTAGCACTGGAGGGAGAGGAGATGGACAAGAGGTAGGAAGAGTAATTAAGGGATGCAAGGGAAAACAGAGGACAAGAAATGGAAAAGAGAGAGGGACGGGCGTAATGCAAAATGGATGAGGTTACAGTGTTACAGCTGTAGCAGTTAGCGTTTTCCATTATTCATGCAGCGCAAGGGTTAGATTCGGGTTTTCATTCTCGTTAAGTGGGTTTAAAATTAATTCCCTGAGCACATCCATTTGACAAAAAGAAGACTTTTTTTTTATTCAAAAATAATGCACATCACTCTCCTCTTTTAGGCCCTGGGATCATTCAGTAAATAGGTGTCCAAATACAGATGCTCTTACACCGCATTCTCTATCCTCACAGCACATGGATGCAGACTATATGTTTTACTTTTCATGCCAAAGATCATTTGAAATTGTCAGTGTGGGTGGAAGCACCAAATGATGTGGATTTCCCTTCTCCTCCATTATTTATGTCGGCAGCTGTTCGGATGTGTGAGCCAAACTAACAGGAAAACCAGAGTCTCATGTGGAGCCAGGATTCATTTCCTGTTGCTTCAATCTTTTTGAAGGCTTCTTTTTTATCTTACAACACATAAAAATGTTTTTCAAGTTTTTAATGTGTGCATAGTCTTCGAGCTTCAAACGTTTGTAACACAAAGAATAAATTCCAGGGTTTCTATCTATTTATTATTATGAAAGCCTGAAAGTTCAACTTTATATTTTAACATCAAGGAGCCAGACTTTCTCGTCTTTATTTTAAAGTGCTCTTGAGCAATAATTTTGCAGGTTTTCTGAAGGCTGTTCTCGTTGGACATTGGCTGCTTTTTCAACAAATTTTGTCATGTCATATCTGTTGTGGAGAACTGAGGACCCAAATGCAGACATGCAAAGGCAGAGTGTGGTGAACCATACTGCTTCTGTTCAGACTTTAACATCATATGGACTGTATGTATCCAACATACCAAACTATCAGAGTTTATTAGCTCCCCAGCAGCACCGGGGCCAGTTTGAAAGTTGCAGAAAGTAATGTGATTCACTTTACAAATGAATATATCAATTATAACTGAGATTGTTTAACTGTGCTTACAAGCATGCACTGTATCATCACTCATACAGCTTCAGCTTACCAACATTAGAATTGCAAATGTCTCATGAATGTTAATGACTTGTTATCTATCAGATAATATGGATTATATGCTAACTGAAGTTAAAAGTCTGTACGTGGCCCATCAATAAGCCATGTTCATTATTGTGGGTTCGTGTTAACTGACATGCTGGAGACATTTGGTAAAAAAATATATATATATCTTGTTGTCTTGCTGAGATAAAGTGAATGGCTGAGTGATGGATATCAGCAACATGGAGTATTTCACTAAATGTCAGAATCATGGTGAATAGTTTATAAAGCTGGAGTTTGAACTGAAAACAAAAACAAACCAGGAATATCTTAATTTCTTTATATTATGCATTCATATATCGCCCACTGGTGATACTTTTAAAAACTGTGACGGGCGGAGCCTGACAAAGTTTTAATAAATCAGTTTTGATCTCTCCTACGTTGTCAGCCCGACTAGTTCTGCTTTTCCTCGGCTGCACTGAGATGTGACGTTTTTGATGTAAATGATTAATCCTAATTAATCATTGCACGTGCATGTGGAACAAAGTACTACAATCACGTGTGATGATGCATGATTTTAAAATATAAATATACTGAAATAACAATGTTATGGAGTATGATTAAATATTGTTGAAATATCCATCTGAAACATAAAAAATGACAAAAAATAACAAAAAGTTAGTTCATTAATGAGATGAATTCAACAGGAAACAACCACAAACTCTGTAAAAGATGTGGACACTGATATTTTTGGAGCTAGAAGTTTCAACTAAAGTGACTCGAGCTGAGGTGGCAGAACATCTCTCAAATAAGAAGAATAGCAAAATGCATCCGGTGTTTAGTAACTTTAAATTGTAAATTGTAAAAAACAAAGCTTTTTGTTTAGCAGGCTGTCGACTGGTTTATTTCTGCGTTAAAGTTTATGGGAACCTATTTGCTTTTGCAGCCTGCCTCAAGTGGTCGTTATAGGAACTGCAGTGTTTATAACTTAATGTGGGCTTCGTTTTTCAGCCATGTAGCCTGCTGCTTTGGCCTGAACCAGTGCTGACTCATGGTCCCTTTTTTGGTTGGTTGGTTATTTTGTAATGGAGACTCTAGCGTTTTCCCAATGCATAGATTCAAACTAGTGGCATTTCAATCACTGGCCTACTCCTGCCACATCTGGGCTGCTATCTCACCACTGTCTGCGCCTGCAGAGAGATGACAACAACATATAACAGCTGGTGGCTTCAGACAAAATTAGAATTCTCCTGTCAGGTATCAGACTTTGTTCCAGAGTAATTTGGGAGGCTATTTACATATTTTGCCTGACTTTAAGACATTTCTGCTTCATTAGATGCTTCATTAGATGGTTTTCTCAGGAAAAGATAAGAAACAGAAAGGAGATGACAGGGCACAAAGATCATGAGTCCAGTGAGACAAGATATTCTCTCTGCTTGCTAATCAACAAAGCTTGCATGACTAAGCTAAAGCTGTTTTCAATTAATTATTAATTTAAATATGCAAACTTTTTACATGTATGTTGCCAAACTGCTTGTAACAATCAGCCTAAAAGCAGTTTGATTATACATCCATTCAGTTCCTGCTCTTTCCCAAACCACAATTCTTTATCTGTGTACTTCACTTGCACACATAATTGTCTTTTTTTTCCATAATTCATGAGATGCTTGAATTACATTAAGGTTTTCACTCATTCTTGAACGAAGCAGCTGGTAAATGTTTAAACCCACAGCTCTAACATGAATTAAATCATCCTTGCTCTGTCAGCCACAATAAATAGAATTTTATTTTGTTTTCATTTAAGAACTTGACAGAAAACAGGTGCATCTTTGGTGTTCTACCCATTGTTTGGGAAACATTACACTAGCACAAACAATTACTCGTCTATTCAATTCAATTTTATTTAAATAGCAAAAAAATCACAAGAAGACTCAGCTGGACGCTGCAGTAATATAGAGAGAAAACACCAACTATCTAACAACCCCCTGTAAGCAAGAACTTGGTAATAGTGGGAAGGAAAAACTCCCTATTTAACAGGAAAGGGCCTTTGGCAGAACCTCAGGGTGGGGCAGCCATGAGGGGTGGGCGTGAGGGGAGGAAGTAAGGCTGTGGAAGAGAGCCAGAGATGATTAATGATTAAATGCAGAGCGTTGTTTCTATACATGAAACCTAAGGGAGGCATGTAAAAGTAGGGGAGGGCAATGTATCAAATATACTCGATGTATCGCGAGTTTTTCCACGTACAATGGTCAAAATGGCTTTATCGTAATCGAGTATAGTTGCTATGGAAATATTAAGCTGTCTGCACGTAATTCACTGTCATAGTTTTTTTTTTCTCCCACACGCTGCAAATGCATCATTAATCCCCCCTCCCAACCAGAAAATGTTCTACCGCAAAATAACATAACTGCTCCTTTAATTGTTTGTTGTTTTCTGTGTTTGGAGGTTGTAGAAATGGTTTATATGAGCTTTTAGCTGAGATTAGGAGGTTTCTGTGGATACCATGCCAATATTTGACTTCACTGAGGCTTAAACTGCAGCTTACCCCCTTTGTCCCCGGTCTCAAGACATATCGCGACATATATTGCTATAACCTCACACACACATAGAAAATTGTGATATTAGAGTTTCATCACCCATATAAAAGCATGTATAAGGAAAGCAGGTATGATGTAAATGCAGTTGAACCCTCTGGATCTCTAAAATTAACCTTAGCGTGTGAAGAAATTTGCTTTTCAAGAACATTTTGGAATCTATGATTCAAACCACAGTGCCATTAATACCTAAGGTTTGTTCTAGTCACTGTAATAAAATATTATGGTCGACAGTATCAGACGCTGTACTGAGGTCTAGCAGGACAAGCACAGAGATGAGTCCACTGTCAGAGGCCATAAGAAGATCATTTGTAACCTTCACTAAAGCTGTTTCTGTGCTGTGATGAGCTCTGAAACCTGACTGAAACTCTTCAAATAAACCATTCCTCTGCAGATGATCTGTTAGCTGTTTGACAACAACTCTTTCAAGGATGTTTGATATGAAAGGAAGGTTGGAGATTGGACAGCTAGGTCATGTGATGGCTTTTTAAGTCATTGTTTAATTACTACCACTGTTATGGCAACATGTTCTCTCTCACTAAGCGTAATATTTAGGTGACAAATCGTTCATTTTCTTAACATCGCTTTGGAAAACACTATTTTATGTCATTTAACTGCTGGTTAAGGTTAGGCTTAGGGCTGGAATGCATGGCTGGAACGTCTATTACCGCGGGACAGTCATTCCACTGGAATTCAGCCATAACCCGGCACGGACCATAAAACTGCGGAAGGTCACTTTTTGCATTCCTCAGGAACACTGCGGGACTGACAGAACGTCAGTATACTAGCCCCAGGAATGAGAACGGTCATGATTTTGCGTGTTGTCTTTCCTCGTCACACCTGAGGGTGGTGCTGTTCGTTCTCTCTGCTGTTTGCGCTTATGTAAGTTCCAGGTAGAGACTGACCATTTCTTGAAGACTGAATGGGGCTGCCTATAAATTGGGACCCTCTAGACCGACGGCCCCGCAGACTTCCAACTTCCAAGCAAAGTGTGCATTTAACCCTGGATCTTGTGTTTAGCGGGGTACTGTGTGTGGCCAAGTTTTCATAATGAGAAGAACTTGGTTGTCTCGTATATTTTGTAAATACTGTAAACAGAACTTTTCTGATTGATCTGGTAGCAGTATGGGGGGAAGCCTTTCTCGTTTAAAACCTATTTTCTCCTGTTTAGGTTAGGGAGACAGGTAAGAGGCCGGTATTTTCTCGTGATAAGTAAGTTTGTTCTGTTTCATTTCCAGAGCATTTTGTTTGTTGTTTTGGCCGTGCCCACCCTGATGCTTGCTACTTTTCAAGGTTAATAAAAATCTGGTTGTTGTGAAACCCAAACCCTGTGGCAGCGAGGCCGTCATCTTTCCTTTTTTTCTGTGTTGCACGCTAAGCTGGGGTGTAACACCACCTTAATGGCATATGGTACGTAGCTCAACAGACAGAGCGATCATATTTAAGATTGAAGCATTTATAAATGGTAAGACTTTGAGCAGTCTTGTAGGAATGGTGTCTAACAGTCAGCTTGATGGTTGGAAAATGATTGCTAAAGTTAACTCGGAGAGAAACTAATTATCAGTAGTATTGAAAGTAGCTCTGTGAGATGAATAATTCTCCAATGGTTAGAATTTTATTTGTGAATAAATTCATGAAGTCATTACCAGTTAAGGTTAAAAGAATGCTTGGCTCAACAGAGCTCTTGGCTACAGTGCTGAAGAGAAACTGGATTTTCTGTTCTTATTTTCTTCAATAAGTGCCAATAAAGCTTCACTGGGGCTTTTTTTTAGTGAAACGCCTACTTGTGTATTATTTGCCTTAACACTAGAACCACCAAGAAAATTTAAATAAGGTAGCTGTTAAACTATAACCATATACTCTCATATTTCACAACTTTTCCTAACATGGACTATTCATTGAATAATGAAAGACCACCTCTGGAACAGCAGAGGAACCATAGAAATGAATGTAAACCCACCACCATTGTTTACTACATTTTGAAGTAAAGGTAGAGGTAGTTAGATATGATTGAGAAATAAATATATGGGGGCCTGACTTAATTACTACCGGGCTGACGATGGGATTTTGAGTGTGTGACCAAACGCATGGAGAACAGGGCGGGTTGCTGGCTGGTCTGAGCAGCGAAGCAACCGTAGCTGAACTGAACAGAGAGTCCAGAGTGTGGAGAAGAAATTAGAGCAAACAGTCAAACAGTCTTGAGCAGGAAAGCTGAGGAGGTTTGGTGATCGGAGCCACAGATGGACGATGATGAACGTTGACTGTTTTATTTTTAAATCATTATCTAGATCCTGTTTTGTTTTTTTTATTTACATTTTTGTAGCTAAGAGGTCATTTTAAAAAAAAGGAAATCAGCTGTTTGATCTGTTTCACAGTGAGCGCTCGCCTTTCTTTCAGCACAACTAATACTGCTATTAATTAATACTAATAATTGGTTATTACTTTGTTGTAATATGTATTTTAACTTTATGTTCTGTTATGAAACGTAATGTAGAGGCTTTAAAATGTGGAGTCCACACCCTATGTGTGATGTCACATGGCTAAATCCATCTATAATGTACTATTTATGGAAATGACATGAGGATGAATTTTGTTTTTTGATCATTTCTTTTTCATTTTGTAAGGTGAGATGAGTATTAAAATTGTGCCTAGTGTGAGGCTGATATGACTGTTAAATTCTAAATTTCTTTTGGAATAAGACCTAAAGGAGATTTCATGAGGCGTCAGCAGCATCTTCAACAGACCGAAGAAGTGCTCAGTGTGTGAAAATTAACTGAGAATATGATGAAGAATTTCCTTTCACTTGAGGAAAGCTGCATTTATCAATATGTTGACATATAACCTGTGTCATTTAGGTCCATCATAGTGTGACTCAGTAAAAGGACTAGATGTTGTAGTCCCTGTTAATGCATTTCGTTAAATGGTGAGAATCTTGAGGGATGGCTGTTATGAGGAAAGGCAGCCCAGAAACTTTGACAGCAGCACACATCCTTGTGTGCCTCAACTTTCAGTCTTTTACCCAGGCTAATCTGACATTTTTTTTGGGGGGGGGGGGAATTAGAGATCTGATCTAGGTTATCATATTAACACATCGTCAGTAGTGGACCTTGGATTCATCGGGTGTTTCGGCCATTATCACTAGACACCCTCATCCAAGGAGGCCCTGCCAGGGTTGATTAGGCCCCGGAGTGTGTCACTTGTTTATGATAAATTGTTATTTCTCTTCTTTCTTCTGTTTAATTTTCTACAGTTTATTTTCTCCTATCTATTCACTGCAACACTGTGAAAGCCACAGTTAGCTATCAGTCAAATTTCTGCTAAGGTTTTTATTTACTTTAGCTTTTTAGGGTTAGTCTGTAAAGAAAAGGCCAGCTTCTGACAGCTTGTGCTAGATATTTCTCTCAAAAGCTGGTAGTATGTTCCTGTGATTATCTGGCATAGCATAAATGTGAACAATTTGAATCAAGGGGGGGACTATGAAAAAGTTTTTTGCTTGTTGTGGGATGCATCTGGGATCTGGGAGGGCGCCCGCATAAGATTTTTATTAAAGACAGCAGCAAAACATTGTTTAAATTCAGATGGCATCAGTTGGAGATGATTTCTCAGAGGGCAGCTGGTGAGATGGAAGTTACTTTATCACTTGTTAGCCAAATTAAAAATTTGGTCAAGTGCAGAACTTTTTATTAAGCACTCTCATAATAGAAAATGACATTAACTTAGTTCATTAGAAATCTGGAGGAAAAAGGTAATTACATTACAGCGAATCAATTAAGTTTTCATTGCCTCGTGACTAGAATTTGCTGTGTTTGGTCCTCAGTCCAGCTGGATGTTTGGCTGCTTCATTTTATGGAATCTATTGTTGATTTTAAAAGAAAGAGATAACTGAGATAACAGTTGAAATTCATTTTCAACGTTGGACCATGTTTGACTGCTGAGAAGGAAACTGATAAACAAAAATGAAATTTGTAATTCATCAACTTGTTGAATTTATGAAAAGCTACTGAAAATTAGTATGTGTTTGTATACTGACCTCTAAAAAAGTGAACTTTTTTACATTTTGTTGAGAGAAATGAGATTGGTAAGTCAGAGTCAAAGCAAAGCCTTTAAGGAAAAAAATAACTCGGATACCCCACCACTATTTATTTGCCACAAATGTATACAAGTACAAATCCACAGTTTTGCTATTTCTGCCTTCCTGTTAAGTCAAAGTTTATTTCTAGAGCACATTTAAAAAAACCAAAGACTTTAAAAAGCCAGAGAGGGTTTGTGTTTCCTCCTCAGGATGTGCAGTTCTGTTTCTGTAATGCTTTGAAATGGAATGTGGACATGGTGCTGCTACAGTGCGAGCTAGCTTAGCTGTAGCTGCGTGTAGCGATTTTATATCTATTTTGTTTAAATTTAAGAATGATTTTTCACATGGTTTTGTGTAATAATGCTGCATGTAAATGAGTCCACAGACTATACAAATACGCCTTTAGCATAATGCTGCGCAGGAATACCTCTCCTGTCAAATAGACTAGAATGTATTCATTCGAGTCCTGGGAAACAATTTCCAGAACAATTGTCTCAGAAAGCTAGCATGATAATGACACACTGGAATCTTTAGTTTCAGTCACTTCCACGGGTGTGTCTGTGTTCAGTTTACAAAGATCGGAGCTTGTCAAGCTGAGAGGCTAGCAGCTGTTTTTGGTTGCTTGCTGAGGCACATTGTGGATAAACTTCTGGTCTTCCACTTGAGGGGTACACAGTCCACTCCTCACAGGTCCGTGTGCCAGTCTCAAGCCCAGATAAATGGAAGAAGCTGCACTGGGAAGGGCATCCAATGTAAAGACTGTGCCAAATCAAATACCAGCTGCTGTGACATACACATTTGGGAAATCAGGACCAGCTGAAAGTATTTGTAATTTACATGATCTAATATACTCTTTTAAAATATTGGTGTAGTGGTTTTCAACCTGAATTCAAAAAAAGCTTTATTTATACATATACCTGGTCCTTACAGAACACTGATACAATGGATGCTCCATGTAAGCACCTGTCTCTCTATAGGGACAAAAATACAATTTGTAATTGTTTGGATAGCATGACTTTTTAATTTACCAAGTCCTGCACAATTCACAGAAAATCACTCACCTTTGTCAAAATAGTGCCCCGTCGTGTCACAGGCCCTGCTTTTTAATTATGTTCAACAATACACTACAGTGAATGATTCTGATGGCAATTATCTGTTTAATAGATTCCAGTTTAACTGAAAAACTGCATTTCATGTACCAGCACCCTATGGCTGCAGAGTACAGAGGCTTGTATCAGTGCGTACACCACTGTGGGTCATTTACCTGCTCACTTGTTCATTTCATCAGTGCAATCAACCGCTTCAGTGTCTGCATTCTTCTGGGCTTCAGCTGTGAATTATTTCCAGAGTTCAAATGAATACCAAATCATCAGAGACAGAAATCTTCGTCTACTCATATGGGTTTGCAGGATTAAACCTGTGGGTGTAGGAGGTACAGTATGTGACGGGGGGAATTAACATTCACCATCCTTTTCCTAATAGTTCCCCTCCTCAGCATTAATCTGCCATGTTAATCTATGCATTTATGTAGGTCACAGATTATACTGTGTGAACATTTTCAAAAAACTGAAGGAATGAGATTTGACATCCTCCTCTCTTTTGTGTATTTATTAAGTTCAGTATTGGATATTCACTGGCTATGAAGGATCTCATGATAGTCTGTAAAACCACAAGTAAATGAGGAAGCGGCAGCTATGATCCCTGAATCCATTCTTTATTTAAAAGTTTACTTTTCTGACTTTTCTCTTGAGTCATCAGCAGTGCATGTGTACGGAGTATGTGTGCCTTTTTGCATGTGCATGTGCGTCAACCCTCATCTCCTATCCTTTGGTTTAAGTCACTATTCATCCATCCTGACTATTCATTTGTCTTCCAAGGCTGTGTCGCCTCACGCTCCCTCAGGTTAACAGTATTGGCGTTTACTAGAGATATGCAAAGCACGTTTCCACTTACACAGCGATACAATATTCAGCATTCAACCCTCGTATAATGCTCCCCAGATGCTGCTAATTCTAATTCACAGCCGCACTACTAACAGCAGCCACCACTCATGCCACCTAAACCATTCTCCCCCCCCATTCATCCTCATCTTTCTTCAGCATCCTTAGCCCACTCTTTACTTGGTGCATCTGTATGTCAGTCACAGCAAACAAGAGCAGGCACAGATGTTCTTCCTGGGTCATCACTAAAAATAGCAGTTAATCTTCTGGTAACTGTCCTCTGTTTATTTAAAAGAGAGAGAGCGAGAGACACACACAAACAAAAGGAAATAACAAATCCAACAGCACTGCTTTTTGTATAAAAGAAAAGGAAATGTTTTAAGCATTGAGTGCAGATCATGGAGGAACTGTCTTAAAACCTAAGCTAATCTGACTGATAGCCCTCCTGTGTACTTCCTGTTTAAGACTGAAGGTTTGGATTTTGATCATTTAACTAGCCTCTTCTGAGTTATTATAGACAAGTTAGACAACATTTAAATGGTGCCAGTCAACTTTCCAGATATTGAACATGCAGTTAAATCAACAGTTATCTTTTTAAGTTAAAAACTTTAATACTAGAATCAAATGACCTCAAAGTATGAATGTGTATTCTTGCAAATGTGCAGTATTTTCTTATCATCTTTTCATCTGTTGCTGCTAATACCAGGCACTCTTGAGAATCCTCTGGCAGATGCAATGCGTTTCTTCTTTCTTTAAACAAGCTTTTGTCAATCTGTTTGTGATTGTAAAGGGTTGTAGGCACGTAGACACCTCATCGGCTGATGAAACAGCATGGCACCAGGAGAGGCAAAACACCCACTGCATCATACAGGCGCTGCACCTTAAGTAGAGGGTGATTCCTTCACAGACTGTAAATAAAGGTGGACAACAAAGCTTCCCAGAACAGAACCTACAATATCTTGAAAACTGGTCCACTCATTTGTGCTGGTGTCACACTTTGCAGCCAGCATTACTGTAATGAATGAGAAGATGGAGACATGTTATTGAGGTACCGGCTGGGGCTGGTTGCTGTGTGGGTCATGAACCCTGACCACTCCATGTTAGCAGCGGGGACAGAAGCCCGAGCTAACAAATCAGATTACACAACAAGTAATTATTACTGAAAGACAATATGTTTTGGGGATTTCCTTACCTGGATGACTTAAGACATATTCTGTTTGAACACTGTCGGCCATATCAAAGATAGATGTAGCCACACTGATGTCCCAAACGTTTTGATGTCCCAATGTGAAGTCTGGAGTTGAATGTTATCAATAACTGTTTCTTTTTCTTTATCCAACCAGAAGTGATGAATGAACAATGATTCCAGCCATATAGGCTTTTGAAGCTAATAGCACAACCAATCCCTCAGTGGGAGTAAGAGAAGTAGACCTGTAGCTGGCTAGCTAGCTGACTGGATATTACATGAGAGCTGATGGTAATTTCTTGACAATCTTTTGTTGCTGCTATGTTAAAGTACATGTTAAAGTACATTTTACACCTTCCTCTGACCTCTGGCATTTTGCGCACTTTTACTTTAAGTATTTTCAGTTTTAAAAGTACTTCTGACCATCTTTCTAAACAGGTAACCTTTTAAACGACACAATAAAATAACAATTAAAAAACACCAATAAACGGTTGTTTTTTTTAATCAAGATTTTTAATTGATGTCGACTGCACTGCATTCTTAAATTGGTGAAACGAGTAAGGCACCTTGCCTTTACCCATGAACTCCAAAAACTGCGAACATACGTTGAATATAACCGGGCTTAAGCAGCAGCACGGGATATACAGATAGATGGATAGATAGATATTTCATGGGTGTGTCTTTTTGTTCGAACAGCCTCTCGTGCCCCCCTCCCTCTGCCGTCAGTCATCCTCGTGAGCCAGCCTGTGCGCCTACAGCCGCCTCCGACGGGCGGGAAGCACGCGCTGGATTCTGTGGCTGATTTTCAAACTTTAAGCGTCTCCTGAGGAATTAGCCCCAGCCGCAGCTGCCACGGTACACAACACCGGGTCGGATACCGAGCGGGTGTAAGCGGAGGATTTGACCGGACGACGGAGGAAATGTGAGCGACAATGTGACGTTTCGGAGCCTCGACAAGGATTATCGCCGTCTCCAACCGTGGGCTGATTTTCCCTCAAAAGATAAGCGACTTTCGGCATGCAGAGCCTGCTGCGGATCTGCGAGCCTCCACCAACGTGAAGCAAGAGCGTAGCTTGTTAAAAGTGCAGCTTTAGCCATCGCTACAAGATTGCTAGTTTTCTCTGAAAGTGCATTTCCTCCCTAAAAACGCTCTCGGAATATCAGAGTCAGCGGTGTGATTTATAATTGATAACGGAGGACGGAGCTGCCGGACACCGCCCGGACCGGGATTTCATCCTCTTTGGGGAAAAGAAAAGGACTGGCAGCTTCCAGCTGGGCGTGCAGACAGACGGAGACGACGCTCATCACCTGGAATGTTTGGAAAGTGAAATTGTTTTAGGTTATCTGTTTAAAAGGGGCCCTTACTGGAGGGATACCTGCATGATTTTAGGAGCAGTCCAGCCATTCAGAGCCCCTAAAGCGGAAGCTCCTATTTTTGTACTCAAGGACACCTTCAGTGTCGGTGGGTGTAGTTTCTTACAGCCTGGCAGTATTTGGGTTTTGAAGCACAAGCCGGAGCAGGATTTCTACGGGGACTTCAGATTATCGGAATTAAAGCTCTTTAGCCCCTCAGCACCACTTTTCTCTGAGGCTTGCTCTCCAGCATCGATGCAGATAGCTCTTCCGTGCCCGTTACTTTAAATACGCTATTGGAGTAACGTTACTTGGGCTTTTTGAGGCGAATAGGAGTTTTATCAACAGCGGTGTGACCTCCTCCCCTCTGCCACCCACCCATCCTGTTCTTTTCAGGAACTACGTGTACAGGAGTGTTTCTCGTGGCTGTGCACGGTAAGCCTACCGGCACCTGGATCCCTTCTTCGCCCCGTTTTTTTTCTTTTCTGCTGCCTAACCGCGCGCAAGTCTTTTCCGCTGTCTGAGCTCACTCACACACTCTCTTTCACACACACCGATTTTTTTTCAGCACCAGAAAACAAACAAACAAACAAAAAACTACCAAGATAGCCCCTCTCGCTTCATGTGCAAGGGAAGGAATCGCGCAAGAGGGGAGACCGTGAGTTGGGATAAGGTGCTGAGCCCGATCGGCTTTAAAGCATTTTATTGAGAGGGGAGTCCTCACTGTGATTTCCATTAGTGGACCGATCGGGGGAGAAAGACGAGAGGATTTTTGTGGAGGGGGTAGAAAAGAGACACATCAGGAGGAGAGGAGTTGGTGATCGATGAAGGTAAGGCTGATTGATCGGCTGTTAATAATGCAGTGTGTGTGATGCGCGCAGAGGATGCTCGGTGGGACCGAGCTCTGCTATGCGGTTAATTTTTTTTCGCCCCTGCCACGGGGATGCCAGGCTCATGTTAGAGCCAACAGTAGTTTTATTCTTAGTGCCCAGGAAATGAATCATCGCTGTAATCTGATTAGGCTCCTCCAGAACCCGGCTCAGTGTGCGACATCTCTGTGTTGTTTGTGGGGGCACTGTCAGTGGCACTGCCGTTTTCTGAGGCTACAGACAGTTTATTTAGAGCTCTCCAAAAAGCTGAACTCTCCGCTGCTTCGAAGACAAACTGCTGTTTTGGCTCTGTGGACATTTCTTTGGCGCTTGTATTGGTTTCCGGGTGCACCGGCCAGGCTGGCAGCCCCGCCGTGCCTGTGTATGGGAATGCGCGAGTGCGTGCACGCATGCTAGGTTTCGCGCGCGTGAATGAATGCGTCCGTTCACGCGCATGCGTGCGTGTTTGTGAGTGGGAGCGCAGTGATAGAAGAACCCATTTTGGGGAGCTCTCTGTTTCTGTCTCACTCTCCGTTTCTAAAGCTGCCTCATCATGCCGCTCCAGCTGACTGCCGTTACAACCGCATCTATTATGAAGGAGGCTAGGAGATGAGAACAAGAGTGAAGGAGAGGTGACGCGGGTGGGGAGGAGAAGGTGATACAGGAAGGGAGGAGGTGGAGAGAACAGGAGAAGGTGTAGAGAGGGGCAGAGGGGGCCGGATAATAATGGGAAAACAAGAGGCATTGTTCCCAGAATGTGTTGGATATAAATCAAAACATAATTATAGCTTTTATTGAGCCTTTAACTTCTGCAGCTACGTGCTCAAAGAAGCAGGTGCTCTGGGAACCATCACACCTGGTCATTTATTGTGCAAGCAAAAAATCCCAGGGAAACAAGAAACATAAAAACAATCAGGCCAAATGCTGTTGTGTGAAAGCTGGAAGATGCAGAGAGGAGCAATGCACAGCAGGTTCTTTGTCTGGGATTTTTGTTAACAGAAGGGAAGGAGCCAAGGAGTGGTTAGGAAAAAGGGACAGCTCCACACTGAGAGAGCTTCTGTTCCACATAAAGATCTGAAAGGGCCAACTGAAAATATCTGCAGATGGTAGCTTCAGTCAAGCTCTGTGTAAATAATCATTCTGTACATTCGATAATCTTTAATCCTACAACTGTTTACAACTTGCATAGTTCCCATTTCTGTATAGCTGTATATCCCAGATTCTGTAAAGTTATTTATTTCATATTCTGTATAGTTTTTCATATTTATATCCTGTTCATATCCTGTACATAGCTTGTACTCACTACAGCCTGTACATACTTATAGTTATAGAATATTCACAACATACTTCATACCGTGTACATTATAACATACCATAATAGACCCATTTCTGTAATATACTCACATATCTATATTATTGCTAATATATATTGTAATATATCTATATCACTAAAGCACTTCTGGATGGATGCAAACTGCATTTCGTTGCCCTGTACCTGTGCATGTGCAATGACAATAAAGTTGAATTCTAATTCTAATTCTAAGCTACCAAGTGGAGGATTCAGGACCATGGAGAGCTCCACAGGGGCCGGCATTGCTGAGTTTGCACGTGGCCACTGTAATGTCAGAACCACAGAAACCTCCTACACCGTGCAGCAGGGAGCCTGACATACAGGTGTTTGGGTGCCCATAGTATGGTGATAGCACCATAAACAAGTCCAGTAGCTTGTGGTTAGATTTAAACATGTTAAAATGAATTCAGGATCACAGAGAGCTCCTTAAAGGGCCTAACTTGTTTTCAGCAGAATAGATGGAGTCAGTGCATTTTCAGATCCACTTATAGTTTCCACTTCTTCTTCAGAAAGAATTTTCTGAAATCAGACCCTCTTTTGTTTGGTGTCAGCACCTGGGACACCTGAACAGCTTAAACACAACTGGTTGTACTTTGTGGTTAAACATGCTATTGTGAATTCAGGACCACAGAGCACTCATTAGGGCCTCACTGCTGTCTAAAATGTTTCAGGCACAACAAAAAGAAGTAATGTGGTTACAGCATGGGTAAATTGCAGGAGCAAGCTTTGACTTGGTGTAGCTTCAGTGTTGTATTTTGTATCAGTGTTTTTTTTTTTTTTAACTTGGTATTTATAGTTTGGAAATGTTTAGCTTTAGTTCATTTTTCATAGAGCAGGGATATGTTGAAGATACCAGGCATGAGGAAAAACAGAAGATGACACAAGATTCATAGATGTAGTGAAGGAGGACGTGCAGAGGGATGGTGTGACAGCAGATTACTAGGGACAGGGTGAGCTGGAGGTAGATGATCCACTTTGGTAAGAACTTAAATATTATAAGATGGAAAGTATTTTTCAGAGGAACAATATAAGAACTATCGGGTGTGACAACACTGACAAAGGCTAACTATACTAAACTATTTAAAAACTGCATTTTTATTTAAGTTAAATTTTCTAAGCACACAGTATTGTTCAGTCTTATTTTCAAAAGCCTATTTTTTTGCCTTCAGTTTGAAAAAAGTGTATTTTTACACCTAGTTTTAGTTTAAATTCAGTTTGCGTTCGCTCTAACCTTGGTCAACACCATGGACAGCTCCTGCAATGCTGGTGGTGCTTTGCAGTTTAAACATGTTAATATGCATTCAGGACCATGACCCTCCTTCAAGGGTCCAGCATGTTTCCAGTATGGTGGAGAGATATGATGAAGAGCTATCAATGATTTCAGAATCATTAATAGTTCTAAGATACGTACAGTGTAGAAAGTCAGTAATATGAGCCCCTCTGGTTTGTTTTAAGCACCATGGACAGTTCTAACACAGTTCCAACACCCATGCCTTCACTTTGTTGTTAGACCTGAACCATGCAGAGCTCGTCAAAGGTCAGGAATAGTGCAGTAGATGCTGACCTTTGATGGCATTCAACAGTCCTCAGCACAATGGAGTAAGCTTATCTGGGTTCAGAGTCACTGATACCGCTTTTCCACCAATGGAAATTGTTGTCATTGTTGGCTTTCAGGACTCAGCCCACATTTTGCCAGGTTTGAGAAATGTTATCATCAACATAGCATTACCAGCAGAAAGTCATGGCATACAGAATGGACTGCATTTGCCAAACATTGGTGAATTTCTTACAGAAGCCCCGCCATAGCCACAATGTTAGGTGGAAATCTGTGTAGCTCTCGGTTGATCACTGGCTTTGTGTCAGCAGAAATTAACTATTGAGTTTGAGTTTCACAAGAATGTAGAGCTGTCTTTAAGAGGTTCTACTTAATTTCACCTGCAACGTAGCTGCTTTTAGGTTGTGGATACATTCTGTAGTTGAAATTGAATGTTTATCATGTACTACTGGGACATGAACTCATCACACACATAAATAATGTTATGGTAAAGCATAACATTTTCTAGCTGGTGAGCCCTTGAATCCCTCTGCCAGGTGGGCTTTTGGGGATCACATTTGTGTTTCTCATCATCCACAGTATGAGCCAGTTTAAAAAAATAGCTCTGAAGCTGCTCCTGTGCTGTTTACCGCTACATCTTTGTTTTTTCTCCATCTGTGCCCGGGGACTGCACAAGGTCATCCTGTGCAGCCATTATCAGATACATTTCATGTTTCTCTTGCTGTGGCCTAGACTCACTCCAGCTCTGGGCATTTCCATTCTCTTCCAACAGGCTAAAGAGGGAAAAACAACAACAACATCCAGCTGGACAAGCAGTTATTGTACATAGTCAAATCTTCCCTCAAATTAAAAACAAAATTTTACTGATACATATGAGTTTGTCCCAGATCTGATTGCAGTGAAGAGCTCCACCAAATATTCCAGAGATAGTATAGCTCTTTAAAAAAAATAACCCAACAACACAAAGAACTCCATCATAGTGTCATTGCCACAATGAGTGCCGTGTTAGTTTCCCACTAAGCTTCTTGTAATTCAGAATTAGAATCAAGCACTTTGGAATTAAGAGGAGTTATCGTTAAAAATATTTATAGTGACAGAAACAGATTTCACTGCCAAGTTCTGACATTTTATCCCAAACAAGGACTACAGCTAGTTACTGTAGTCCTTGTTACTGCACATCAACCAGTTCTCCATCCACTGCAGGTTCTGGTTAAAGTGGCACTCCAGCTCACAGTAGACCTCTTGGGCAGAAATAATTGATGGTTACATTGGAGTACATTTGCAGGAGGACATCCTTTCTTGAAAAGCAGCTGAATCACATAGTGGACCACAATAACAACCTGATTGTGGTGGGGAAACATGAGATGGGGAAAGTTCCAGGCTTTCAAAAACTTTCAAAATAAGACTAACAGAATTGTCAGTGAAAGCGAAATGCCGTTAATATTACATGGGATGTATGAGTATGAGTAAAGTCTTTGTGTGGGAAACACTACTATCACTTTTGATTAAGTGCACTTACGGTGCATTAATGTTCTGCAGGTTTAAGCCTGTCATGCTGGAAAATATAATCAAGGAACGCTTCATCCTCATCCCCACAATCGGAGTCAACGTATCTAAGCTGGTCAGGCTTGGTATCATGTAAACATTACTAGATTTTTATTTTCTGCTACTTCTTTTTTTTTTTTTTAATTACCACTGCACAGATGTATGCTCCCTCTCATAATTTGAAGCTAACCTTTTATATCTAATTGTCGGTACTTGCAGAGAGAGACGAGCTGCCTTTATATCTACATGTTTAAAGTTAACTGCCTCCTGAAAACATCAGAACTTATCTTCTGCATTACATGTGCTCACAACAGCACTGGCATTGTTTCAGCATATTAGGGGCTGTGTGTGAAGTTGCAGTGGTTTCAATATCTTATTAGGAGCCCGAAAAGCTGCGAAAGCTTCAAGGACAAACTGAATTGGAAGCACAGATTAGGAGAGTAGAACGTTTTGATAGGTGTTACATTTCTCCCATATTTATGTTTTGTTAATATTGTGTCCAAAAAACTTTAATTATTTTTTCGTCACCCTTTCCAGTCTGAGTTTGGGCTGCGAGTTCGGTGTGAATGTGTGTTGTAAGTTGTATACATTTTATTAAAATACATGTGGTTGCACAAGCAGAAGAACAACACCAGCCTGGTAGAAGGAGACAGGTGGACAGACAGGCAAGCAGACTATTTGGCTTGTGCGCTCTTACTCATACAGTGAGCAAGACACAGACTGGCTTAAAGCAGGTAGGCAGACAGACACCAGACATGTAAAAGAGCAGTTGAAGCAGGTGGCTGTGATAATAGACTGAAATGTGTTAATGTGGCTGCAGTGATGCATTGTTTTGTGGTGACTGTTATCATATGGAGAGCATTACAATAGGCTTCACATCCCATTTAGCAAACAGTGAGCAAGAGCACATCCCCACCTCCACACTTACTCTCAGTACAGCACTTTGATGCGTTTCCCATTTTCTGCTACCTCTGACACATTTGTTGCTCTTTTTGTCAGATGGCAGAGAAAAGATTTTTGAAACCTCTGCAAACACGGCTGAAAATGTGACTCACAACAAAGGCTCTGGATACTAAAGCTGGAGTTTGCACCTGTTTGGGTTGCAACTAATCACAGTTTACGTTTTGATTATTTCTCGAAAATAAAGTAAAATAAAGTAATGGTACCCTTGTGGCTTCTACCAGTCACTTGTCAGTCTTGAAGCTCTGTGGAGAATGACCAGTTAATCTAATGTATGTGTTTAGTTTGTGGGAAGCTGCTAGAGGGACAACAACAGCTCCAGCAAGGCTGATTCAAGACAAATATAGGATGAAACCCGTCTCGGTGTGTTAAATATGTATGTCAAGTCCATTTCTACACATATTTAAATCTAAGAGTAAAATTATTTTACATGTCTTTTGGTAACTGGCTAGAACAGCATGTCTCTTGTTATTGCTCCTTCAAATGTGGAAAAATAGGCAAATATGAATTATTTACTGTATGTGAACAAATACAAACCATCTAGTTGTTCAGCAGGCAGTCTGGCCATTACCTTTGTCTGTGATTAGACCTCTACCTACATAGCAGCTCAAAAAAAGAGTCTGAAACATTTCTAATTTCCTCTGAGGCTTCATTTGTTGGAAAAAGTTGGAAGTTGTTTTTCTACTATGTGATTGTGTTTTGATCTCTAGCAGCTGTCATGTAGGAACCTGCTTTAGTTTTTGGAAGTGCTTTTTCTTACTGATACCCAACAAGGATTGTTATGTAACGACGCTGTCACTCCAGGTACAGAAAAGCAGGTAAGAGCCAGTCACAGGAATCCAGATCATAAATGTTCATTTACATTCCAGCGGAAATTCTCCATCCCGTCTGGTTAAAGAATTAATCTGCAGCTTAATCTCCCAATGTAGAACTATACCCCCAATCCCTCCGTCTATTCACCCATCTGTTTCCTCGTCCATCTGCCCGTCCAACCAGGCAGCCTGTTTTCCCTGCCTGAACTCACTTTGTAGTCTTCCTTCCTGCTTTCTTTTCCCTGTTGCAGGTGCTCTGCAGGTGGACTGTTTTCATCCTGAGACACTACATTAAAATGAATGACGCTAATCCGTACTTCATTCTACAGCCCGCAGGAGGTCCTTCCTAGCAAATTTCATTTCTTCTCCACTCTCACTGCTTTGGAGGTGTCCCCCCCCCCCCAGCTTATTCAGCCACGGTGTGCCAACGCGACAGCACTAACAGGACTACTGCTGCAGAAATAGCAACTTAAATTACTATAATTTAGAGGTGTGTATTTATCGTAATTCTTCCCCATTTTAGATCTCTTGGTTCCATTATGCTAAAATGTTACTGTAATGGCCGAATGCTGGATTCAAAATCAGTGTCAGCTTTGCTGTTTCATTTTCTAGTTAATCTCAATGTTATTTTTTTTACCCAACGTTGTAATGTCCACACCCACACAAACACACCACAAATACTGTAATCATGGTGTTAATTTGTTTCTCCTGCTCCTCTTTTTCACCTCGCCTCCTCCTGATTTCTCTCCAGCTTATTTTTGTACAATCTTTTTCTCAAAAGATTGTGCGATGATCTTTTTTTTTCATAAATAGATGGCAGAAGTGTGACCTACATTTCTACCGAAATAAGGGATTGCTGTGTCTTTGCTTTGTTACACTAGTGGAGAAATTAACAGCGGTGTAAAAAATGATTGCCTCTAACTGCATCCCAAACCCAAAGTACCTGTTTTTGTCAAGATGTCAGGAGCTTAATGTAGATGTTTCTAATTTGCCAAGGATGACAGGAGCAATGTGTGAATTCAGTTTTAAAAAAACCTCCACACTGAGAAATGAAGCAGTATAACACCTCAGGGTAATGCATCTGTTAAATAACAAAATCTGTTCCTAAAAATGGTGTCTTCCGCACATTAAAGCAGTCAAGCATTGAAGTAAATCAATTAAATTGGTTAAAGCCATGAATTTATTTTAGAGTTTAACTGCTAAATTAATGATTAGCACTATAAAGAGGGATATACTTTATTTAAAGAACACATCGGGTAAGTTTTACAACTGGACATTGTGTCTTCCTTGTGATGTAAAACAAACGTTCCTGTCTGAAATGACAAACCACATTCCCTCAGAGGACGGTACGAATCCAGACTCACAGCAGATGACTCTGAGGTGTAACAAGGGGGTTGTTTCTTTCCTCTGCCCTGCCACTGGAATGAGTCTTCATGTGTGATCTGACATCTTAGGGATTAATGAGAAAATGGTGAAACGTGTCAAGTCTAAATTGAATATGAGTCGCTGCCGGTGCGGACCCCCGGAGGACTGTCAGTGCGAGGACACATAACAAGAACAACTCCAGTGTAAATCCAATATGCATATCAGCGTGCTAATCTCAGCAGGGATGTGATCTAATGCTCATCACATTACACTCAGTTTTTCTGTTTCCATAGCAGTCAGTCGCTCCATCACGCTCTCCCCGTCTTTCTCCTTTCATGCCCTTCCTTCTCCTATTTTCTTTATTATTTTCCTTTCCTTTTTCAAGTTGAAGGTCATATCTGACAGCATGCTGATGGATGGTGCAGTACAATTTGGGACACATGAGAACAGCGTGTGTGTGTGTGTGTGTGTGTGTGTGTGTGTGTGTGTGTGTGTGTGTGTGTGTGTGTGTGTGTGTGGTGGACACGTTCAGTAAGAATACGCCAGATCAAAAATGGTGAGAAATGATACATTTATTTTTTTTTTGGTGACTTTCTTAAAGTGTCACTTCTTAAGCGGCGCAAAAAGAATAAAATGTTGATCATCAATTAGCTTGTATCAGTCTTGAGGATTTTGAAGTAGGATTTCGAGTGAATCCCACACTGTGGCTTTATAATTACACACTCAAAACATCAGTTAGAGATAGATTTCTAAGATTTCTGTGTCGGACTTCTCTAAACAAAAACGACTGCGCTGAGCAGATCATCTCAGAGTTGGTGTTAATAAATGTTGAACAACACTTTATTGAAATTAAGTTATTGGAATGGAAAAAAGCCTAAGAGGATAGTTGTAAATGAATAAATCTGGTTGTACTGGTTCATATGCTTGCACAGCACACTGCCACCAGGCACAGCAATCACACCCACTGTGGTCTTCATCACGGTTACACATATTTATTTTTCTGAAGAGGTGCACATCCAACCCAAATGTAAAGCAAATCAACAGAGGTCAAATGGACAGATCTTTAAGATCTTTATGAAGCAATCCATCCATCCATCCATTATCAGGGACACCTCCTGTTGATGTTGTGCAGCAGCAGTCTTTGTCTGAGCTTCTCATCCCGTCTCTGAGCCTGATCCCAGACACGCTTCAGAAGAAGCGAATTTATGCCATTTGCAGCTGTAATCTCATTTTTGGGTTAGTACTATCACTGCTTGTGGTCAGGTGAGGGGAGGAATGTTGATCGACCAGTAAATAGCTTTGCTTTTTTAAGCTATGTTAAATATTTCCTGCTTTCAACTTCTCACACGGGAGGATTCAATCACTGAAACCTCTTGGGAGGTGTTGAACATGCTTGAAGCTGATCTTGGAGCTGGTTAGCTGAAGCTAATTAATGTCACACTTAAGTTTGACAATAAAAAAAAAAAAACATGCCTTCAAAACACAGATAATAATTTCACTGCATCATGTCCCTTATGATGTAGTGGACTGTCAGTGCGTGCCATGTACTGCAAAGCCTCATGCAGCTCTGTTTGTCTGTCATACAGGGCTAAGGCTGTGCTGCTGCCGGCCCGCTTCTCCTCCTGAATCATGTGGAGCCTTTCAAAGGCCAAAGGGTGTCTTTGTGTGTCAGGCCCCTTTGAGATTAAAAGACTTGGGATTTTACCGGCAGGAATACGTGACTGCTGTAGAGCCGGATGTGACAGAGAGTGGGAGAAGCAGATGGAGGTTGCTGTAAGGTGAAGCCTCTGTAGATTTACCCTCCATTTCACTGTCCATCAGACACAGTTTGAGTGCACGCACACATGCATGTGCACAGACACGACAGGGAGGTAAATCAGTGCCCCTTGTTCTTGTGAACCCTGATTCCTCCGGTCTGCTCCTCCTCTCACCTTAACTCAGTGTTTTCTTCCACATCCTTGTTACTGTTCATATCAGAGATCTTCATGACTCACAAATCCCACTCTGAATTAAGTCTCTGTAATCGTTTGGAACTCTGGAACATTTTCTTCTGGGAATTTGCAAATCCCCTTAACCCTTTCCATCTGAGTGGGTGCAGTACCGAGACCAGGCTTTATATTCTTATTAAAATACAACCCATTTTGTGAAGGCTGCAGAGCATGGCACATTCAATGAAGAAGGCAGAAGAAGAAAACAGACACACAAACACTTTTCTGTTGCACTGAATTTTATGAAGATGGCTTTTTAGCTTTTAGCTTAGATTTTCAGAAGCTTTTAGAAAATATTGAAAAAGGGTACCTCTGACTCATCGAAGAGTTTTTTTTTTTTTTTTTTTTTCATATCTCGGTTTGGCTTTGTGATGGGAAGAGAAAGACTCGTGTCTATCTTAATAAGACAGATTACAGTGGTGGAGATGTTACCACCTGGCTCAAAGTAGACCTGGGCGATATAAGATTTTTTCATATCACGATATATTTTTTTCATTTCAGGCGATAACGATATATATCACGATATAAGCCAAATAATTATATTTGTAAGATTTAAATGTGCCGTTGCTCACAAGTAAAATGTGAAATAATCAGCAGCTTGTTTTGATTTAAATATTTATTTCCCATAATAAGTTCAACAGGGTATTAAGGAACACGAGACTTTTTCAGATAAATAAAGGCAAATATTGCAAACTACACAAAAGGCAGCCGCTAAAGCGTTTAAGTTTCAAAATAGAACAAACAAAACAGACTACTAAACTGTCAATTCCACTTAGAAACAAAATATTAATTCTAAAAATAAATCTTAGTTTGTTTTACAGAATAACAGACAAAACTGACTAACTTTTGTCAATATTAAATAAACTGAGAACTAAAAGGAAATTCTCAATCTCTCCTTGTTGTATAGCTGAGCTTTTCAAACAGTTTTAACAGTTACTTTAGTCTGACAAAAGCCGAATGACGAATTAGCGCTTCCAGTCAGAGATTGAGCATGCACCACTTTATTGTATTTCCAGACTTGCTTTCGGCACAATTTACAGCGCGCGCTACTCTGTTTTTTGTCAGACTTGAAATAGCCGAAATACCTTCACACTGCGGAACTTCTATGGCTCTTCTGTTCGACAATCTCTCCGGCATTGGAACCATCATCTGTTTTCTCTTCGGTAACCTTCGGTCACGCTCTCGGTTTCTCTAGTCGGCGCACTCATTTCCTCCATTACCCGGGCGGCACGGCAGCTGGCTGCTTCCCAAACAAATACACATGTGCGGCTTGGCACTTGTGCTGTACGTAACAAGTCACGTGACGTGACGCTGCGGCTGTGATTGGTTCGACTCTGCACTACTTAATTTGGATTGAATGTTTTTTTTTTTTTGTTTGTTTTTTAAAGAGAACAAGAGCGATGAGGCCTATCGCAATAGTTTAATTTTTCTATCGAGAAAAAGTTATTTCGCAATACATATCGTTATCGTTCTATCGCCCAGCTCTGGCTCAGTGTTTTTTCTTATTCTATGTGGTGGGGATGTTTTCTAGCCTGGAGCTTTAGAGGGCTAAAATACTTAAAGCCTTTGGATTTATTTGACTGAGACAGTAAGAAGCCAACACACTGACAAACCTGTTGATCAGTTTAGCTTTTACTGTGTGAAAAATAGCTCTTTATTTCTCATGACGGTAGTCACGATCTTCATCTGAAGTAGTATCCAGGTAGCCGAGACATTTGAAGCTGCTTTGGGCTGTGTTTGGCTCAGTTACTTTATTATTAGTTAGTTTTAATTTTTTTGTGGGCCATACATAGTCCAAAAGTCACAATACATCACACACATGGCTTAATAAGGCTGATCTGTGGTCAATCAAGGCTAAATGTGGCCAGTACAAAGCTTCGCATATGGGCCACGTGTGGGCTCATGTGTGACATGCGGCCATGACCCAAAATTGATTCTATTTGGACCGTCTTACAATTTAAATGCACAAGAAGATGCTTAATGTCTTTGCCCTACTTTCCAAGGCTATGTGTCTTTACAGTTTTTAATTGCCTCATTTTATGACTGTCAGTTTCATCTGTGTTATCATTATGTGATCGCACAGTAAAAGACGATGTCCATCTGACAGTGAGGTTGTGAAACCACCTTTTAACATTTTTTTTTTCATAAAATATTTAACCATGACAACCCCCCCACACCCAAATCACTCTCTCACTCTCTCACACACACACACACACACACACACACACACACACACACACACACACACACACACACACACGTTGGGACATCTAATTGACATAATGCTTTCCCTAGCCACGTACGCTAACCCTAACCATCAAAAATGAATGCCTGACCATAAACCTAATCATAACCCAATTGTAACCCTGACATTAAAACCACATCTTGAGTCTCAAAAATGAGGACTGGGTTTTTGGTCGATTTGGTTCCCATAAGGGCTGTTGGTCCCCACAAGTATAGTAAACGTCTGATTTTTGTTCCCCACAAAGACGTTAATACCTGTCCATAGATACATATATTCACTAAACTATCATAATGGTTTGGGTTCAGTAAAAAGACTTTTGGCTTCATAGAATAATACTGAACTCCTTTTCTTTCTTTTTCAGCAAAACCCAGCAGGTGTTAAATAACAGGCTTCATAGAAACCTAAAAATACCCCAGAGATCTTTCTGCCCATCTCTGTCTGTCTAGTTCTCTTTGTCTCCGTCTCTCTCCCAAACACTCCTATCTCTCCGTCCTCCTTATTAGCCTCTCTTCCTCCTACGTCCACTCTTCCTCTCCAATCCATGCCTCTCTTCTTCCCCTCACTCACGCCTCTCTCTCTCTCTCTGCTTTCAGTGTAAACACAGCCTGTGATTCAGCGCTGCTGCAGTTCAGCCATCCTGCTGAGGCAGAAAATGGAAGCTTGTTTTTAGCATTGAACGCTCAACTCGCCAGGATAACTACAAACTATAGGATGGAGGGGCATCAAAGCAAGAGTGAAGGAGGAAGGAAAAGCAGGATTAAAGAGAGATAGACAGTGAAGGGCAGAGAGAGAGGATAGATCGTAGCCAATTACGTGGCTCAGCTTAGTGTGAACAGTGGGACTGGGTGCTGTCAGCGGCCTGATAAAAATAGACACAATCTATTTGGATGTGTGTGTGCGTGTGTTTTTGTGTTTGTGTTTGGTTATTGTATTTGCACTCTTGTATCAGAGTTTGTTTTACACATGTGCACCACTACTAGCATTTAGCTCCTGATTAATTAGGTATCACAGTTGTGTATACATAAGTGTGTGTGTGTGTGTGTGTGTGTGTGTGTGTGTGTGTGTGTGTGTGTGTGTGTGTGTGTGTGTGTGTGAGAGAGAGAGAGAGACAGAGAGAGAATAGTGCAGAAGGATGGCAGGGAGTAAACAAAATTTGTTTAACTGACTGAGTTTCGCCTTCCTAGTCAGGATGAGTAGTACTACCCCCCCCCCCCCCTCTCTCTCTCACACACTCTGTCAGAGAGACATTTGACCAGAGCTACCATGACCAATTATAAAATCACCTCTGAAGTAGTTTGTGTGTGAACACTCTCTCTCTCTCTCTCTCACACACGCTCACACACGCGCACACACGCGCGCACACACACACACACACACACACACACACACACACACACTGTGCTGAATGTCATGTTTGATGTAATGAGTTTCATGGGTGAGTGTCTCCATGTAAGGTAATGGTAAAGGTGAGATGAGAGCTAATCTGTCACACACTGGCAGCGGCGATGGACAAGAAGAGAGAGAAAGAGAGAAAGGGCAGAAGAAGGGAAGGTAACGTGAGAGGAAGCAGGGTGAAGTGAAGGAGGGAACATACAGAGAGAATGGGATGTGAGAGGTAGAGGCAAGAAAAAGAGAAGGAAAGACTGTTTTGTTTTTGAGTCTTCTGCTTCAAATATAAATACATGTGAGGAATCTATTTTCACAATTGCCTGACAAAATATTAAAATTCTGTGGATGAAGACATTTCTTGATGGGTAAAAATAGAGAAATAACGTACCTGCCAGCAGCTCAGACAATCTGACACATGAGACGTGGCAGAGAAATAGTGAGAGGAGATGTTCACCTGAAGGCACACAGGAATTACAGTACATAACACAGATTGATAGGTGATAATATTTGATGCAGTTGCTTGTTTGGGTAGTGCTTAAGCTCCACCATCTTGGGCAGCAGTTTGTGGCAGTAGCCCCTTATTGGCAGCATTAATGTTAACCAGCTCTCCACCTGCTGTGTGTTCTGGTTACAGCAGCCCTCCAATTTACAGCAGATCACAATTATATTATCACCTGCTGCAGTGCAGACAGTGGAGCTGAGGTCTGTCCAGCAGCGACAAGGACCTCCGCAATAAACTCTAACCTGTAGGGCAGTGGCTGTCAAACTGTGGGGTGGGTCAGACGGGTGGGAGCACCTGCAGGTGGGGTGCAGATCAACGGGAAAAGTGGGAGGGGGTATTTGGGATCAAACTAAGTTTAATAAATGTGATTTTTGGAGGGACGAATAAATTAAAAAGGCATTGCTGATGCTGAGATCCTAATCATGATCATGAATCTATTTTTAACAACCAATATGTGATGTGGATGTGTTTGGCTGCTTGATGAGAGAAAGTTTGAGAACCACTGCCTTAGGGGAACAATTCAGTCTGTCTGTAGGAAGGACTGCATGATAGCATGTAGATCGATGGATCCCAACAGGAAATGCATGTGAGAGTGAAGCGTTCACCATGATGTGACCTTTTGCTTAGTCCCGTCTTTCAGCAGTGAGCTGAGAGTTTCTGATGTCGTATTAGTGTTCTGGATGTGCAAAATGTTGATTGAAGGGTGAGTGTGGCTCACACTGTTGTGAGGTGTAAATCATGAGATTCTGATTGAGGCTTTTTGTTTTTTTACTATAATGTGACCATCATTTCCAAAATTTACATCATGTCATATTCAGTAAGACTTAATCCCAGTGATTGTAACTGCATAGAGAAAAACGTATGCTAGTGCTGGTTACAGTCTGAATCAGTGGGTCCCAAACGTTTTTTGCTAGGCCACCCTTTGTACAAGGTCTTTGCCTCCATTGCAGTTTATTCCACAGCTCAAACCTTTTGTAAACAATTAAACAAATAAAATAAATAAAAGTAAACTGCAATAAATTAAATTAGGTTGCAATAAAATAAACCAATCAACAAATGAAATTATGGTGTAATTATTTAACATATAGTTGTTTTGGTTTTTTGGTTTGTTTTTTTCCTTTGTAAGAATATTCAACATTGCTATTAATACATTTTTCCAAAAATGTCTCTCTGTACAAAATGGGTTTAACAACATAAACCCATTTTGCTTTCAACACCATTCTTCCCATGGGCCTGAAGGACAAGCTGGAAAACACAGGAGTCGACCAGCACCTCACTACCTGGATTTTGGTCTACCTCACTGAGCGACCACAGTATGTGAGAACTCAGGGCTGTGTGTCGGACAGGGTCGTCTGCAGTACGGGGGCCCACAGGGAACGGTTCTGGCTGCGTTCCTCTTCACCATCTACACTGCAGACTTCTCCCACAACTCCACCCAGTGCTTCCTGCAGAAGTTCTCTGATGACTCTGCAATAGTCGGCCTCATCACTGATGGGGACGACAAGGAGTACAGAGAACGGACCCAAGGCTTTGTGGACTGGTGCCAGCAGAACTACATCCAGATCAACACTATTAAAACCAAGAAGCTGGTGGTAGACTTCCGCAGGCACAAACATCCTCCACTGCAACCACTGAACATCCAAGCTATGGACATTGAGGCTGTGGACAGCTACAGGTACCTTGGTGTTCATCTGAAAAACAAACTGGACTGGACTCATAATTCAGACGCCCTCGACAGGAAAGGGCAGAGCAGGATGTACCTGCTGCAGAGACTCGGGTCTTTTTGAGTGAAGGGCCCACTCCTGAAGACCTTCTATGACTCTGTGGTGGCCTCAGCCATCTTTTATGGTGTGGTCTGCTGTGGTAGCAACATCTCTGCCGGGGACAGGAAGAGACTGAACAGGTTGATCAGAAGGGCCAGCTCTGTTCTAGGATGCCCCCTGGACCCTGTGGAGGTGGTGAGTGACAGGAGAATGGTGGCTAAGCTGTCATCCATCCATGCATCCATCATCCAGAGTGGGCGATCGTGGCTCAAGAGTTAGCAGTTCGTCTTGTAATCAAAAGGTTGCCGCTTCGAGCCCCGGCTCGGACAGTCTCGGTCGTTGTGTCCTTGGGCAAGACACTTCACCTACCGCCTACTGGTGATGGCCAGAGGGGCCGATGGCGCGATATGGCAGCCTCGCTTCTGTCAGTCTGCCCCAGGGCAGCTGTGGCTACAACTGTAGCTGCCTCCACCAGTGTGTGAATGTGAGATTGAATGGATAGTGGAATTGTTAAGCTCTTTGAGGGTCTTGAAAAGTGCTATATAAATGACATCCATTATTATTATCCCTGTTGGACAACATCTCCCACCCCATGCAGGAGACTTTGACAGCACCGAACAGCTCCTTCAGTGTCTGCGGCGCCCACGGTGTGGGATGGAGAGATTTTGCAGGTCTTTACTCCCTACTGCTGTCAGACTCCACAACAAAGACTTTTGCAGCTGATCAAACACACAAACCCACACATGTGCAATAAGACTAAGAGCAATACTCTTTTCTGATAAAGTTGTATTTTTACTCAGTTGTATATAGCATTTGTATTCTATTTTTATCCTATTGTATACAGTATTTTATTCTATTCTATTCTGTACAGTTGTGTACAGTATATTATTGTTATTGTGTTCCAGTGTTCTCTAATTTTTGCTATATAACTTTTGCACTGTCCACTTTCTGCTGTGACAAAACAAATTTCCCACGTGTGGGACTAATAAAGGTGATCTTATCTTATCTTAAACAACTGTGGGATACTGTTTGTGTTCCCGACGCAGGGGAAACTGAAATTCTGTCAGGGAAACCTACCCTGGCACCGCTGTTGTGCAGGTGAAGCCAAAGGCAAGATATGCTTCATCACATTTTCTAGTCTTTGGCTTGGAAGGAAGTTGGTTTGGAAGCATATTTGGTGATGCCTCATCTGCTGCGTTTGTGTGGGAGCCCCGTCAAAAAAAAAACCCCGCAATGGCTCTGCGCCCCCACTTTGGGAACCTCTGGTCTAAATCAAGTGTCAGAAACGTGTTTCCTTGTGTATGTGATGCACTTTATTTTGCTTGGTGCTGAATAATCTAAGTTTAGTTTAATTAACTGCTTTTCCAAAGTGGTAAGGGACATTTTTGTGTGCAGGGCCCTGATGGAAGTTTATTTACCCAGTGTTCTGTGAACTTCTGATGACAGATGGTATTGTAGATTCGGCTCAGTGCAGGGTTGCTGTCATCTCCCCGGTGACAGACACGACTTCCCTGGCATCCACATTATCTACAGTTTCATGGAACTGGCCTGCAGTAAAATTCATAGCATGCATACTCATGTGTCATGACTGTTAATGGAAGTTACTCCTGACTCCTCTGGTGGTTTGTTGTATAACTTGTGGATTTTATAAACTGTTTTACACCATCTGTGTGATATGTAATGACTGAATAAACATAAATATGGTTCATTTATAAAAGTCTTAGGGCTTAATGACAAATAAGATGATGACAATATTTGTCTGTTGTGTCACATCAATTTTGATTTGTTTTAAGACGAGCCGGGAGACTCTAAAATGTTCTTTTTAAGATGAAAACTTAGTTTTCTGAGTGTAAAATTCATAAGACATTATCATCATCTTGCATCCCTAATAATCAACATTATGCATATTTTGGATTAATTACTGTAGTTAATAATATAAGCTTTAAAATGACAAAGGATTTGAATGTACTAATCACAAGTCCACAGAAACTGTCCACGGCTCATATTTTTGAAGCTGGATTTATGTTTGGATTTTTACCTTTAAATAGCTTCATTTGGCAAATTGTTAAAAGTTAAAGTTCTATCATGAAAAGGAGTTTTGAAACCTTTCTCTTTGTCATTTAAATAATGACGGAGTTTTCCTCTGCATGTTTATGGCTCGGTACGCAGCCATTTTCCTTTGTCATTTGATATTTATGACATTTGATATTTATGACAAAGGAATCCTTAATAAGCAGAGAGCATTTTCCTGTTTTGGGGGCTTTACTGACCCTCTAAAAATCCTAAAAACTTCACTGCCTTGAAGCTGGATCTTTGAGTTTTCTTTTTCCATTCAAACCTTACTTATTTTGAGGAATGTGGTGTTCAATGGACAGAAATGAATATTTAGTGTGTGGATGAAATTGAATCCTTTGTTCTGTGTATGCTGGAGCTCGCTAGGTAGGAGATTACTTTTCCATTGGTGCACTTCCCCCTGGAGGCCACCATAAAATGAATACACTCAAGAAGCTGCGAGGGCTTCCAGCTGTAAGCATCCATTAAAGACTGTGTGAACTCACTCATATATTAAGAGCCATTACGATGTTTAAAAGGAGAGAGTTTGAGGTGTTTAAGGCTTATTTATTCACACACGGTTGGTTAAATGACACATCACATGTCATTTGTAGCTGAATGGTGAATATCCACATTTATACCGCTCTTGGAAAATGGACTGCTGTATTTGCATGAGAGTGTGCCTTTACGGCTCCGCTGAGGACCAGGGTAGAGAGTTTTAATGGTGCTCATCATAATGCCATCTTCAATCATTCATGATTCACCTTTCTATATACATTACTGAATATTTTAAAACTCCTTTTAATGTTGAACTCATGTGTGTCAGGAGACCTGGCTGCAGGTATATGGCTTTGTGTCTGTGTGTGTTTTTGGGAGCTTGTATTCGTATCTTTGTGGGGACCAAAAATTGGAAGGTTACTATACTTTTGGGGACCAACACCCTTTACGGAGACCAAAACTCTGGTCCCCATAAGTTTGAAGGCATTTTTGAGACTCAAAATGTGGTTTTAGTGTCAGCATTACAATTGGGTTATGGTTATTTTTAGGGTCAGGGTTAGGCATTCACTTTTGATGTTAAGGTAAGTGGCTAGCGAAAGCATTATGTCAATTAATTGTCCCCACAAGATCTGAATACCTGACGTGTGTGTGTGTGTGTGTGTGTGTGTGTATAAACCTTAAGATCCTGTTGAGACTTTTCAAAATAAACTGAAATGTGTACATTGCTGTGAAACATCACATTTTAGAATATGCATCAAACAAATTACTTAAAATATAAAATGACTCCGGGTACATGACGCCCAGCTGAAAACACTTTCACACAAATTTAGTTGCCGGGGTTCACAGAATTTACAGAAAATGTAAAATTTTTGTGATATACATCGTTGTCGGGACGATAAATGTCTCATGTCGGGAAATGAGATTTCGGTTGCACAGCCCTGGTCACACAGGATAGTGTCAAAAATATTTCATATTTGTTTGAATGAAAGAATTGAGCTGTAGACCAATAGGGTCGTAATAATTCTACGTTTCAGCTCATACCTGGGTTTTTCTTTAGAATAGATAGATAAAGAACCTCAGTACCACTTGATTGGTAATTAACTGGTTTTTTGATGTCTTTCTAAATATCATTTTATCATTGAGGAAGACATCTTTCACAACAAATCTCCAAAATCACAGTCCATATTTTCATACCTTTTTTTTCTCTCCCTCATGGCAATATTTTGCAGGGGGATAGGATGAAATACTCAAAGTAGAAAAAACATCCTTTACTACCAGCATGTTTATTTCATGGATGGGTGATGCTTGGAAAAGCCACAAGAGACCGTTCATATTTGTATCACAATTTTGGCCTTTTAACTAATATTACCGGCAAAGAGAACTTTAAAATTGGCAAAAACGACTGCCAAAAAGCCAAGTGCCAGATATTTCAAAGGAAGCAGGCATGTACAAATCTGCACTGAGTTTAGCGAGTAAAGTTTTGCAAGTGCTAACAAAGTAGGTTACCAACCTGTCATGTTGCTGTCAGTGAAATTTTGAAGCCCTCTCAAAAAATTGTATTCAGGATGTAGAACCACAGTTTCATATTAAGCCTTCTTTCCATATTTTGTAATAAACGAGTTGCGTTTTAGTAGAAGTTTAGAAGAAAAATAATCCCCCATTTAATGGGCTGTCCTATATTAAAACAAATGGGTCGGCTGGACAAAGTTCTGTGAGTCTAATTATTTTTTTTTTGCTAAACGTGATTTTGTACTTTTCTTATTTGTTGTGATATTCTTCTCAGGGAAAATATGTGACTTTCATCCATCTATGCTCACAAGGTAAGCACTTCCTTACCTTGATTAAAAACCTGAATTACCCCGATGACAATGATAATTACTCAAAACTTACTATACCTACTTTATATGCCTTCACAAGGGATGTTGACTTTGCAGGTCAACATTTAAAAACCCTTTTGGGATGCTATTAGTATAAAAGGCCATTCAAAGGCAAAAAAACTGAAACAAACTAAAGAATATCTCTTGCTTGCTTTTTTTAAGGTTTTTGACCTTTGCCCTTCATACGCCTTTGTACACTGTGAAAACGAGAGAGGAAAAGCTGCGTGGGGTTTGGTCAGTCCTTTTTGACTGCACAGCTGTCAAAAACCAACAGAAATAATAGGTGCATAGTTTGAATCCTGGTGACTTTTACCTCGAGGTCAGAGGTCTGGTTTTCTGAAAATCTTGTGAATGCCATAACCTGAGAACATGGGATTTTAAAATGAATACCATAGGAGTGTCTACTTGGAGGCTGAGGGGTGATCGCCAGTATTTTCATAGTTTCCATTGTGACGCATAGCCCGCTTTGTCTCGACAGAATACCAGCTACAGACAGGAAACACACATCCTATTAAAATATATCTGTTTCAAAGTGTCCATGGACACAAACAGATTGATGTTCTGGCTGTCCGGACATTGTCAGATGTTTAGGATGACATTCTTGCATTATGACTGCTTTTACAACCGGTGTTTCAATATTAACTATTTAATAGCCATACTGCATTAAGCAACATACCTGAAAAGAAACTTGGAGCCGAAAACAACAAATGTTCACGTTTCCAGCAGTGAATAACAGTTAGAGCAGCTGTGACAGCTGAGGTTTAATTATATGCTGATGTCTATGATGTGTATAAATCTACCCAAATCTGTTAGATTTCATTGGGACAGTGTAGCTTGCAATAAACCAGTAATAATAAAATCAAATCTAAGTCTGTTTAGCTGGTGTGTAAAGGCTAAAGAAGCACTTTTGACATTTTCATCTGACTCTGATGAACTATTATTAAAATTTTTACATATAGCCATGACCAACCCTTTTTTCCTGTGACCTAATTACGGATACTCCACCCATAGGGATAGATAAGTAATGTTTGTCTTCATCAAATTTGAACTTAATGTCTTTGTAAATAAATGGTTGGTTTCCTGCCAAAGTGACTATTTGAGCAGAAAATATGATCAGCCACCCACAAAAATTACCTGGAGGTAATTTCACATCTGACTTTAGTGAGGAGCAAACAGCTTTCAGATAAGCATGTATTGGCATTCTTGCTTCATTAGCGTCTGCAGAAATACAGATTGAAGAGATGTTTGGTACAAACTGAGACACAGTATTGATCTAAACTTGTTTCTCTATGACTGATTTAAGTAGAAGTATGTCAACGTTGTAGAACAAAAAGGCTATCATGTTATACAGACAGCTGTATTCGCTTTGTAACTGCTGTGCAAGTTGAACTGAAGGTTGCCAAAAACCTCCAATCTCACAATAAACGCTTTGCCTGTGGGAGCCCCACAGAGTTTCAGCTGCCTTTCTAAGGTGGTATAGTCCAAAATATTCCAAAGTGAAAACTATATGATGAAGATTTTGGTGCAGCAATGACAACTTTATAAATTCAGGTTCAGATACAAGCAGCTTGATTTCAAACTGATTGGCAAAGACCAAGAATCATGTCGGTTTCATTTTATTGTTGCCAGAAACATGAGAGCCTACATCTAGAACACCCGTTTGTGATTAGATGGCAATGCAGGTGGAATCTGGAACATTCAGTAAAAGCAGCACACGTTCTAATAATGATAATATATTTGAAGCTGTGACAGAATACCTGCAGCGAAATGAATGTATCTTTTTAGATACCATTTGTTATTTTTCAAATTCTATATTTATTAAGTTATGTAAGCTTGTTTGCACAACAAGGCAAAATAATTATATAAACTTCTCTGAATCTAAATAGTGGACTTTGGTAGAATTAAAAAACAAGTGTAGTGCAGGTCTATGATGATTTTTAGTGCTACTATAATCTAGTTCTGATTCTGGTTCTGATTTGGTTAAGTCCTAAGTAGTCCTGATTTTGAACTGTTGTAGTCCTGTTTTAATTACGGATCAGTTCTGGGTCTGGTTGAATTGGGGTTTAGTCCCTGTGTCTTGATACAGCCCCGACTTTGTTCTGCCTTGCTGCTTAATTAAAAAACTAGTCGACTAGTCACGATTATGTCGACTATCAAAATCGTCAACGACTAATTTAATAGTCGACGGGTCGTTTGAAGCTTTGTAAGATCCCGAAAGATGCAGGAATAAGTAGTTTAGCTGTGTCCAAATTCAGGAACCGCATCCTCCTGTGCCCGGATTTGTAGGCCGATTACGTTACAGCGACATGACGACTGTCCAAATTCGAAGACTCTGACAAATGCACCCTTCATTTCCCCAGATTTGAAGGATGGGTCGGGTGTATACTTCGTGGCCCAACCTATCCCAGAATTCATAGTGCTGCGCAGCACGGTCCTCAGTTTCCAACAATGGCGGCAGCTACTATTTCTCGGCTCTCCAGAGGAAAAGTTTTGAGAATTTTGTTAGTTTTGAGCAGAGGGAGCAGAGGCAAGGGTAAGCTATGGTTAATTGTTTTGCATGGGTAAAATGTAATTTAATAACATGACAACATAAAACGGCACAGTCTCTCGACCCTGTGAAGCAGGTTATGGATTCGAAAATGAGCACATGCACACACCTGACGTACACAACACCCTAACCCTAATCTACTGTACTCTACATCCAATACAACATCAATGGAAAGGATCATTTGTCGAATGCCCTGTTATATTAGCCAAGCTTACATCAAAAGCAACTCATTGAATCATTCCACTAACTTTTCACATTGCTGCTGAAAGGATAATGCTCAGCTTTAAACCCAGAAACACTAAATAAATATTGCACACTGTTTTCAGATTTGATCATGTGCAGCATGTGCAATAAATACAGGCTCCAGGGTCATTTGAGGATACAGGCTCACTCGTCCTCAAATCAACATAGAAAGAGACAAAGCTAAACAGACTATGAGGTGAAAGGAGCACAGCAGCACCCAAGAGTTCTAACACACTATTATATTTTTCTTATTATTGTGGATTTGATATATGTATCACTGGTAATTGGATACCACTGACACATCCAAGGAATGTGAGAAAACATGCCTCAAAGCCTGTTAAGGCTTGAGATGTAAAAAAACCCCAATCGAACAAATGTTGTTCAGCCTCGAAACGTTGAACGTCCCCCTGGTGTGCGTTGCGCTCACCGGCCATGTCACAACACATCATGTCATTTGATAGCTGTAGCACACATTAGAAGCAGAAGAGTCATCAGACGATGACACCTTCCGATTTGGGGAGTGAATATGGAAATTAAAATATCTAAAACTTTCCCAGCATGGCTTCAATATCTGTGTGAGGGAATTTGGAGCTTTAAAACTGCCTTTTATAATAAACCACACATCTCACCAGGGTGAATCACAAGGCAGCCTGTCCAAATACCCGCTGCCAGTCTGCCAACCCCTGACAGAACTATTAAAAGTCAGCCACTGGCTAGGATGCGGTGCGACTTGAGTGTGAATCCAAGTAATCCTCAATCACCCTAAACCGAGAACCCAACCAATCCATTAACCCAGCTGTGCATTTCTGGGAGGCTTCCATTTCAGCTGATTCAAGATGAGAAGTGGTGTCCAAATTTCTGGAACAAACTGCTGTAGAAAGATCGTCGTAGAGAGAGGGATCGCTCCTGAATTTAACTCCATTGTATAACCTGAGTGGAAAGAATGAGAAATAGATTCTCAGGACTTAAACTGAAATACCTTTCAGTGTTTTGCACTGCTGCTGATGCATGGGGGAGGACTTTTGGAATTAGTTTAGTTGTGTGTTTTCTTGTTGACTTATGGGCATTATGTATACAAATCCTTTGTAGGGTGACTGGCTATAACTAAAAAAAAAATTGCTCCTAGGATTTGCTTTCCACCACTCTTTGAATTTCCTGTTATTGGTTGCCCCTTATAAACAAAAAGGCCAGGTAGGTGGGTCTTTTGTACCCATGTAAGATGAGCTCTCTGATGTCATACAAGAGTCGAAGGTAACTGCCTCGAACTGAGCGTTTAAAGCCGTCCGAATTGTTTTAAAATACCCTAAAGCATTGGAACAGTATGGCTGTGAGAAAAAGAAATGTATGAAAGTGTAATAAGTCAACTATAGTTGATGTTCAGAGCAGGAAACCTGTCTGTTTAAACTAGTTTCATTGGTCATGCTTTGATCAAATGAGCCATGACATCAAATTCAGACCAGCACTGACCAAACATCAGGGATCAGTTGTTGTCATTCTAAGTAACACATAAATAAAGACAGGACCCACAACAAGCAGATAATCCCACAGCATCTGGTCGGCTGTTCCACAGAGAACCGGAAGGAAAATGGGTTAAAGTGTCAGAGGGCAGCGGGGTCAGTGTGCCAAGCCAGGCTGGACCAGACCAAACTAGACAATTACCTTTCCAGCTTAGCTCCTGATCCAACTTTAATGAGTCATACTGGCCTGTTTATCCCTCTGTGCTGTCCTCTATTTGTGCTCCAGTTCTCAACATCCTTGCATCCATCCCATCCTTGACTCCCCCTGCGTGTTCCTTCGTTTGTCCTCCCATGCACTTCGTCGCTTCTCAGCATTCTTTTTGAGTTTCCTTTTTTCACCCTCTATCTGTTCATCTTCCTTTTTCAGCTATTTTTTCTGTAATCGTTTTCTGAGATTTCATCTCCCTTGCATTCCCTTTTAATCTGTCTATTCTTCTTTGCCTTGCCAGTAATTCTTTCTAACCTGCCTCACCCCTCTTCACATTACCTCATTTAACGCTCGCCCACTTGCATCTATTCTGCTGCTCTGGCCTTCTAACCCTCCTCCAACCATTCATCAGTCCTTCATATCCAGTGCCCTTTATGCAGCTAACCTCCTGACTCCTCTTGCCATTTTTTCCCCTCCTCATTTTCTCTCCTCCATCCCTTTGCTCATAGATCTCAGCCTCCATCCCTCCCCTCTACATTTTACGCCAGTGTCCTCCACCTCACGTTTACCCCTTAAACATCCTTTCCTTTTCCTCTTTGTCTCACCCTGACCTCTCAATCACCTCCTCCAAGCACCATCTCCTCATCTTCTGCTCTGCACCTGACCTCTTTACTGTATCATTGCTGTGCCTTCCCCCTTCTCCTCTCATCTCTACTTCCCTGCCATCATGATTGACTTTACAGGAGAGGTTAAAGATCCAATCACTGCTGCAGCTGTCATCAGCCAATGTGCACACACCACCACACACAGAGGGGGGAAAACAGATAAATGTGCTTTTCTTGTATTCTTTCTGTTTGAGTTTCTGCAGGCAGCATTACCCAGAGTGATACAAATAAGTTGTGTTGATCGTCTGTGTGCTTGTGTTTGTACAAATCCATGTTGTGTGCTTCTGTGTGGTTCCTGATCCTGATGTAGTCTCGGCAATAATCCCTTATGTGTCAGGCATGATGGCATGGGCAGAAATATCCCGGCTGTTTGGACTGATAGAGTCCACGGTGCTGTCTAGAAATAATTCTCAGACTGTGGAATGAGGCCAGAGCCAGATGACCCCATTAGGAAAAACCTTACAATCCATTGTGGAGGGGCCCACCACTGATCGACAAGACATGCTCACCTACAGCCGAGTAATGTCTCCGGACTGGCAGCTAGCCTGTGGTCTGAGCCAGACCAGCATAAAGACAAAGGACAGAGCTGCCGAGCAACACCATTTGGTGGTTTCGTCTGCACAGATTCACTATGTTACGCTAAAACGATCACATTGTTACTGTGTATGTCTTTACGGAGGCTGTCTGCAGAGATTTCCAGCTTGCTTTCAGGGTTAGTAAAATGTATTTTGTGGTTCTGCATTAAAAATAATGGGATACTCTGACTTGGAAGTTAAGGAAAAGTGCTGGCAACACAACTACTTACATTTTTATGCTTTTTGTTGATGGAATGGCAGACAGACAGACAGACAGACGGGGGAGGATAACTTCAGCACAGGGAATCAAACTTGTAGAGTGAGGGCTTTGCCTTGTGCTTTAGTGAGCGGGTCATTCACAGCTCATAGTATCCAGTTATATTATTTTACTTGACAAAACCTGACACTTCCACTGAACTTTCATATAGAGCAGGGCAATATGACCAAAAATATTTATCACGATATACATTTGAAAATTTGCGATAACAATATAACTGACGATATAATTGACACTAGACAAAATACTTTACAACTCCACAACTTTATTAGGGAAAAAAACAACAACAACCCATCAATGTATTTTTATGTGCATTAAAGTTAAAAAAAAGTTCTAAAAATGTAACAGTGCAAATGCAAATTCCTCGCTGACAGTTTAACCAAAAGGCATTTCCAGTGGAAACTGGCCGACATATCCGCCGCATAACCATGTAGAATATCCACAAAACTTAAAAAGAGGTTATACACACACAAAAGGGGCAGGGATAGCTCAGTAGGTAGAGTGGTGGCCCCATGATCGGAAGGTCGGGGGTTCGACTCCACTGAACGGCTACCCTGAGGTACCCCTGAGCAAGGTACTGTCCCTACACAACGCTCCCCGGGCGCTGCACTGGTGGCTGCCCACTGCTTCACTGGGTGAATGGGTTAAATGCAGAGGAACTATTTCCCTATGGGGACTAACACGCACACTTTACTTTACAATACGGTAATATTATGTTGAAGAACAGTACGTATCACTCCGCGAGGCTCCTGCCTACGATAGCCATAATGCTCCGACAATCCATCAAGCGGTGCGGCTTCGTAGCTTAGCAAAGTCGTACTAAAACATTTGACAGATTTTCGAGCGCCGTGCACATAAAATCGTTTCGAGGTCAGTAAACACAACCAGAGTTCATACATAAGGCACACGGGATTATAAGGGGCACTGTCGATTTTCAGAAAAATCAAAGGATTGATTTAAATTGTGCCATATTTTCCAAAAAACACGGTAATAACGACGGTCCGCTAGCATGCTCTACCAAAAATAGTGCTTTGTTGTGTATCTGATGGACGAAAGCTAAACCAGTTCCACACCACTGAAGCTGCAGCATTTTTACAAACCAGTTCTGATTCATCTGTTTCATTTAACGATCCGCTTTCGCCCTCCTCATTTTCCGTCGCCGCGGCATGCTTTTTCCGCATGCGCGTTTTACCCAAATTCTATCACGATATTTTATTTTCTTGTCGTTGCCCAACATTATACCGGTATTACCGTGAACGGTATGATATGGTCCAGCCCTACTTCCATATGTGGTTTATCTAAAATAAAAGGGGAACACGTTCTTTTATTTAATTTAAAACTAACTGAGCAAAATACTTTATTTTCTGGTATAGTTGCTAACTTAACTGGTTTTGAGTGTAGCAATAGGTTTTGAGGTCTTGGGTGCAACACATTTATCCTTAGACACTCTCAAGTATCAGTACAGAGATGGAGCCACAATTCTGTTCTTCTGTGTACTGCATTAAAAGCTTGAATTTACCACACATCTAAATCTGTATTAAATAGTTGTTTTATTATGTGGCACAATGGTAGAACTGTTGGCTCACACTGAAAAGTTCCTTGGATTGGCCACCTTGAGGCCACTATCTTTCTGTGTGGGATTTGCATCTCCTCCCTATGAGTTCTCCGGCTGTTAGTGGGCTTTAGCCCAACAGGTGATTCTAAATGGTTTGAATGGTTGTCTGTCTGCGTGTCTCTATTAGCTCTGCAACAAACTGGTGACCTTTCCAGAATCTACCCAGTGTGTCGCCCTAGTTTAGTTTATTAGGTAGTGCTCATAGGTTGTTCAAACTCTTTAAAGATCCCAGACCTTGTTGTAGCCAGCAGAAGGATGGAAGTAGCTTTACAATGATTTTACATTCTTGCAGGTTCTGTTTTGGAATTTGACGATGGATGCTGTGTTGCACATCCTACCAACAGTCCTCTGACTTATTTCAATCATAAATGATTCATCTGAAAACCTGTAACTTAACCAGACTTTAGCAAGAGAAGTGGGATGTTTGGCACATGTGGGTATCTCTGTAAATACCTGTTTTGCTTTCAGCTATAATGACTTTTTGGTTACTTGCCAAATCGGCTGTTAGAAGGGTGTAACCGGTCTTAATTTCACATTCTGTTTGCAACTCATCTGGGGCCTGTAGCTGCTCAACCGTTCACCTCTAACTAATGACTCCCTGAGTAGTGCAGACATCAACGGCAGCTTAATCAAGAAAGGAAACATTTAATGAGACAATTCTGGGCTTCAGTGAGACAAATCTGTTTTAAATGTATTCAAAGATGAGGACTATTATAATATTATGTCTTTAAAGGAAGAGTTGTTGTAAACTGTTGTAAAAATATTGAAAATATTAAAGCTGCACATTTAATAACACATTAAAAAAAATTGTCTATCTACGGAGTGACCGACATGCACAAAATGTAACCACATTTTGAGAACACTATGTTGCAAATGTGTGTTTAGGCTGTCCAGGAACAAGCCTGTCTCAGAGATATCACCCCTGGAGCCCTACATTATTCTACCACCTTACCACAGCTCTGTAGGATATATGTACACAACTTCATTGAGCATAAGAGGTACTTTACTTTTTTTTTCTACACTTGATCTCCTTTTATGATTTGTTAGCATGCAGTTTGTGGAAATAACAGTGACTAACAATGTATAATTACAGTTTGTGCAGCAGGTCTTGTTGTGATTGCCTTGCTGTGGTTTCCTGTTTTTACTGTCATTGTCTCATCTGTGTTGATACAGTATGTCACCAGCTCTCTGTGTTATGCAATAATTTATGTATTTTTAACATTTTTTTTTATTTCCTATTGAAAGCAGCATTTCCTGCTGAATTTTATAGCGATAGTTAGGAAAGTGTTTGTGTTTGGATCTTTTCTTTCTTAAATTAAATGATAATTAATGTCAAAGCAACAAGGTCAGAGTCCAGGTCCACCTTTTTGGGTTGGAGTTGCTAGTTCTTCTACTCCTGGTTCTGGATAGAGCAGACCTAAAGTTTGAAATAGATCCCCTAGAAGAGAGGAAGTGCTGTCACCAAATTAGTCTTTTCAGTTTGGCCAGCAGTGACAGAAATTTCAAATTAAAATTGTTGAAACACTGTAGTTCTTGAAGCCTGGAGGTAGGAAGAAAATAAAAGCCAGTTATTCATATCAGCTGATCAGGAGTCAGAAACAGGCTGGCATATTTTTATTTTCTTGGTTTTCCATCTTTGTGTGCGTTTTCATTGGTGAATATCAAAGTTTTTGTGGGCACCAACAAATCTCTTAAACTTTCTTAACTTTCTGTGAAAGTGTTTTTACATAATTTATTTTGATAATTGATGCGTTTGGACAAATTAACCCGATGATATCTAAAACATTTTCATTTAGTCATCTTTAGTTTAAACTAGAAGAAGATGCTGAATATTGTTCAGTTTTGTAGAAAACGCGGTCTAGCAATGCTCATGCATCTTTTGACAACGCAGTCATAACACAGTGTGAGTATTATATCAAATTACAATAAAGTCTGGACTGTCAGACACATGAATAGTTTTCTTTCCCCGGGCCATTCACACTCTAAATGAACTCCAAAGTGCAAAATGAAAATAGCCCCGTGAAAGTGAAAGTTTTACAATCTGCAGTCCCGTCATCATTAGTTATCTATATTTTTCTTGCATCAGGTTGTTTAAAGTCGCTGCACAGTTACTGTGTGTTTTAATGCACCAACCAGTACATCAATCCTAATTTCCTTGTATTTTGCATAGTGCGATGACAGCATACAACATTATGATGTATGCTCATAACTGGGCTGTTGATATCACCTGACTGACTCTATCACCACACATTACTCCAATAGGAGGCCTGAATTTATTTCTTTGCGCTGGAATACAGAGCCAACATCAGTTGGTTGTATTTCCATCCAGAGAGAGTGTTATTGAAGCCGGACGCCTTAACGAGCGTAATATAAGCCAATGTCAGAAATCATGATGACATTTGTGTACTGTGGCTGCACCATAAAAATGCTAATGTTGTTTTCGCTGACAGTGGAGGAGGCTGCTGGAGGATTAGACGGAGTGCTGCTGACCTTATTAGATAAAACACTGTCATTACACTCATTGGTTGGTGGCGATACGCAGGCTTTGCTCATAAAAACCCGGCGTTTGGTTTGGAGTTGACAGGATTATGATGACTACGGCCCAAAGTTTGTGGGGAAAATAAGCCGTTTCAAAGGTGTTGCTGTTCTGCGGCCATCTTTAAAGCAGGAAATACAGCATTTAGATGCCAACCCTGAGAGTGACTTTTAGGTAATGATATTTTTTGTTTTTCTCCACAGAAGAGCAGTAGAGTATGTCTCAAAGGCTGCTTTGCTGGAAAAAAGTCTTTATGCAACTGAAAAGTCTGGGGTGTTTGTGGATTAGAAATGGCTTGTTAATCTTATTAGATTAAGTCCACCAGGGTTTCATTCACTTTATACAATCCAGTCAATAAGTGGATAAGGATTTTCTTTATTGTGCTGGAAACTGGATCTTTAGGAAAATCAGGGTTTCTCTTTTTTTTTATGAATAAACGTTCATAAAACAAAGAGAACCTCAAAACAAAATTTCTTCCCGGAGATAGATGGATAGATTTTTTTGTTTTTTTTGTTTAATGTTTGTAGTTTAAGGTAATTCTATATTTAGGTTAAAGGAAAAACAGTTTTTACATTTGAGAGATCCGTGTGGATTGCTGTGGCTTGCTTTAGACGTTTAAATAAATCAGTGGCTGAATACATGTGAGTGTGGGAATGTGTGACAGTAAATAATGTATCAATATTCAGCTGCCTCTCCATTCACTTTCCCATCCTGTGGACAGACTCCAACTCCACCATCTTTGACTGCAGATGGTAGTCTTCGTTCTGCTCCGCAGCTCCGGCAAGCTCGGCATGGAACAGAAGAAGGACTTCTTTCGCCAATTTCAGTCCAAAACAGTGAAACAACTGATTGATGTCGAGGAGAAGCACAACAGTGACCCGGGCAGCCTGTTGGAAGGGAAACAAAACACAGCAAAGGCTGAGGCTAGCTGGTTAGAGGTGACTTAACCTTCAAAATAAAAGCATGGGCATTGTCTATGGCTGAAAGACAGGAGTGCAGGTTCATGAAAATTAAGGTCGCAGTTGTCTCTCTCATTATTCAAATTAAATTCATTAAATTCATTCTTTAATGAATATGAAGAAAAATGAAAAGGACAGCTTGTTCTCCTGAAAAAAGGTGGTTTCAAAATGGCAACCCTGGAAAAAGGAGCTTTACAGGAAGTGGTAACGGTGGTAATGGAAATGCTTTGATGCTTAAACCTAACCAAGCTTTGATTTTGCTTTTTTGCCTAAATATCCGAGTGATATTTGAGGCCTAACCCAGACCAACTGTGCCATTTTTAATTGATAGCAGACTAGAAAAGACTCCAAATGAATTGCAGCGTTGTGTGATATGTGTAAGTTAAACCTGGGCCTCTTGTGTGAGCGGAGAAATTAGGCAGCAGCTGTCTTATTTTCCTTTTTTGTTTTGTGACTACTGGATAAAAGACATTCTTGCCTCATCTGTAGCTTCGTTTCATATCTTTTTTCTTTTAGTGATTAAAAGATGGTTCTTAAACAGAGATCCTCGTTCATTCCAGCTCTGCAGATCCGGATTGTGACAGATGAACAGTTGAGTAACAGATGAGCAGCAGAAGCCACTCACCAACAACAATCCCCCCGTTACACTGGGCTTAATAGTGAGGTCGTAGCGGAAGGGATTATGACGGAGTCATCATGGGATGTTTGACATCACTATACAAAACATTGTTTTGTGATAGATGCTGTCCTCAGTAAACAGTCACAAATGTCACAGGGAGACAGTTAAAGTGAAAGTAACACATACTAATGCTTCACACTCCTACACTTTCTACACACACAGTTGTTAAAGGCATGACCTTCACAGCGGGAACACAGAAACACCTACACAGGATCACAAACTTAAAGCACACGCACTTTTTATTTTAGCTTAAGTAAACATACTGTACACGCTGAGAACACGCCCACACACTCTCTTGATCCCTGTCACCCCCTCCTCTGCCTCGGCTTCCTCTCTTGCTCTGTCTCATGTCTGTCTGTCTTTCCTCTCGTCTTTAGTCCTGCTCTCACACAGTGAAGATGGTTACTGAAGTGAGAGGAGGAGAAGCCGATAATAAGAGCCCTGCCTCAACTCGGCACTCTTCAAGAGGCCCAGCAGCTTTGACATGCTCAGACAGCAGATTTTTTTCCTTATATTCTTGAGTCTTCCAGTGTGTGTGTGTGTGTGTGTGTGTGTGTGTGTGTGTGTGTGTGTGTGTGTGGGTGGCAGCATATTGGTATCAGAAATCACCAGGACGTGCTGAATGGTGATGCGAGAGGAAGTGAAAGTGGTGTCTGTGTGTGCAAAACAAGCCTACTGACCTCCTTGTCCAGGTCAGGTGACTGATAAGATTTTATGTGTTTATCTAATGGGATGTTGGACAGTACTGTTGCCTGTTCTAATTTTTGCAGTCATGTATGTGCGTCGCTCCATCCTCAATCTATGTGTTTTACACCAGCAATAATATCAGGAAGAAAATTAAAGGTAGTAGATGGAGTTACTTGCATTTTTTTTTCTAAAACCATGGGTAGATTCCTAAAATAGTTCAAAGAAATTAGTAATTAAATAGTTTGCAGGGACTAATGAAAGCCTAAACCAGCTTCCGGCTGACCTTTGTAAAGCTAACTGCGATATTTTGCCTGTCCTAAATTTAAAAGTGAAACGTGACGGCTGGTTTGTATTTTTATCCACAGTAAATCATTTCATTGGATTTCGCTGCTGCCATTTTCTGCTCGGGGCATCTGAACGCTTTGCAGCACAACTCTATTTGCTTTTAAATGTTGTCTGCTCCACAGGAGCCTTAAATCTCATAACACCACTCCTCAATAAATCCCACTGGCAACAGCCAAACCACCTACACTGCACAAAACGACACGCTGTTCACTTCATTTAAGACATATGAAACATCTCACCCTTGTCACAAATTAATTTGTGACAGGCAGTTTTATTAGATTTACAACAATTCACTTGAAAATACTTTCACAGGTCTAAAATGAGGAAAAGTCATCCTGAAAATCCAGCTTATATTCATATACTGTATAAGCTGTTTGATAATAGTAATTTATATGAAACTTTGCTCTTGGGCACTGCTTATGTATTCAGATTACAGACTTAAAGCTTTACTGATACTGAGTTTCCTTTGTGCTCTTTTATTTCACCTCCTCTTCAACAAATACGTATTTACAATGTGACCTCACAGATTGTGGGTCAAGTCTAATTGTGTCAGTTTTTTGCAGTGTAGTCTCTAAGCGTAGAAGAAACCCCAGGGATAGATTCGGAAGACTTAGAAAACCTGAACAGTGTGTGATTTATCGCATAATGCCCCAGTCCCCCGAGCCTCCTTATTAGGGAGCAATTATGCCATGAAGCCAGTAGCAAAGTGCTTCACTGATTTATTTGAAGAGGAAGTAGATTTTTTAAAATTATATATTTTTTTACAGTGTGTTTGTTGACTTTCAGGTCAGATTTAGCAACTCATGTCCGAGTGTTACGCAAACTGCTATTAGATGCTGAGAAGATGTGCCTATATAATGTGTCTCATCCTCAACTACGCCTCCAAGAAATTCTATTTAAATGGTACAAATTAATTTTCCTAATTACAGTATGATGGGAAATGGAATCAGGATTAGGTTCACAGGCAGCATTTAGTCTCATGCAGAAAGTGTTACATTTATGTGCTGGGACTCATTCTCGTGTGGTGACCTGAGATAATAGATGTTCATGAAAATCGTGTGCTTTAAAACAGAGACAACGATGCTTCACTAATTTATATGAGCTTTGTTTAGAGAGTATGTTGCCCTGTAGAAAGCCTTTAGTAAAGCTAGGACATCTTACTATTTGTCACAGATTGAAGAAAAACAGAATAACTCTCAATAACACCCAACTTTAACTGGTATGGCCTTTCTATGGAAGCCCGTTTCCGCCACTAAAAAAAAAAAAAAAGGATCCATAACTCAAAATTTCGAGTTATTATCTCGAAATTTCGACATATTAACTCAAAATTTTGAGAAAAGCAACTCGAAATTTCGAGTTAGCGCTGCCAATCAGTAATCTACGTGAATGACGTCATTTCCATGTTACCCGGAAGCTGAAGCCCTCAGCTACAAATGCTACAGCTAAGCTACCGGTATTACATCCAGTCGTGAATGCACAGATTGCTGAGTGTTTTCAGCCTGGCTTCACAAATGATGTGTTATTAGCTGAATCACATGGTGTTACTATCAGCAAACATACTTTAATTTGTTGGGATCCGTTTTTGAGTGCGCGGTCCTGCGCCATATGCTTCCGGGTAACAAGAAAGCGACCTCATTCACGTATATTTTTGATTGACAGAGCTAACTCGAAATTTTGAGAAAAGTAACTCGAAATTTCGAGTTATGGATACTAGCTTTTTTTTTTTTTTTTAGTGGCGGAAACGGGCTTCCATACCTTTCGGTCCATACCAGTTAAATTATTCACAGACATGTTACGGCTGCATCATTATGTACAGCAACTTTTTATAGTGCTGATAAATCTCTAGACTCTCTCTGTGATTGATTTTACTGGGTTGACTTCAGTAATTACTTCTTTCAAACCTTGTGTTAATATTTCTACAAAACTGCTCAAAAACGTTTCCCCATTAATTAATGCTTCAATTTTCAACATGATCCTCCTGTCTTCATTGGTGACAAACTTAAAATCAGTCAAAGTGATCGTCTGCAGAGGAATGTTTTATATGAGGAGTTTCAGGACTCGTCACAGTCTGACAGTGGACTCATCTATATGCTTTTCCTGTTGGACCTCAGTGCAATATTTTAGAGATTAGAGCACGCTGTAGTTACTAAGGGCACTGCACTGCAGTGGATTGTATCATGTCTATCTAATTGACTTCAATGTGTTCATATAAGTGGAGAGTCCTCTTCACACAAAAAGATTAATTATGGTGATTCAAAGTGTAATGTACCAGTTATACATGCTTCCCCTAGGCAGCGTCATTAGAAGTCATAGCATACATCATTGCTATGCAGACGAAACCAAACTTTATCAATACATGAAGCCCGATGGCGCAGACCAATTAGTAGGAATGTCTTATAGAAATACAGGCCTGGATTACCTCTATTTTCCTAAACCTGAGGTTATTGTGCTCTATCCTAAAATATTTAGAAGTATAGTGGTGGATGTGTCCTTTAATTTGCATATTAAACAAATATGTCGAATTGTTTTTCTTGCATTTATGCGAAATCTCTCAAATGAAAAACATTATGTCTCATAGTGCTGCTGAAAATCTAGTTCATGCATTTATTACTTCTAAGCTGTAATTCATTATTATCAAGCTGTCCTCAAAACTCCCTGAAAAGCCTTCAGTTGATCCAAAATGCTGCAGACTACAGAGAAGGATTAGGAAGAGAGAGCACAGTTCTCCTATATTAACTTCTATTTACTGGCTACCTGTTAAATACAGAATCAAATTTAAAATTCTGCTCCTGATAAAGTGTTGAATAATCAGGCCTCATCTCAAACACTCCATAGTATGTTGTGTATTGTCCCAACAGAGCTCTACTTTTATTAAATGTTGTTTTGTTAGTGTCCAAAAAAGACTTTTCATGACTTTCCTTTCTACTCTTAAAAGGTAAATGAGCACATTAATTCCATCTCATTAACAAAATAAAGCATACAACCATTGGTCACCTAATGTTTTACTATACATGCCATTTGTTTATTGTAGGGGTTAAGGTGGCTTTAGAGAGGCAACATGATATCACTTCTTTAAATATATACATGACCTTGCTTTCTCTTTCTTTAATTTTCTGTAGTTCATCAAATGTTTGCTGTGAGATACAAGAAGTTCACATCTACATCTGAGGGAGGTCAGAAGTCAGTGGCAGCCTGCAGCGATACTCTCAGCGGAAGTTAGTTTCAAGACACTTTGACAGTTCTGTTTCAAATTGTTCATTGAATTCATAGCCTGGTCTTTTCTGGTAGACTGGCAGATTGTCTGTCCTCTGTAATTTAACAAGCAGCAGGTGTTGAGGCAGGAAACCCAACCAACTGTCAGAGAAACACTGGTTTCAGCTTGTAGCTGGCTGGTAAAAAATCTGAAGCTGACAGATAAATGTTGGGCAGCTCATGGTGATTGCAGACAATCCCCATGTTTGAGAAAACAGCTTGTTTTGTGTTAACAGTGAGTTCAATTCAATTCAATTTTATTTATATAGCGCCAAATCACAACAAAAGTCGCCTCAAGGCGCTTCATAGATACAGAGAAAAACCCAACAATCATATGACCCCCTATGAGCAAGCACTTTGGTGACAGTGGGAAGGAAAAACTCCCTTTTAACAGGAAGAAACCTCCGGCAGAACCAGGCTCAGGGAGGGGCGGGGCCATCTGCTGCGACCGGTTGGGGTGAGAGAAGGAAGACAGGATAAAAGACATGCTGTGGAAGAGAGACAGAGGTTAATAACAGATATGATTCAATGCAGAGAGGTCTGTTAATACATAGTGAGTGACAAAGGTGACTGGAAAGGAAAACCTCAATGCATCATGGGAATCCCCGGCAGCCTACGTCTATTGCAGCATAACTAAGGGAGGATTCAGGGTCACCTGGTCCAGCCCTAACTATATGCTTTAGCAAAAAGGAAATTTTTAAGCCTAATCTTGAAAGTAGAGATAGTGTCTGTCTCCCGAATCCAAACTGGAAGCTGGTTCCACAGAAGAGGGGCCTGAAAACTGAAGGCTCTGCCTCCCATTCTACTTTTAAATACTCTAGGAACAACAAGTAGGCCTGCAGAGCGAGAGCGAAGTGCTCTAATAGGGTGATATGGTACTACAAGGTCATTAAGATAAGATGGGGCCTGATTATTTAAGACCTTGTATGTGAGGAGCAGGATTTTGAATTCTGGATTTAACAGGAAGCCAATGAAGGGAAGCCAAAACAGGAGAAATCTGCTCTCTCTTTCTAGTCCCTGTCAGTACTCTTGCTGCAGCATTTTGGATTAGCTGAAAGCTTTTCAGTGAGTTTTTTGGACATCCTGATAATAATCCTGAGTTAGCTTGAGACCTAAAATGAAGGTAAAAGAGTTTCATCCATCATTTATGTCTGAACAACTTCCAGTGTCATAAGCCAACAGTAAACTGTAAGGATGCTAAATCTCTCTAACTGGGGGAGCGATGATACATTTTTAATGGTGCTCAGATTATGGATCCACATTTATGCTTTTATTGCACAGTAAGCATAAGAAATTGGTTCTTAAATTATTTTTGAGCTCTCAGCAACAACATTGGCAGTGCTGAGGAGTTATGAGTGCTCATCTTTTTAGCTAATCAATAAAATGACCTTTACTTCTGCGCTCAGGACCGTGCTGGTGAAAGATCCCTTAAAACGCTAACTGGTCCTCGCAGGCTGACGTAGTCTGTTTACGCCGAGTTGTTTGTCGGGGCAGTAGATCAATAACACTTTCCTCCACTGGCTAGCGGTCATGTTCATCTCTTTTTCTAAAACTATCAGGGTCAACACTACACCTTAATGCATTTCCACATTATCCCGAGCCTCTGTGCTGATCTGCTAATGTGTTTGAGATGGAGACGTGGGAGCTAATATAGAATTCTCATCTTTAATCAGTCTTTTAACGGATAAGAGAAGAGCTCCCACCCACTCTCTTCTCTGGAGTCTTTAAGCAGCTGGCAGCTGTCCAGTGGTCATTTAGTGCATGTGGCTCCCAATATTCAGCTAAACATGCCCTTGAACACAATAAGAAGAAAATGAAGCCTCTCAGATGGAGGCATAAACCGCCACAACAGTGGAATATTAAGTGATTTTATTTGACCTTTTTTAAATAAGCGAGGTGATCTCCTGAGATCTGAATCTTGTTTTGGGAAAACATGGGTAGCACAATGTGAATCATAATTTCTCCGTGAAAAAGCTGTGAGATCAAAATATTTTGCCTACGTGGACGGAAGCACACGGACCGGCGTGTCCTTTTGACCTCATGGTGTTAAAGTTTGCTCCAGCGCCTGCATTTCTAATGAAGATGCCGTGACGATACCTTCCAGTATAATTACAGCAGCTAACGTTTGTGCTGGAGGAATGTTCCAGGCCTTCACAGAGGCCTCACGCCATCCGACTCCCTTCAGAATGAAATGGAAAATTGATGATTAACCACCATCAGTGTTGGACCTCGCTAATGTTGTTGTGGCTAAATTGGAGCATATCCCAGAAGCTTTGAGGCTGGTGTAGCAGCAGATAGATGCCCCTGATTCTTGACTAGCATACACTGCAGCCCTCAACCTTTGGAGACACCATGTGACAGCACACATAGTCATGTGTGCATATGGTGACATAAAAATGTAATCTAATCTTTTGATGGCGTAAGATACAGACTGAATCATTTGATGAACAGAAGCAGTAGTGACAACAATGTTCATCGATTCCTCCCTTGTCTTCATTTGTCCTGATAAACTGATGTAAATTTTAATCCGTGAAATTTGAGAAAACGGGGACAATCTCTGAGACAAATTGTCGTGTTTAGTGACAAACAGTCTAAAATCAATCAACTCAATTTGTGTTGGCAGAAAAACAACAGAAATGACAAATTTTCCCTTTGGAGAAACTGAAATCAGAGAATAATTTACAATTTTTCTTGACAAATTATCAATCACTTGTCAAGCCGTTTCTTTGTCCCCTTTCCTCGCCTGTCTTGAGCTTTCTTTTTGTTTTTGTCTCATTCTTTTTGTTTCATTTCTGCTTATCGATTGCCGTCTCTCTTACCTTTCTTTCTCACTGCGCGTTTACCAAAGTAGTCACCTGTGTTCAGTAGCACCACAGATCAGGGTGGAAAGATTGTCAGGGCTGAACATCTCCTGATTTATTCCCCCTGAAGCTCTTCTGTCTGTCTCTGCTGCAGTATTCACCGGGGATCGACTGATGGAATCAATCAAGAATCAGTTCCTGATCCAAAGGTGACAAAAAAGTGCTTCGTCAGTAAAACTCAAAACAGGTTTGATGCTGACTGTTAGCTGACATGCTAACTGCCAAATCACTGACATGTTGACTAAATAAAAATGGTTATTGCTTTTTAGTGACATTTTCTTGCACATTCTCGTGCTTGAGAAAAATATTGCATAAACTGTGCAGGAATTACAGCCGTTATTATAACCTAGAGCTGAGCGATAGAACGATAACGATATGTATTGCGATATAACTTTTTCTCGATAGAAAAATTAAACTATTGCGATAGACCTCGCCGCTCTTGTCCTCTTAAAAAAAAAAAAAAAAAAGAACAGCCAATCCAAATTAAGTAGCGCCGAGCCGAACCAATCACAGCCGCAGCGTCACGTCACGTGACTTGTTACGTACAGCACAAGTGCCAAGCCGCACGTGTGTATTTGTTTGGGAAGCAGCCAGCCCGGGTAATGGAGGAAATGAGTGTGCCGACTAGAAAAATCAACCGAGCGTGACCGAAGGTTACCGAAGAGAAAACAGATGATGGTTCCAATGCCGGAGAGATTGTCGAACGGAAGAGCCATAGAAGTTCCGTAGTGTGAAGGTATTTTGGCTATTTCAAGTCTGACAAAAAACAGAGTAGCGTGCACTGTAAATTGTGCCGAAAGCAAGTCTGGAAATATAATAAACTGGTGCATGCGCTACGTCCACACGTACCCAGGTATTTTTGAAAAAGCAGATTTTTCTATGCGTTTGCACCTTTCGTCCACACGTAAACGGCGTTTTTGGTCACTGAAAACGAAGATTTTTAAAAACTCCGGCCAGGGTGGATATTTTTGAAAACTCAGTTTTTGCATTTACGTGTGGACCAGAAAAATGGAGAAAACGCAGCGTCAAAGGTGTGCGCATTTTTTGACGTCACACTGTGCGCCACGTTATTGTTTCAGTGAAATGAATTTCTACAATACTGTTACTGTTAATTCTACTCTCTGCAGTGTTTAAATGCTTACATATACACACAGTTACTGTCCCTCCACACATATGACTCGGTTCTGCTTCTATGCTCCAGCTTTGTTTACTTTTTCCCACCGAGGCTTCTAGACTTCTGATTGGCCAACATTTCTGCACCGTTAGAAATCTAGCGCCACCTGCTGCTTTGGCATGTTCATAGCAGCGTTTTCCTTCATTTCTCCCTTTATGTGTGGACGGGATTATTTTTTAAAACGAAAACGGAAAATCTCCGTTTTCAAAAATACCCGTTTACGTGTGGACGTAGCCTCATTCTCTGACTGGAAGCGCTAATTCGTCATTCGGCTTTTGTCAGACTAAAGTAACTGTTAAAACTGTTTGAAAAGCTCAGCTATACAACAAGGAGAGATTGAGAATTTCCTTTTAGTTCTCAGTTTATTTGATATTGACAAAAGTTAGTCAGTTTTGTCTGTTCTTCTGTAAAACAAACTAAGATTTATTTTTAGAATTAATATTTTGTTTCTAAGTGGAATTGACAATTTAGTCTGTTTCGTTTGTTCTATTTTGAAACTTAAACGCTTTAGCGGCTGCCTTTTGTGTAGTTTGCAATATTTGCCTTTATCTATCTGAAAAAGTCTCATGTTCCTTAAGTACATCTACCCTTTTGAACTTATTATGGGAAATAAATATTTAAATAAAAACAAGCTGCTGATTATTTCACATTTTACTTGTGAGCAATGGCACATTTAAATCTTACAAATATAGTTATTTGGCTTATATCGTGATATATATCGTTATCGCCTGAAATGGAAAAAAACATATCGTGATATGAAAAAATCTTATATCGCCCAGCTCTATTATAACTTCATCATTTTTAAGGCACAAACTTTCCTCTTTCATTTTTATCTGAAGAATTAAAAGAATGGCTGCTGTGTTCAGGTTTCTCTTAAGTGCTAAATTTATCACAATCAGTATTTTTCTTTTCCATTCTTATCATCGTCACTTTTAACAAACGTCCCCTGTGCGCTGGACGATTTGAGAAGTTGCTGAAAACTGAATTTGTTTAATCAATGTGCAGTTTATTTTTGGTCCAAACACTCATTACTTTCCAATGAATGCAAGCGGGGGAAAAGCAGCCATTAACTGCTAGTCAAGTCTTTCCACTCCACTGACCCAGACACCATTAAAATTGACTGATGTGACTCAGAGGAGTGGGTGGGAGTGCACAGATGCTTCTCCCACTCACAGACCCATGTCTCTAATTATCCACTGTCCCATATCATGTACCGTGACTCAGCATGAGACCCAGGTCACTTAGACCATTTAGCTTATTAGTCAGAAGAGCATCTGTCATACTAAAAATGCACAATCCCTGAAAGCATTTACCATAAAACAACATCAGCTGCTCTCAGCAGTAACCTGAAGGTATCCATCAGTGTGGAATGGACAGTCCTCCGTTTATCTCCTTGAAGTGAGGTAGAAACAAGAAAAAACATTAATGCTTTAAAGGTCGCGCGCAGATAAAAGTTCATTTTGCGTAGGAAGCTAATGACAGTTTTTATGGCTACGGTCGTCTCCTAGTTTGCCGTCTTTTACTATGAGGCAGTAAAACAAAGATAAATGATCCTTTGCCAAACTAATTGATTTTAAATCTTGGTTATGAAAACTGACGCTAGTCTGTGCTAGCAGGTCACCTCAAGGAACACTGGGCTGTGAGCTGATGTTGGCATCATGGGTAATGACAACAAATGACCCCACACGTGTAAATCCTCATTAGGGGCAGCAGGAATGACTGAATACTTACTTTTCTGCCAGTTTGTCAGTGTTCATCTCAGCCAGAGAAAGACACGTCATGTACGATTGCAAGAGATGGCTAAATAATATGATATGAGGGCAATATCTGGGCCTCAGTGTTTGACTGAAACAGCAGGTGACTCAGGCATAATATGAGCAAACAATAAAAAGTATCAGCCAAACAGAATGTCGCAGCAGGGGAGGTCAGTGGTTTAAAGCAGAGCCAGCGGAGGAGTGAGAGCTGTGACGTTACATGAGAAAAAAAGGGATAGCTAGGAGACGTGTGGATGCTGGGTTGAACTTGATAAATGGAGAGTGGGAAAGAATTAAGAAGGTGGAAACAGATGGAAGAAAGGATTGCATGGATGCGCTGTTGTCATGTGTAGATGTGTTTGCCCATGAGGCCTTTTCCCAAACTGTGTAAAAAGCGGATTCTGCTTGTCTGAGTCTGTCATCCACGATCCATGGTCGTTTAGAGTGGCATCAATGACAAAGCAGGCACCACCGATGTGCTGCTGTAGTCAGGCTGTATTTTTAGGTTGGTCTCATGTGCATCTGTTCCCAGTGTGACTGGAGACACTATCGAAGCTTCCACAGGAAATGGAGTTGAAGTGTTAGTGACTTTTTTGTGGTGCTAATGATTCAGAAGAGTCAATCAGATGCAGTTCTTTGAACCCAGAATAACACCAGTGAGGCTAAAAGTCATACACCAGGTTAAAGTTAGATATTTAGCAGCTTCATGTTGAGACATTTGGTTTCTGCTGTGCTGGAAAGACGTTTGCAGCCAGTGAAAGCCGTCGCCTCCTTTGCTCCATCCATCACACGCCGTATGCACTTATTTATTTACTTAGTTTACCCTCATATCATTTAGAAAACACTACAAAAACCTTAAAATGACACCTCGCCTCTAAATCAAACGTATGCATTCTTCATCTAGCTTGTAGTGCTACTTATCCATCTAGGTTACCGTGGTGTCAGTTGCCCAGTTTTTGAGATAACCGTTGTGCAGATGTCTGCCTTCTCCTGCTCTATACATAGCAGCAATGTCACTTCATGACCTAGTTACTCAAAACAAACAAAAATGCACTTTTTTGGCCTGCAGTTTAATGTAGGAACTACTTTCTGTGTCACCAAACTATACCTGTCCTGCACATCAGTCAGTAGAAAAGCATCCATCTGCCTGTGATGATAGTAGTGCCCTAATGCAAGCTACTGCACACTGACTGGCAGATCCAGGCAATAGATAGGAAGTAGTTCCTCTATTAATCTGCTCACAACACGCAGATTCAGATAACAGTTTGTCTTCTTTTCTTTTTTTCTTCTTTTTTTGGGGGGTAATCGGGTCATGACATCTGGTGGCATCAAACATCTGCAAACATCAGTGAAGTATCTCGGAACAAGACAAGTTCACCTTTCACTAAAACCAGATAAAACTGTCCTCTATAAAACGGAGCCATTAAAAGTAACCTTAGTGCCGAGCACATTTACGCCAAATATCAGAGACAAGCATTACAAACTGAACTGACAATTTAAGAATCAATATTGCATGTCATCATAAAAGCCCTGCTGCTTCCTGTCCTCGATCTGCTCTGTGTTATTCCCCGATGGTGCATTCCTACCACGTCCATTGGTTTTTACACAAAACTCACACAGCGAGGTCTTTTTATCGGCTCAGGCGATCTATGGCTCTGACCTGCTCTCTCCACATACCGCTAATCACATTCTGCTTTCATGTTACTTTTTCAGTTCTCCAGTTACACCACTGTAGTGGAAGCAGAGCAGAGTCAGCTGTTGAGAGTGTGTGTGAGTGAGGAAGAGGAGTGTGTTTGTCAGCAGGTAACTGTGTGTGTGTGTGTGTGTGTGTGCGCGCGCCATGTTTACATATCTTTGTGGGAACCAACAGCCCTTATGGGGACAAAATCCCCGTCCTTATGAGTTTGGAGGCATTTTTGAGACTCAAAATGTGTTTTAATGTCAAGATTACAGTTAGTCTAAGGATTAGGGTCAGGTATTCATATTTGATGGTTAGGATTGGGTAAGGCGCTCGGGAAGGCATTATGTCAATTAGATGTCCCCACAATGTCCCATACTTACCTGTATTAATGGGAGGAGGAGATATTTTTCTCTCACCTTGCTCCCTTCCTCTTTTTCTCTCATCCTGATAAAGGCTCTGACTTCATCTCTTTTCCTCCGCCTCCCATCTGCTTCAGCACCGATCAGTGTGTCCAGCAGCCGGTTCTTACTTGCACACCTTTGACTCACTTCATCTTTGTCACACCTGCCACCTGTCTGTTTCACGTCTTCCTTTCCCAGTTTTCCTTTTCCTCCTCAGACAGTTTATCTTGGGTATTTTTTGTCAGGCTTCTAACACGAGCTGGCTAAATATGACAATGAACCTGAGCCAAAGCTGAAGGGGTCTGCTCACCCTGAAGAAGAAGGAGAAGAAAAAGTGGTTGGATTTCAGTTGGCAAGCAACAAAACTGTTGCTCAAACTGTTGCCAAACCCCTGCTAAGCAACACAACAGATGGACTGATTCTTCTGTTTCCTCCTCTGTCATTACAGCTCTGTTAAGTCCTGGCCTCTGGGATCACCTTTCTATGTGTGAGTGAGATGTTTTCAGTTTTTTTTTTCTAAATGCTAGTTCAGATGTCTTTGGCAAATGTATGCATACCTAAGATGACCACATGAGGGACATCTGTAATCATCTATTCATTTCTTTGTGAGCTGTTTACTGTACTGTGCTTCAGCAGCAGTGCATGGGTTGTTAGCAGGAATTTAGAGCTATTTCATTCTGGCTACACTAACAGTTTTTATTTGTTTGTTTGCTGTGGTTTCTAATTTCACTACAAACTGTGAGTAAACGAGAGCTTAGAAAACGACAATGGTGTTTCCATCATTCGCTGCGTTTGGTATAAAAGTTGTTTGGAGGTTTTTACTGCATTTACAGCTCTGTTTATATCAATTCACTTCACCTGTCTCCTGTTAGCTCCGTTCAACATCAGGCAGTGTGTGCAAGGATCAGGAGGAGCAAGGAGGAACCCAGCATGTCTATGTTATGTGTACGTTGTTGTGGTTACAGTGGCATGTTGGGGTAATTGTGTTGTTATTCATGTCAGTGCTCATCAACTGTGACACTAATGGTGCCTGTAATTAAATCCTTTGTTTTACACAATGAATTTGGAGCTTGAAGAGCAGAAGAACAGTAAATATGGTTTATGATTCATTTGTTTTGTGTTTATAAACAGCTGTTTTTTTGCATGTTTTACATACATGTCTGTGTTTTCAGGCATGAGTGACGTGAACAAGTGCCGCAGCCCTTCTGGTAAAGTGTAATAGGTTAAAGACAGATTGGAAAGCACAGACAGGGAGTGTTTGCAGCCATTATTTTGAATCAGATCTGCTTGTGTCACTCTCCATCCCATCCTCTCTGATTGTCATCATTATTATTACATTTTGACTCTCTTGGCAGGAGGAATCTCCATGTAAAACATTCACTGATGGACGAGATGTAATGATCATGTTACACACACTCGCGCACGCACACACAACTGTGGTCTCTTTGGGCTAATTACAGTCGAGGACTTTAATAGCGTAGCAGTGAAATATGTCCGTAATTAATAAGCAGTGTGGTTTTTTTCTTCCACACAGAAGACCGGATTACACCGAGCGATGGGACACACACACCCACACACGTTTTGGAGGGACATGACACAGCGGGGGAATGCTGTAGTTTGTCAGTTGATCCATATTACAAAATACTTATGTCTGTTTACAAAGATATTTTTAATGCACTGAGAATGAAAAAAACACATTCGTAGTCATTCTGTTATGAATTAAGGGTTTGATATATAAAAAGATCAATGTTTGAAGAGTGCTGCTGTGCTGTCCTACAGACTATAAATAGGAGGATAGTACTAAGATTTGTTGAGGGTTAAGTTGTTTACATTTTATAATTAGTGAATGAACAAAATGAATGAGACGCATGAGCGTTGAAGCCTGAAATGTGTTCTTGATAATCCTGCCTAAGGCACGGTTCACCTCAGAATCACCTCAGTCTAAGGTCTAACCTTAAAAATAGAGAGGAAGTCTGTCCTAAACCCAAAATGGGAGTTGGCTACACAAGAGAACAGCCTGCTAGCTGAAGACTCTCCCTCCCATTCTAATTGTAGAGTTTACTTTTAAGTTTAGGAACTACAAATATGCTCGCAGTCCGAGAAGGAACTGCATGGTACCATACTGGAGCTCACCCCTATGTTAAAATTTGAAAAAAGCAAAGCACTAAACATGGGTTCACATGTCATTTCAGGTAGGGCCGGGCGATATGACCCAAAATTCATATCTCGATATTTTTTAGCTGGATGGCGATATACGATATATACCTCGATATTTTTTTTAAAGCCATAAAGTAAGAACAAACAGAGTTCTTAGTCACACTGTGTCCCAGATGTCACACAGACACTTTTATTAACATACAGCGTAGATGTACATGAAAAAAACTACTCAAAAATAAATTATCAGCATTTATTAAATAATAATGCTCCATAAATAAAAGAAAACTGTTGTTTTTGTGCATGACAGACGCTGAGCATAATAACAAAGATTTCACAGCTGCTCAGTTCCCAACTTCTACTGTGTGACTGACAGCCTGGAGTTTGAAATCCGCTTCGTAACCGTGTCTCTGAACAGGTGCCATTTATGGTCCTTATACACACACAATACGGTAATATTACGTTGAAGCACAGTACGTATCACTCTGCGAGGCTCCTCGGTAGCCGTAAAATCGGTTCGCGGTCATCAAGCACAACCTGAATTCATACAAAAGGCGCGCTGTCAACTTTTGAGAGAATGAAAGGATTCTAGGCTCTGCAGATGGCGTTAGCTCGTTAGCGCGGTTAGCTTGTTAACACGTTGACACCATCCAGCCCCACGCACGGGGCAATGCGCAGTAACTCGTTAATGGAGATTTGCCGGGTCCACCTTGTCGCTGCCTGCAGGTGAAGCGATGGGGGAGGAGGGGGAGTTGTGTTCAGTGAAGGAGAGGCGAGGCCGAGTAACGTTGCGTAGAGACAAAAGTGGACAAAGAGAGGCAAACTTGTGGCTCCACAACTATAATTATAATGTAACATAGACTATATCGATATAAAGGATATTGTCACATCTTATATCTCGTATAAAAATATATCGATATTTTAAAAAAACTCGATATATCGCCCAGCTCTAATTTCAGGCCACCGAAAAATAAATGTAATGCACAAAAAGTAGTGGTCATAATCACATAGATAGGAACAACTCGCAACTCTCAATTTTACCCTCAACAATACACACACACACACACACACACACACAGAGGAATTATTTAGGCCAGTTTTTCTATTAGAGGAGCAGCTGACTAATCCCTGTTTTAGAGGGAGAAGAGAATAATCTGCCTGGGTCTGTTTTTGTTCGTGTGTGTGTCCTCCTCTGTGTTTTGTTTGTTTTTGTGTATATGCTTGTGTTTGCTCTGTGTGTGTGTGTGTGTGTGTGTGTGTGTGTGTGTGTGTGTTTGCTGCAGCAGAGCTAGATGTTTGTTACCATGGGAAATACACTGAAAACAGCCCTATTGTCTTGGTCCAATTCAGCCACAACACTAAACAAAACAAAGCACCAGGAAAAGATTAGACACAGCAGTTGGAGGAAAAAATGCTTTCATCCCAAAATTTAACGGACCGAACACAAACCAATAACCGCAATAAACAAATCACTCTAAGAACAAATGAGAAACAAAATACTAATCATATCTTCTCCTCGGGGAGGGTAGGGTATGCTAAGAAAGGCTAGAAATATCATGCATGGCTGGTACAGTGAGTAATTTTATGGGGGTAACTTACAATAACGTGATTACTTTTCAGTAACAGCAGTAGTGTAAGAGCTATTACTGGTATTACTTTACAATTACTAACCCAAGTCATCATGTCAGCTGTCAAATTTGTTTGTTTGGGTACTTGGAGGGAAAAAACTGTGCATTATGGTGTTTTTATTTTTTTAAGATACTCCCAGACTATGTGGCTCCTGTGACTCTGTAACTATATAAATAAATATATATTTAAATGATATCAATATAAATTCATTATATTTAATTGACAAAAAAATGACCAATGAATAATCGCACAATAATCAGCTGCCTCTCCAGTGAGTCCTAGTTTGTTTTCTCTGCATTGATCTTGGCTTTCAAGCAGATGAAGCAGTTCTGCATCTGCTACTGGTTCTCACTGGAGTGGCCCTCCAGCTCAAAGCAAATCTCCAGAGCGGCACAGCGACTACAGAGGCCAGCTGAAGACCAGATTGAGGCGCTAGAGTATGTGCATCCATAACGTGTCGCCTAGAATATTGATTGTTTTTCCTCGCAGATGAAAGAAAAGTTGTCTGTGTGTGAGGAAACTGCAGTGTCGTATGAACAGGAACATATCTGCACTGGTTTGGTGTTAGTGGGTTTTTCAGCCTATAAGCATGGTACATGTATCTTATGGTTACATGACTGAGCGGGACAGAGATGATGAGAATAGTGATCGTATCGTGAGCCTTGTCCGAACAACATAACTTACTTAAAGAGCGTTGCAGAAGATCAATATACACTGCAGCTTTCCAGCAGAGCTGTTTGTCTTTTGTTCCATTGAGTTGTGGGTCAAAACTTAAAACCCGGGTAGCCATGAAAGGTATCCCCGGTCTCATAAAAAATAAAAGATGACACAATGGACGCACCATGCTGAAACAATTGTAGTTTAGGTGTAGTTTTGTTTTACTGATTGAAGACACTCCATGTCCAAACACTATTGAGCTCTTAGTTTGCATTCCTGAATGATTGTGGCAACTTCCTGAGACACGGCATCTGCATAGTCATCACAAATGAGCCTGCCAACGTACTGCTGCTCACTTATAAAACATCCAGTAATTGAGAGAAATAACTTTTATCTCAAAACCTACTCTGGTCTTAATCATACTGGCCTCATGTGCGAGTGCCTTTGTTTCCTGTTTAAGATCACAGTCCTGCATAAAAAACATGATTTAAATGCTCAAGAAAAATAAACTTGCCATAGGGAAGTCAGAGCTCAGGTGGACACTTAAGTTTTCTTGATGATCATCATGAAGTAAACCTCTCTGCTTGGTGAGGTTTGAAAGCGCAGCACTGGTGGAACCTTTTAGTTTGCTGCTCTGTAGACCTTGAGCACATCCTGACTGCTTGTCTGGCTGGGGAGATCTTGAGGGGGAGAGTAGACGTACAAAAAATATAAGAAGATCTATGATATATGATGTTAGAGTTTTCTCTGTAGGTTGTTATCAGTTTTTATTTTCTTCTACTAAAAGGTTATTTCTGCATGAGGGAAACACAGTTGCACAATATTCCCATAACACTCAGGGAACTATCTGGTAGCTCAAACTCTATATGATAGAGGCTATAAATAGCTGCAGTCTAGTGTAATGGTTATGGTCCTGTGGAAGAACCTAATCGATGTGACACAGCCGGTCAGATTGCACTTCTTCTCTGCTATTCTGCTCGCTGACAGGTCTAATGATTGATGCAGGCAGCACATGTATTGATACGGGGCTCTTTAACTGAGGGCCTGTCGAGCTGGAGGAATGAAAATGGGCCTGCGCGTGACTTTCGTAATGACTGTTATTTATGAAACTGAATGTTCGTGACACAAATATGCATATGCAAATCTGACTTATAGTTTCTGCATATTTCTTTAGCTAGGGGTTTTGTGCTTATTGAAAATAGTAATTTGACTTTGTCTTTAAGAAGATCAGCCTTTGCTCTGCGCGATTCCAATAGGAATGAACAGGAAACAGTGAAAGTCTTAATTATTATGCTCATTTTCCACTTTTTTATGCTGGACTCTACTGCAGCATTGCATAAGTTACAGTTCAAAACAATCCAGATGTAACTGCATTAAAAGAATGTACATTTTACTGGACCTTCCCACTAATGTGTCGTGAAAATGACTCATGGAAGTCATGTTTGTGGCTTCACTGTGCCTGGTGGTTGGTTAAGTCTAAGCCACACGTCTCTAGTTAAATTCCTTAATCATCACTGTGCTGTAAAACATCACACACACCCCTGTTTGAAGTGTCTATTTATTTTCACGACAAATGATCCCTTCTGTTAAATTGAGACAGTCCCAAAAATTCTCAAACACCGTCTTCTGTATATCTATAGAAGAGTTATAAGTTTAGTGGTAGATTCTACGTGATCAATGATAGTCATTTTTAAAACTGGTGACTTAGGTTCAAAAATGCATTTGCAATCTGAATCGTTGGAATATCCATCTGCATGCACAGATGCTTTGATCAGGCAGTAACTACAAAAAAGAACAAACAAGAATTCAAGAATAAACAAAGCTACATTTTCCGCCACGTGTAAAAGAGTGCTGATTTTACTGTAACAGCCTCAACACTGTATTTAATTCATTGTTAAGCTCAATGTCCTTCTTTCAAAATGTGAATGAGCCCACACAGCACTCCTGACCTTGTCCTGACTTGTGACATAGAAGTCAACAGTTAATAGTAAATCCTGAAATCCTGTTTTTATCTGACCGTTTCTTATAAAAGTTCATTTTACAATAATGGACACACAGAACAGGGAACAATTTCATTACAGTGGATGCTTATCTGAAAGTACGCTTGTGATTCCATATTCATGTATCAACCCAATGCAAAAAGCAGCAAATAGCACTTTATTTCCACAGAAGTCGATTAGCTTGTTAGTAGTTTTGTAGCCTGTTTGGTACAGTGCAGCATAATGTGGCTCTTCTGAAAAAGAAAACAAATCAGAGGTTTGACTCTTAACTGATGGGCTGGTAAGAAAATGGCTAATAATTTAGCCATTTAATTAAATTTAATTTTGGAAGCTTCCACCTGGCCTAGAAAAACAGTCTGTTATTTAAAAATAAGAAAGTCGGGGTGGTCTGCCTCTCCCCACCGCAGGGAAAAGGGTAACACCACCTGGGTCTGGGTGCAATTCCCCCCTCCAGGGGCAAGGGTACCTAGACCCGGTTTGTAGAGTACGCTTGGGGAGTGTGATCGTGTATACAGCGTCTCTTTATGTCTGTCTCCACGTCGGTTGAGTGTGGTGTAAGTGCATATGAGAGCATGAGGGTGGGAATGGATGTTTGTGTCTGTGTGTGCCTGTATGTCTGTGTCTATATGTCAGGTTGGGTATCAGACGCCACCTCTCTGGGGACATCTCAGGCCCTCCAAGGTTTGGAGGCCTATCTCCCCCCCCCACCACCACTTCCCCTGCCGGTGGCGGACTCCCTCAGGTGTCGGTGTGTTGGTGGTTCTTTGTGTCTGGGGGTGGGCGTCCGGGTGCACACCGGCTCACTCCTTGGCGGCCGCTTGTCGGGGCCTGGGGCCTGGGGCTCGCTCGGGCCCCTTTGGAGGTGGGGTGCCCCCGGCCTCTCGGCCTAGGGCTCGGTCACTCAGGCGCAGCTGGGGGCCGGCGGAGCTCACGGGCGCGTCACTGCAACTCCCCCTGACTTCTGCTCCGCGGCTGCTGGGCGAGCCCTCATCTGGGACTCTCCTCAGCTCTTACTGGGACAGTGGCGCGGCTGCCCCTCTGTTGGTCTTCCATGGTCTCTTGTGTTCTGGGGGCCTCTGGATGTCTGGAGTTTTGATCTCCTCCATACCCGCTTCACACCCTGGAGGACGGGGCTGTGGCCCCCCCACACTCCCTAGCAGATCATTACATGGAGAAACCTTTGGAATGCAAGCATGCTGATCCACACAGGTATGCACACATGGGTATTCACAGACGCGGACTAAAGCTTTCTTGGCTGCTGCCTCAAAGCACACTGTGCGCTGTCTATCTTGCGTGCTGCACAATATCGTTTATTACTTAGTAAATATTGATATCTATGACTAGCTAGTTTATTGTGATGGTGCTTTGTTTTCTCTATTATTATGTTGCTCTTTGTTGTTTGCTGTCTCCTCTGTTTGTTTTTGTTTGTTTGTTTGTTTGTTTGTTTTTTTTTTTCTCCATACAGGTGACCCAGGAGTTTGTTTTTTTTTTTTCTCTCTCTTCCCCCCCCTTCTCACCGTCTCTTCTCCCCTTTGGTTTTCTTTCTTTCTCTCCCCCTCTTTCTCTCATTCATTCCCCCTGTCCTATTTATTAAAAAAAAAAAAAAGACAAAGGATGAACTGAAGCTCTGCCATCACGTAATGTCGCATACTGCTGTTTCTGATGTCATTTAGAAAAAAAAATAAATAAATAAAAAAAAAAAAAAAAATAAGAAAGGCCTGTTTTCACTGATTGGGGAAAACATTAATAAAGGAGTCAGAGCTCTGTTCAACCAAGCAGTCCTTAACCTTTAATGGGAATGACATCATACATTTCTTTACAAATACATTTTTAACCACCAGACTTTATATAGATGTATCAGCAAGTAGAGCAGCTTGGTAAAGTCTGATATTTAACTGCATCAAGGTGTTATAATGACTATTTAAAAAGCCCCGACTTGTTCCAGCCATATAGCTTACTATAGGCAGATTTCCAACCTGCCTTATACGTCAACAATTCTCGAGTTGTTGTAATTTGATAATTTGTTCTCCTAATGAGCTCTGACGTGTACTCTTATCTTCGTCTTATCTTTGACCAGCGTTCAAACCCAGCAAGATTTTAATACAGAGACTAGATGACATTGTTGTTAGTTGCCCAGGGTTCTTTCCGGGACCAACACGATTTATGTTACATTTATTTCCCTTTGGCAGTGTAATTACAGCACAGTATACCATTTTGATGATACCCAGATATATTTATTTTGGAAGCCAGATGTCACAAATCAATCCATTAAAACAGAGGCTCGTCTTAAAGACTGTAATCTCCAACCTCTAAATTCAGACAAAACTGTTAGATTCTAAAAACGTGTGATTCCTGTTAGAGTTACTGAAAGTGGAAAAGGAGCCCCTCTCCTGTCGGACAGGTGCATCCGCTCCACTTTTAAGATTCCCTTTCTGATAGTACTTATAATTAGGGTTGTATTTCGTGATTGTGAAGCACCCGCAAATCTGCTGTTACAGGCTCGGACTGCTCATACGGGATCATCTATATCATTATAGGGTCTTTTTACCTTGCAGTATGAAGCACTTTGGGATGACTATTGTGTCAATAAAACTGAACTGAATGTATGCACACACGTGCATTATACAATACATTCTCGGAGCTATCAATATAAGGTGTCAGTAGCAGTGTAGCAGCTCGCTATGCTGACAGAGACTTCTTTATTTCCCATCAATCAGTGGGCTGCATTAAAGGCATAAAAGACATTGATTGACCTCAGCAGCTCTGAGCTAATCTTGATACCAACTTGGAGGTCAGCTGGTGGCCTCTGTGTGATGATACAGACCTACATCAGGAAGTATCCAGTGGAGCCGTTCATCTGAACTTTGAACCCCAACTACAACTACAGGATTTCCCACATGCCTGTTCTTGGAGCAGAGACAGTTGGGAGCATTTCATTATTAAGAGATAAAGTTATTAGAGAAACAAAATTCAAAGAGTAGAAGCTATGCATGTTCAGGAAAAAAAGCAAAAACACAATTTTGTCTTTTCTCTTTAAGACTCTTAATTACTTAATCGATGTGACTGTAAATTCATACTGTACTTTATGTGTGAAACTGAGCATCACCAGAGCTTGATTTCAGACCTGTTACACTCTCATTTTTTTACAAATGGGTTGTCAAACTTGGAACTTTTGTAGACACTACCAACGTATGTAGGAAAGCACACATGTCAGAATCACCTACATCATACAATAAATAGTTTTTAGCCTGCCAGCTTCTGGCTACAAACTCCAAATTAAATCCAAGTGCGAGTGGACATCTCTTGCCCTCCATACATCATTCCCTACCCACACAGTCTGTCTCTTGTTGTGATCTTCATGTGAGAAAGAGGACTTGTAGCCAGTGTCCAGCTCTGAATCTCTCAGCTCTTGCTTATAAATTCATAATCGAGAAGCTCCACTGAGACGGTCAGCACGGAGGGAAATTCATAATGCATTCATATTAAAAAAAGAAGAAAAACCTCAAGAATATATCATCAGGTTTATTAAGCATGTGATGTATAATGAGTATGTGTTAAACTATGGTGAGTAGCATTAACTATTATAAACAATAACAAACATCTGGATGGAACAGCAGTTAACCCTTCGTTCTGCATTCATATTAAAAGTTGAGCTACGAAAATCTCCTGCTGGAACGTCTAATAGCTTTTTACAACATTGAAATCTGAGTGTATTTTATAGTGTATAAAGTGCAGAAAAGTGTGTACATATATATATTATTTGTTTATTACCTTATTAAACTAGTTCCTGAGTTCCTAAATAAGGTAATAGTTTTGTCAAAGTCTCATTAGTTCCAGTTATTCATGGCTAGTTCTAAGTCTTATATTTGACACCATGGGAGGTCTCTGTCAGATATGCCTGATGGTTGTTGGTGACATCACAGTGGCTACATTTATTGCTAATATACAGCTAATGAGTTTGGCTCTATGAAGGATTTTCAGCTGTATATAATATGTTAGGAAAAACAGGTTCTGCAGTACCGAAACACAAATTGCTGCTTGACTGAATATGAGCTCCTGTTCTTACGGACAATATCTGATATGTGGTGGGGATTTAAGCACCAACACTACCACCATGTTTATGCTTAGCGCACTATAAATCTGACTGTTGCTTCTCCGTGATTGTTGTCTGCTTTTGGATCTCTCTAACACGCTTGGCCAGCGCATCCCCGTCTCCACGCACACAGAACTCACCCACACACTCCCCAAAAACACAGAGATTCTTTGATGTGAAATGTGACCCAGTAAAATGAAATGGAAAAAGGCCTTTAAAGAGAAGCGTAGACGAGGAGCATATCCTCCACTGTCACCATTTTGTCGATTTGCCACACTCCATCGCTACAGCAGTTCCTTCTCTCTCTGCTTTGCTTCCCTCCTCTCTCCAGCCTCTGTCTCTCTTTCTCTGCTGTCTTCCATTAAAAATTGATTCCGGCCTGGCTGTGATGAGATGCACTGTTGGTTTTTTGTGGCTGAAGCGTGTCAGAAACTCCCACTCAGCCAGTCAGAGGACAGCAGTGACCCGTGTGCCAGGAAGTTAGTTTTGGTCTCTTTCTGTGGTCTGGCTTGTTTCATCTTTTGCCACCGACTTGCATCTAAACTTTTTACTCAGAGGATGAAACTATTGAGAAGGTTGAACAAACATCTGATTCAAACGTAGCTCATCAAAACAATTTTTTCAAAAGTATTATATTTTTGAAATTAGCTTGTGTCTTTCTATAATCCTGAAGCTAGGATTTTTACCTTTATAGTTTCCTCATATTTTATCATGGCGTGCTAAAGCTTATGGAAAGAATTTGGTATTTTATAAAATCGTGTCATCACATTGCAGCTTCATTTTACCAACATATGAATATAAATCAGTAAATAACATGCAAAAATGTTATTTTTTTCAAATAAGTATGAAAGTTTCTAAAAATGATTCTGGCTTTATGAGAGTTGCAAAAAAAAATACTGCATAAAATATTGAGCCTACTGAATCTGAAACTGGTTCCTTAAAAAAATAGTTTTTAATGATTATTTTTCTTTCTACTATTCTCAGTGTTGCTTTTCGTACCCGGCCCTGCTGACTCCCTTCTGTTGTCCTTCACTGGACGCACCGCTGTCATCGATCAGCAACAACATTAAAATTCACGACAAGTGAAGTGAATAACACTGATCATTTTGTTCCAGTACAGTTCTGCTGGTGATCATGTGAGTCTTACACATTCAGCTAAACATTGGTACAGACCAAGCACATGGAAAGCAGACGCCTCCCCCAGCAGGACAATGTGCCAAAGACTGATCAGAAACAGCAAGGATGCAACAAGGAGTCCAAAGAACTGACCCTGCTTCCACTCTACAAACTCTAATTCTTATCAAGTATTTGGGTACAACTCTGGAACAAGCATGATCCACAGAGCCCCCACGGTGCAAGCCACATGACACAAAGAGTCTTTTGCCAACATACGAGTGCCAGACGCCACGGGACACCCCAGATGTCTCCTGTCCATGTCCAGATAGGTCAAACCTGGTTTAGCGGCACAACACAAAAAGTTCTCTGCTTTTAATTTTAATGTTTAATGCTGATTTATCTCAGATGTATAGTTTGCAGTTTATGTGCGCAGGCTGCCCTGCTGTGTTTTGCATTTTATTTTTCATTCAGCCAACACTATGATGCGTTCTGTTGAAAATTCCCCTCGCTCTTCTTCTCCAGTTTTCTTCTTTTCACTACAATCTGCTCATCACTGTCTACCACAGTTTCAGAAAACTGCCCTGGGACACTGTGTAAAATATAAACAAAACCAGAATACAGTGACTTGCAATTCGAATAAAGCATATTTTATCAGCAATAGAACATAAAAAACAAATCAAATGTTTGAAATGAGAAATAAAATGTAGCATTTTATGAAACTATGTGCTCATTTCGACTTTGATAGCAGGAACATGTCTCAGGAAAGTTGGGCCGAGTGTGTTTTGTATCGTTGTTCAAAACAGTGAAGTTTTGGAAACAAAGGAAAGCAGCTGCTGGGACTGGACTGTTGTCGCTCTCTTGTCTGATGGAGGATTCGAGCTGCCCAACAGTCCTGGGTCTGTTTTATTGCATTTTTCATTTCATGTCGTGCCCAAGTTTTCCACTTTGCCCACTTTAAATGAGCTTTGGTCCAGAGAAACGTTTTATTTATTATTTATAGTAATTTATTATTTCACCACTATTTATTGTCAGGGCGAATGCCATCATTTAAAACAAAACAAAAAACACCACCCTGATAGCTCACCAGGTAGAGGCTGCACCTGAGCTCGCATCACCCCGGGTCCATGTGCTGTTTGTCAGTCTCGCTGTCTCTCATCCATCGTCTACAGCAGACGTTCTCGTCTATAAAGGAAAAGCTGTCTTACAAAATAAAAGCTTTCAGTGGAAGCATAAATCTGCCACGAATGCAACATCAAATGGTCTCTGTATCACTCCATACCTCCTCTGTCCTCTCTCCGTTCCACTCTATCCTGCACATTTCCACACAAACCAAGCTGATGTTTGAACAAGAAAATAACTTAATGGCTTAATGGAATGCAGCGCAAAGGCAGAACACTGTTTAGTGAGTGAGAGTTGATGCAATCACGAACATTTTCTAGCTCGCAGCATTCAGGTGGATGAGTCACTCGTGTTTAATGAAAACGTCTGCTGATTCTGGTTGAGGACCAAACCATTTCTGCCTCTTTACCAATTCTCTCTCTTCCCTCATTTTCTCTTTAACCTTCCTCACCCCTCATTTATGTTCCCTCCCACCCTCCTCTCGCCACCGCTCTACATCCCTTCTTCCATCTCCAATCATAATCTTTCTCTGATCAGCTCCCCGAGATGATCGTCTGAGGTTTCTGAATCCCAGTGAAAACATCATTCTGCCATTTTTCCACATCTCATCCTTCTCTTCGCCTTTCATTCTGTCTTGTTCGGTTTCATTGTTCCTGTCATCACCATCAACCCACTTTGTCTCCCCCTCCTTTCTTTCCCCCTGTCTGCTCTGTGTCACCTCCTGTCTGCCAAGGAAAGCAATGCCGCAAGGCGCCCGCAGAGGTGAGCATCAAGCTAGTAAAAGACACTAAACACAGAGTGAAGGTTTGAAATAGAGGAGAGGGATAACGTGGAAGAGAGAAGAAGAAAAAAAGAAGGTTGTGGGAAGTCGCTGGGGAAGGATTGAAATACGTGGCTGGATCGGAAGAGAAGAGACAACAAGTGGAAGATAAAGCAAAGGTGCAATGTAGAAAAAGAGAATGAGACATGAGAGACACAGGAGAGGAAACTCCATATAGAATTTTATGAAGTAAATCTAAAATAAATAAAGATAAATAAAGTCGATATGGTTAATTAAAAAAAAGTTTATATTTCTAATGGTGGTAAAATAAGTACAAATTATGTCTAAATATTGTAATTATAGTTAAATTCAATTCAGTTTTATTTACACAGCGCCAGATCACAACAACAATCACCTCAAGGTGCTTTATATTGTAATGTAGACCCTACAATAATCCATACATAGAAAAACCCAGCAATCATATGACCCCCTATGAGCAGCACTTTGGCAACAGTGGGAAGGAAAAACTCCCTTTTAACAGGAAGAAACCTCCAGCAGAACCAGGCTCAGGGAGGGGCGGGGCCATCTGCTGTGATTGGTTGGGGTGATAGAAGGAAGACGGGATAAACACATGCTGTGGAAGAGAGACAGAAGCTGTGTCCCAAAACGTCGGCTGCATCCTCCGGAGGCCGGATTTGAAAGCCAATTACGTCACAGCCAGGCGACGAAGGCTGTCCCAATTCGCCGACTCCTTCAAATGCGGCCGACAAATGCGTCCTTCATTTCCCCGAATTTGAAGGATGGGTCGGGTGTGTCCTTCGTGGCCCACCATATCCCAGAATTCATAGCGCAGCCCAGCCAAATTTCAGCTGCCAACAATGGCGGCTGCTACTAAGTTTTAAAATTACTCTTATTAATCTTTCTGGGTCACAAAATAAACTTTTAACATATTTTAAGGCGAGAAAGTAGCTGTGTAAATTATAAATATCTGCTTGGTTTATCAAGACATCGCATATTTGCAAAAGTGCGCCGACGTTTTCGGAGACGTCTGTTACCCACCAGCTCGATAGCAAGCCGGGAGCTCAAGGGTCACTGGAGCCGGCGAGAGCAGTGGACTCCTGGCTTCATCGTTTTCAGACCCCGCTGTCTTTCACTACTCAGGTTAAACGTGATATATACACTGAACAAAAATATAAACGCAACACCTTTGTTACTGCTCCCATTCCCCATGGGATGGACGTAGAGACCTAAAATTCATTCCAGATACACAATATAACCATCCCTCCCAAACAGTGGTCACAAATCAGTCCAAATGTGTGGTAGTGGGCACATCTGCTATATTGAGATAATCCATCCCACCTCACAGGTGTGCCACATCAGGATGCTGATCTGACATCATGAGTAGTGCACAGGTGTACCTCAGACTGCCCACAACAAAAGGCCACCCTGGAATGTGCAGTTTTTTGCGCTATTGGGGGTCTGGGGACCCAGAACCGGTCAGTATCTGGTGTGACCACCATTACAAGTTATTAGATTAAATACAACGTTATTAATCCATCGAGTGGGTTCCTCCGGGATTTTCACACAGCTGAATAAACGTTAAACAGAAAACTGATTAAACAGAAGTGTGAGACGGTCGAGAATTTACGCCAGTGTCCTGTTATAGTTTAGATAGCAAGGAGCAGACGACCGAGTTTATTAAACTCCACCGACACAGCGGTGACGCAAATCTGAAGGCTAGACCGTCCCATTTCACAGCCTCACACTTCCGGCCTTCTCGGTCTTTGAAGGACCCGGCCCACGTAGACCGCGAAGGCCGGGTCCTCCGAAGGATGCAACCGACGTTTTGGGACACAGCTAGAGATTAATAACAGGTATGATTCAATGCAGAGAGTTCTATTAACACATACTGAGTGATGACGAAACACCCAGTGCATCATGGGAATCCCCCAGCAGCCTACATCTATTGCAGCATAACTAAGGGAGGATTCAGGGTCACCTGGTCCAGCCCTAACTATATGCTTTAGCAAAAAGGAAAGTTTGAAGCCTAATCTTAAAAGTAGAGATAGTGTCTGTCTCCCGAATCCAAACTGGAAGCTGGTTCCACAGAACATGCTAGGTTTGGGAAAACACCAAACACATTTCCAATAAGCCTGCACAGTTAGGGTTAGGTCAAAGTAATTTTCTTGACTCTATTGAAAATTTCCAAATGATCCTTCTCATCATACTGCTAGAATTTAACAGAGATGCCCTCTTTGAAGCAGGAGAATATCAGAGAGTGAAGAAGCTTATAAAATAAGAGAGGGAGAAAATAAGGAAGGAGTAGTACAAATGGCTAGTAGATGGAGCTATCCTTTTCTCTCATCTCTTCCTACATCAGAAAGTAGGATGGAGGCAGAGAAGAAGAATAGTAGAGGTTTAAAAGGACTGAGTAAAAATAAAAAGAAGAAAAAGTAGGAGGTGAGGGGACAAATGGGCACTGATTTGGCTCAGTGACTAAGGACAGAGGGCTTTGGGGGGTGCGAGGGTGTCCCTGGGTAGCATCTGCTTTGTGCAAGACTGCTCAAATTACCCAGAGGGCCTCGGGGCTGTGTGGAGCAACCAGAACTAGACTCCTCTGTTCTGTTCCGTCTCTGACCCTTCATCAACTCTCCTCAGTTCACACTGTGGCCTGGAAAGACCGGAAACATGTTTTCTCCAACACCGTTCTGCATTTAAGAACAAAAACGCAAAGCTGTTTTTCAGTGATGTGTGCAGAGTGTGGGTGTGTTTGTTTCTTCCTTGTTTCCTTTCCTCACTGTCTTTAGTCTTTTCTTCTTTCTCCTCTCCATTTCAACGCATCCTCTTTGCCTCCTCTCCTTTCAGTATTCCTTTTCTTTTTTTTTTTTTTTTTTTTTTTTTTTTTTTCGCCTGTCCCATTTGGTTCTTTAGCCATCAGAATTGTTGTCTGAAGACCAACAAGGATACCCAATGGATTTACTTTGCCAAATGGATCATCGTGGCATTGCCGTATTGGTCCATTTGGTCGATCTTTGTTTTTATTATTTATTATATTTTATTTTCAGATGTTACAGACGGGACAGACATGAGTGAGAGATAGGAAAGGGAGAAAGAAAGAGGAAGGAAAGGAAAAACAGAAGGGGAGAGGGACAGTGAGAAAGGGGGGGGGGAGAAAAAAAATAAAAATCTCCTGGATCACCTGTTGAGAGAAGAATAGAAAACAAGCAAAAAAAGACAAAAAAAAAAGAAACAAAGCAACATACTAAACACAACACCATCGCATTAATCTAGCTAAGTGTAAACAGCAGTAAATACTAAATATTCAATGTTGTTGTGCAGCACGCAGGACAGATGTGCTTCGAGGTAGTAGCCAAGAAAGGTGTAATTTGGGTCTACGAGCAGTGAACACCCGTGTGCATACCTGTGTGGATCAGCGCGCTTGTATTCCAAAGGTTTCTCCATGTAACGATCTGCTAGGGAGTGTGGGGGGGCCACAGCCCCGTCCTCCAGGGTATGAAGCGGGTATGGAGGAGATCAAAACTCCAGACATCCAGAGGCCCCCAGAACACAAGAGACCATGGAAAACCAACAGAGGGGCAGCCGCGCCACTGTTCCAGTAAGAGCTGAGGAGAGTCCCAGATGAGGGCTCGCCCAGCAGCCGCGGAGCAGAAGTCAGGGGGAGTTGCAGTGACGCGCTCGTGAGCTCCGCCGGCCCCCAGCTGTGCCTGAGTGACCGAGCCCCAGGCCGAGAGGCCGGGGGCACCCCACCCCCGAAGGGGCCCGAGCGAGCCCCAGGCTCCAGGCCCCGATAAGTGGCCGCCAAGGAGTGAGCCGGTGTGTACCTGGACGCCCACCCCCAGACACAAAGAACCACCAACGCACCGACACCTGAGGGAGTCCGCCACCGGCAGGGGAAGTGGTGGTAGGTGGAGATAGGCCTCCAAACCTTGGAGGGCCTGAGGTGTCCCCAGAGAGGTGGCGTCTGATACCCAACCTGACATATAGACACAGACATACAGGCACACACAGACACAAACATCCATTCCCACCCTCATGCTCTCATATGCACTTACTCCACACTCAACCAACGTGGAGACAGACATAAAGAGACGCTGTACACACGATCACACTCCCCAAGCGTACTCTACAAACCGGGTCAGTATTCCTTTTCATCTTTATCTACCCTACAGATTTCTTATGCTTGACCCCCGTCCACCCCAGAGTTTCTCTCCTTTCCTCAGAGCAGAATTAAGATTCCAGATGCCGACACAAAATGCTGCCTGAGTATCTGGTGTTTTTTTTTTTTGTTTCTGTCTCTCTGCTGTCATCCGAACAAGCTCTGCATCACATCAAAGTGCGCATTTGGCAACAGTTACAAAACACACATTTGATATCCTCTGTTTGTATTACTACAGAGTTTGATCTCGCATAATATCACAAAGTGCCATGACGTAACTGGCAGAGCAGAACAGTGGATGTGGTAATCCTGTCAGCGCTCGGTGGATGATTGTAATGTTGTCAAACTGTGACCGGGTTTGTCTTTGGGATGATAAAAGTATCGTATGCAAACCAGAGGAAGGAATTTCACACTGGCTGTCGGCCAGATGCTGCCGTGTTCTGCTCTGCGGTTTCTTCTGGTCAGCGTGTTTTCTGCACTCTGTTCTGCATCCATATACATATAGATATATCTACATATCTGTCAGCACAGTTATGTTAAACAAGACAACTCCTAAATCGCTTCATATCAAAACGTGGATATTTATACACGTGAGATTAGACTGTTTTTGAAATGACTGGTAGTATTGGTTATGACGTCTGTATAAACAAATGTAAAACATTTATTGGTTCCAGTCTTTTAAACATAAATATTGGTCACACTTGATAAAACAGATTCATGAGCAGATTAATTAATCAGTTAAGTGCAGGCTTGTTATGTTTTCTGGTTAATGCTGGGCTTTATCCAGGTGTGATTGATCAAGGTATATTTAAATTTGTTACACCCCAGCCCAGGAGAAACCGGTGTGCAACACAAGGGAAAAAAGAAAATGCCCCCACACTCCCTGCTCTCAAGGAAGCAAAAACTGCCACAGAGTTACAACATCCAGTCAGTTTATCAAGTCCCAAAAGGTAGCGGGTGTCAGGGTGAGCATGGCCCAGAACAACAAACAAAACTCTCTAGAAATGAAATGCAACCTGCTTACCTACATGGAAAAACCCCAAAAGAAAATACAGGTCTCTCACCTGCCTCCCCAACCAAAAACAGGAGACAAGGTTCCAAAAGAGAATGGCTTCTCACCCCTACAGATACTGAGTAAAAGTATTTACAACTATTTACAACAAAACTATTTACAACACAGCAAAAGCTTCTCATTCCAGAACACAGATTCATACGCAGCCGCATGCACAGTTCGTTGGGAACAGGAAGTAGGCGAGGGGTCGCGCCGGTTCAGAAGGGTCCTCATTTATAGCCAGCCTCTCCCAGTCCTCCACCAATGGTCAGCCTCCACCTGGAACTCACATAACATCAATGACACAGGACACAAACTATGCCACCCTGTGGTGTTGCAGACGAAAACACAGTGCAAAACATCCATAACACTGAATCATAACAAATTATAGAAACATTACGGGTCATACGTTGCTTCAAGGACAAGACATGAAGAGCGCAGGTCTTGGATATTTGGAGTCAAAATTTCTTTCAGCACATGTTGAGTTGGATTAGAGTTGAGTGACAGACGCATTACATTGATTTTTTTTAATGAGGAGTGATCCACTCAGGTTTCATATCTCTGCATATATGACACTACAGGCTTTTAAATGTTGATGAAGATGTTAATTATAAGCTGCAGCTTCGCGTTTAGTTCAAACAGTAACTCCAGAATCGGTGATGAGAGTACAAACGGAGACCGCAGCCTTACCAGTGTTAGGGTTCAACGTGCAGAAGTGTTTGTGAGCAGGACACAGAACCACAGCTGACCACACAGCTGATTTTACTCCAGCTGTAGGAGGAATCAATTCCGACCCCCCCATTTGTTTGCAGTGTTTGTTAACATATGCAGGTGAGAGCATGCCTGCACTCGTCCTAATAGCAAGAGTGCAGGGATGTTCCAATAAGCGGACAGATTTAGCTGGTTAAGACTTTGCTCCTTACAGATGCCTGCAGGCCTGGATTTCTGCTACGTGTCGAGTTGGGACACAAATAGAATGAACTCGCTGTCACGCTGGGCCTCGGGCTCCTTAAATCATGCTCTCCTGTCAGGTTAGGAGCCCAGAAGAAACAAGAACAATATCCCAATAATATGACCTCCTTTAGCAGTGCTGATCTGATTACCATCACCTCTGATTCTTACAAAGGAGCCAGTACTAGTCTATTCAAGACAGAGACACGATTACAGGTAGAAAAACCTTAAAATGTGTTAAAAAGGGAAGGTGCACTGTAGCTGACAACAACATGTTTGTTACTAGTTACTGCCATATCAGCTTATAACCTGCACAGTGTCTTGGACCTGCTTTTTTTCTCTGCTTTTTCAGGAAGCAGGTGCACTTTAGCACAATTAAAGACTATATTATTATCGATGGTAATGTTATTGTTATTAAAGATGTTATCTACTTATTAGCATAAGCTATCTTCTAACTTCCAGTCTGTCACTCAGACTGTAGTTAGGTGTCACTGTGACCCTCTGGTGGTCTCAATAAAGGAGCTGATGTTATAGACAGGGGTGCACATAAGCTCAGGCGCTGTCAAAATAAAAGACGCGCACCAGATAAGAAGTAGCAACGTGCGTTTGCGTGGATATAAAAGGCAGTGTTTTTGTCCACTAGAGTGGGATTTTCACGGCATATTCTGCACCACATCGCTGTGCGTTCATCATTTGTTTGAAGCCAGCTCACCTCCTGCATCCACTTTTCCGAGAATACGCGCTTCTTTTGCGGTTCGGACTTCTTCTGACATGTCTTTGGAGATGGAGGAAAACCAAAGTAATTGCTTAAAGGAGCTTGCTTCTTCAGCATCTTTAAGAGTTCTAAACAAATGTCTGTCCTCCTCCAGAAAATCTTATGTACGCAAACGCGCGTTGCAACTTCTTATCTGGTGCGCGTCTTTTATTTTGACAGCAAGTGCGCACCTGCGGACCACTTATACGCACCCCTGGTTATAGAGTCAATGCATAGGGAGGCAGTCCAGGTAGATGGATGGGAGGGCCAAACATTACCTGTGGAGATCATTAATTGTCAAACTAATTGTTAGTTTTTTGTTGATCCATCAGAATTCTTTCACATCATGATCACCATCACAACTAAAGTCCTCCGTTCTAACCCAGAACCTGATCTTTTGAATAATTTAACCAAGTTGTTCCTGCTGCTAAATTTAATAATAAATAAAGTAGGGACACTAATTCAACTGTTTGTTATATTCAGAGAGGACAAATACAGCCATTAGGTTGGATCTTTGCTGTGCTGTTTCACAAGTTTGAACCATTTTCAGGTATTTTAGTGTTTCTCAGTCATTCTCGATTGGCCTTCCTTGGAGTCAGGAGATGTCCTACGCATGTTTGTAACAGTTCGACTGAAGAATTACTTTTGTTCAAGGTTTTAATGATTCTTTGGTGTTGGGACAGCGGGTCTGTGTGGAAGAGGGGGGCATCAAAACTTGTAACTTGTGTTTTTCCCTCAAAGCCAATGCATTTGGTCTCTGTGAGAAATCATTTGCATGTAGAGTTTTTAGAAAATGCTTTGCAAAATCCATTTAAAGTTACAAATGTTAAATGGTGAACCCTGTAACTGGTGTCTTGCTGTAGATTCGACACCATTCTTTCAGCTGTGCAAAGAAATTCGGATTCGCTGTTTGCCGGTGTGCTGGACAGGGGAACGAACGTTCCCTGCAGTTGTCCTCTAAGTGTAGTCTTGGCTGGGCTCTACTTTGCTTTAGTACATTCTTCTGGAGTGACGTAGGGGTCACCTACATTCTCTACGCTTGTATCTGCCAAGCTTTCATGCTCCTGTTTCCTCTCATGCTTGACTTTTTAACGTGTGATGGGAGCACCAGGCTGCAGTTGTACTGCCTGCACAAAAAGCAGGTCAGTGGTGAAATGAATGTTGTTGCTTTGATCCCTGCACTGGTATATTAGGACAGCGTTGCAGCCGAGTCAGGCCTGAAGCTAAACAGGAGAACCGTGACGTGCGTTAATTCCCACAGTGCCTCAATCAGTAAACAGTAACACCGCCCGCGCTGGCACAGTAGACGAGCTGTACGGCATCTGGCTGCTGCAGGAAATGGAAAAATAAAATGATAATGATTAATAAAAGAGCAAGCGTTTTAAATTCGATGAATGGGTAACGTTTCAAAAACATGGATAACCAATGCATTCCAGTGATCTCAGTATTCATCAGGGTGTAATGGAGGAGGAAAAACAGCGCACCATATGGCATATTACGCTAAAATATGGGCAGCAAAGCAGTCTTAATGTTCCTGCTTCCTCCCCGAGGGTTTTACCAGCGTGGCCCTGTTTTGGAAACACGTTTTCAATTTAAACCTGACATACACCATTAGCTACCAAGAAAAAACACCAACTTTTGACTTTTGGCTCTTTTCTTCCCCCTCGTCAAACCTGAGCTGTCCTCCCTCGTTTCTCGGTAAAATGAAATTATACATTTTGTTCCCCCGTGGATGCCCAGGCTCCCTCCGTGCCTGCACCTTGTGATTCTACGAGCAGCGGCAGCTTTTTCACGCTGACGGTTTTTATTCATGCAGCCTCTCTGACCCCATGACACAGATTGTCTATCTGGCTCTCCAGGAGGCCTGGCTGTAGTAAAAGCTAGTAATGTGGAGGTAATTAGTGGGATTTTTAGCCATGTCCTGTTTCATCCTTATGCAACAGGACAACATGGTGAGAAGTTATTTCATGAGGACTGGTTTGCTCCAAAAAAACCCAGACTTTTCTCTAATTTGGTTTTTTTTTTTTTTTTTTTGTTTACATCACTTTGAGAATCTCCACCACAGAGTGCTGCTGTTTTAACTCGACACATTTAGATCGTGCAGTGTGATTACGTAGTTCAGCCTCAAGCTTTATGGTTCAACTAACCTTCTCAGGATGCTTTCATATTTGCATAAGCAGTTAATGGAAATAGCAGGTTGATACGATGTGTCTAAGAATTATAGGAATTAATTCACAAAAATCCCTGATGCTCAGGCCCAGTGAGGGTCCATTAAAGTCTAATAGACAGTGTTTTCTTTTCATTAGCCAACAAATTTGGATAATCAAATTCAACCAAATACTGCCATTATACCTTACTGTTTAATATGAACTTACATCCAACAGAGTATGTTTTTATTTTCCAGTCAGCGTGGCAGTGCACTGGTTAGCTCCGTTGCCTCAAAGCAACAATAAAAGAAGAATGGAAGAAAATGAATGGATGGAGGATGGATAGACCAAACGTACAGAAAAAAAAATTTGAAAAGTTTCTTACTCATTAATCAAATAACAAACCTTTTGAATTTGAGCCGCCACACTGGACTCTGAAAAGTCTGAAACTAATCAAGCACAACATTCAGTCCTTAAAACTAAATTTGGCATTTTAATCAAAATATATAGCTTAGTACTTTACCATTTCTTTAAAAATTCATGGATAACAAAAATAAATATATTTTAAAATTAAAATGTCAATTTGATGAAAGAGTTTGCACATCCAGGTGGATTAACCATTACAGTCATTTTTGGTAATGACCAGTACTGTTACTTTAGGGTAGCTGCGGCATGAACCTGGGTGTTTATCTTATAAATTCGTTAAGCGCTATACATCCCATTTCAGTTCGTATCAGCTTTTTACACAGTTATTTGTACTCTGATGAAGCCCAACTGCTGTGACTTGACCACCTCATCTCTTGCTATACTTGATGATGCACGCTTCATTCACAATTTTTTCAAAACATTTTTTTTTAGGATTTAACAAACAAACCGTCCAACTTTGACTGTCAGAAGAGCTTCAAGCCTTTAAGGCAGGAGTTCTCAAACTTTGGGGGCCAGGGTCCCTTATCAATCATAATATTCAGTCCTTATGGACCCCGTTTATAATCCTCATGTTGATCAAACTCTGAGTGCTTTGTGATGAGACACTGCTTTAGCTTGGCTGGCTTCATTGCTTCGCTTGCTAACACTTGCAGACACAAACGAAGGAATATATATATATATATATATATGTATATATATACACACACACACACACAGCAGCTGGATAGCGTAGTGGTTAGACTACACGCCTTTGGAACAGAGGATCGCAAGTTCGATTCCTGCCTGGGGCGTCTGTATCCAGTAAGGGTCCTAAGGCTAGACCCCCTATGCTAAGCAAGCCTACCGCAGACATGAGTGAGACAGATAAATATGAAGGCATGCCGGCTCGGACGTCGCCCGGATCAACAAGGTCCGCGTCAGGTGTTGAGGAACCAGGGCACCCTGACGAAAAGTGGGCTACTGGAACAAGAAGGCATCGGTGGGCAAGAGACGAAAACAGGGCGTTGTTGGAATGCTACTACGCAAGTAACCCCGGCGGAAGGGGCTACATGAATAGGATGAGGGACCTATGGATTCTTCGATACCCAACATCCACAATTGACGAGGTACAACACAAATGCTACGGCAAGGAGGAGTCAGGACGCCAGGTCAGGAGGGCGATATCATCACCCCCACCCGAGATTGGGTACATAGCCCCAAGTGCGATAGGAGAAGGATCGTTGAGTGCGAGAGGAACTGACCTGAAAAATAGGATCATGGCCAAGCTTGAAACCTGGATCCCCCGTAGCCGGTTACCAAGATTACGTGAAGTACCCTCAGAAGGTCTGCTAGATGATGTTAATGCAGCACTACGGGCAATACCTACAACCACGATTACCGACACTAACAAGCTGATCTACAATACGGCAGCGGTGATCAGTGAGATGCTTGGCTACAAGTTGAACAGCCACAAGGGGCAGTACCCTCCATGGAGAAGGAGGCTAGAGGGCAAGATCAAAGTAGCACGGAGGGAGGTTAGCCAACTAACGGAGTTGCAGAAAGGTGCGACAAATAAGGTGCCTAAGAAATACAGCAAGCTGTCCATACCTGAGGCCTTGGAAACTGCCAAGCAAAGACTCACAGCCTTGGCCAGCCGCTTGAGGAGGTACACCAGAGAGATAGAAGGCAGGAGAATAAACCAGCTGTTCTCCACAGAACCAGCAAAGGTGTACTCTCAGTGGCAAGGGAACAATAAGAGAACAGCACCACCAAGGCTGGAGACGGAGCAATACTGGAAGAGCATATGGGAGAAGGATGCAACCCATAACAGCAATGCTCAGTGGCTAGAGGATCTGAGGGCAGACCACAGCGACCTCCCTGAACAGGGTCCAGTAACCATCACAGTGGCAGATATCCAAGAAAGGGTCTCCAGTATGAAGAGTTGGACAGCACCAGGGCCCGACATGGTTCACGCCTACTGGCTGAAGAAGCTGACTGCACTCCACGAGCGTCTGGCAGCACAAATGAACCAGCTGCTAGTTAACGAGAGACACCCGGAATGGCTAACTGAAGGCCGGACGGTCCTGATCCCCAAGGACCCCAAGAAGGGAGCGGTCCCCTCCAACTACCGACCAATAACCTGCCTCAGTACTACATGGAAGCTCCTGTCAGGCATCATATCGGCTAAGATGAACAGGCACATGGGTCAATACATGAGCGGGACACAGAAAGGAATTGGCAAGAATACCAGAGGCGCAAAACACCAGCTACTGGTAGACAGAACAGTCAGCCGAGACTGCAAGACCAGACTGACCAACCTGTGCACTGCCTGGATTGATTACAAGAAGGCCTATGACTCAATGCCCCACAGCTGGATACTGGAATGCCTAGAATTGTACAAGATCAATGGGACCCTAAGAGCCTTCATCAGGAACTCAATGGGGATGTGGCGTACAACACTAGAGGCCAACTCCAAGCCCATAGCACAAGTCACCATCAAGTGCGGGATCTACCAAGGAGATGCTCTGTCCCCACTGCTGTTCTGCATAGGCCTGAACCCCCTCAGTGAGATCATTAACAAGACTGGCTACGGATACCGACTACGGAACGGAGCAGTTGTCAGCCACCTCCTGTACATGGATGACATCAAGCTGTATGCCAAGAGTGAACGAGACATCGATTCACTGATCCACACTACCAGGCTATACAGCAATGACATTGGAATGTCGTTCGGACTGGAGAAGTGTAGTCGGATGGTAACAAAGAGAGGGAAGGTAGTCAGAACTGAGGGGATTGAACTACCAGAAGGCAACATTGCAGACATAGAGGACAGTTACAAGTACTTGGGGATCCCGCAGGCGAATGGGAACCATGAAGAGGCCACTAGAAAAGCTGCAACCACCAAGTACCTGCAGAGGGTCAGGCAAGTCCTGAGGAGTCAGCTGAATGGTAAGAACAAGATCCGGGCCATCAACACGTACGCCCTGCCCGTGATCAGGTACCCTGCTGGGGTAATAGGCTGGCCAAAGGAGGAGATAGAAGCCACTGACATAAAGACAAGAAAGCTCCTTACCATGCATGGAGGGTTTCACCCCAAGTCCAGCACCCTGAGGCTGTACGCTAAGCGGAAGGAAGGGGGCCGGGGACTGGTGAGTGTCAGCACCACAGTCCAGGATGAGACAACGAACATCCAAGAATACATTGGGAAGATGGCCCCAACTGACCGAGTGCTCAGTGAATACCTCAGGCAGCAGAAACCCAAGAAAGAGGAGGGAGACGAGGAACCATCATGGAAGGACAGGCCCCTGCACGGTATGTACCACCGGCAGATAGAGGAGGTGGCTGATATCCAGAAATCCTACCAGTGGCTGGACAAAGCTGGACTGAAAGACAGCACAGAGGCACTAATCATGGCAGCACAAGAACAAGCTCTGAGCACAAGATCCATAGAGGTGCAGGCTGTGTAAAGATGCCCCAGAGACAATCCAGCACATAACAGCAGGGTGCAAGATGCTAGCAGGCAAGGCATACATGGAACGCCATAACCAAGTGGCCGGCATAGTGTACAGGAACATCTGTGCCGAGTATAATCTGGAAGTCCCGAGGTCAAAATGGGAGATGCCCCCAAGGGTGGTGGAGAATGACCGAGCTAAGATCCTGTGGGACTTCCAGATACAGACGGACAAAATGGTGGTGGCTAACCAACCGGAAGTAGTGGTGGTAGACAAACAGAAGAAGACGGCCGTAGTGATCGATGTAGCGGTTCCGAATGACAGCAACATCAGGAAGAAGGAACACGAGAAGCTGGAGAAATACCAAGGGCTCAGAGAAGAGCTCGAGAGGATGTGGAGGGTGAAGGTAACGGTGGTCCCCGTGGTAATCGGAGCACTAGGTGCGGTGACTCCCAAGCTAGGCGAGTGGCTCCAGCAGATCCCGGGAACAACATCGGAGATCTCTGTCCAGAAGAACGCAGTCCTGGGAACAGCTAAGATACTGCGCAGGACCCTCAAGCTCCCAGGCCTCTGGTAGAGGACCCGAGCTTGAAGGATAAACCGCCCGCAGGGGCGTGCTGGGTGTTTTTATATGTGTGTTATCCAACATTGTCTTTATCTTGGACAACATCCGCCTCTCCGACACCACCTTGTGGGAGTCCAGCTCCATCCCCACAACATTACTGGCCTTACGGATCAGTTTATCAAGTCTGTTGGCATCTGCTGCCCTCAGCCTGCTCCCCCAGCATGCAACAGCATAGAGGATCGCACTGGCCACAACGGACTCGTGTTTATAAGTGTTTATGTGTGTTTATAAGTCTGTATTTGTTTAACTAACTGCTGTTATGTCACTGTTACACCTCTACTAAGCTTTGTTACATTATTACAGTTATCACATATTTATTATGTGTTTATTGGCATTTAATTATGCACTTATTAAAAGCCAAGTCTGGCCTCAGTAAACTCTATTGTGGTTCACCTCGTGGGAAGCATTATTGCCGTGTCTAAACTAAGCAGCTTTAGTTTGCTGGCTCGTTGACGGCTTCAATATGGACTGAACTGTATGTGAGAACGATTTCCAGTTAAACTGTTATATCCATAAACTCTACACGTCTGGTCCTTGATGTGCATTAACAAGTCCCAGTGTGGCCCTTCATGAAATTGAGTTTGACACCTCTGATACACACTGATTAACACTTAACTATGGACTTATTAACACTTAACTATGGACTTATTAACACTTAACTAGCATTTGTTAATAAAAAGCTTTATCCACCCTCTGTTTTTATATCTGCTCGGGCTGTTTAGATTCATGTCAGGAGTAAAACTGGCGTTTAATACCCATTAGAGGTAGAGTTTAACTCCCATGCACTGTCTTGATGTGCACCTTTATTTTGATATTCTAGGCATGTGGACTGTCTGTTGGCGTGTGTCGCTGTTTGTGGTCCTGACTTCTCCTCAGTGGTTCTCAGCCAGTTGAGTGTGCATTTTGGAGCCACAATCAGATTAAGGCTGAGCATCTCCTTCTGATCGCTGCTCTCTGCTCTGCACCGCCAACTCAATCTGATCTGGCCACAGCCTCAGGCCACCTCTCTGATCAAACACACACACACACACACACACACACACACACACACACACACACTTAAATATAGAATGGAGGTTCACTCACACACTGCACACTGCACACACACAAGCTCCACAAATACATTCATACATACTCACAATTTCCTTTTTTGAGTCCTTTGAATCATTCATGAAGAAGAGATGGCAGAAATCAACACAGAATCAATCTGGCACACACGCACACACACACACACGCACACACACGCACACACACACACACACACACACACACACACACACACACACACACACACACACACACACACACACAAAGACGCACACATAGAGACTCACGCATGCATGGGTGCTTTCAAAACACACCCAAGGCGTGTGCCGCATCCCCTGAGTCACACACACAAGCATACACACACAAAAAGTACTCAGGCCAACCAACAAAGACGCACACCACTTACTGTCTCCCCTCAAACACACACACACACACACACACTCACCCACGCACACACATGCTACACCGCTCACTTTAACAGGCTGTACCTTCGGTGGTTGGATGCTGCAGCTCATAGTGAGTGTCAGCAGCCTGACTGTCTGGGAGCACAGGGGACGAGAGACACTGAAATGGACTTCTTATGCCAGGGAGAGAGAGAGCGTGGGCTGGTGTGGCATGCAGTGAAAGGGAGTAGATGAAGAGAAGCAATCTGCTGTGAGAGATAAAAGGAAGGGGAGAGAGGGCAGCGGAGGGTTGCGTTACGTGGACACATGGGTAGAATAGACAATCGTGTGCTTTTCAGGCTGCAGACACAGGGAGTGCAAAAGGAGTAAAAACGATCAGTTTAGATTGGACGTATTTCCTGATTTATATGGCGTGCAGCATGGGCTTATGTTCTCCAGTGACTTTGAGCTCTCATACTTGATGTAGTTGTGTGCAAACATTTTTTCTGTGTAGTAACAAATTATGAAACATTTCAAGTACTCTCAGGTTAAGTCCGACTTGCAAACAGACGGCAGGTTCCTACCTGTCCAGGTTGCTGACAACTCTTGTTGTAGTGCTGTTCCTCTGCCTAAATATGGAAAACTCTAAGTATTGCTTTCATTAATTTTTCAAATTAAGTTCTATAATGTAGAAATAATTCACTGGAAGTGTCTTATAGACTGAAAGAATGCAAGAAATTGCAATAGAGTATCATCAAAATGTATTATCAGTGATGCAATAGCAACACTGTGTATGGTCATTGTGGAGATACTCACAGATATATTCACTTTAGCTTCGACCACAGCCGATTATTGGGACAAAGGTTCAATGTGGGGTCTGTCTTGTTGGATATTTATGTTCTGGTTCAAAGTCATTGCTTCTCAGTGCTGCTTTCTATCTCTGTCTTATGTTTTGGGATTAAGCACACAAAGGACTTCCATGTGAACAGTGCCACGCAGCTACATGTAAAAAACACTTCAGGTCTCATACATACATCCAGGCTTGTTTTTCTGATGCCATATGTCACAATAACATGTAAAACTAAATGGGAAACCAATTTATCTCTCACAAACATGATCTAGGTCATTTTGGGCCACTTAACACACGTACATGTACAAATACAGTTACAGACCCATACAGTTTACAAAGGTACTTCATACACATCCAGTTTCAAACTGCCTCCATCTCACTCTGTGATACTTTAGTGGCTAGGACATATACTGCAAGGATCTGTTAATATTAGTTAGAACAGTTAACATGATGCCCCAGCCATACACAAAACTCCAACAAATCCACACAATAGATTCATTATGATTTTAACATTTTCAAATTTAAAATCGCTACTTTTGTTTGTCTCAGAATGAAGTTTGTACCGGAGTAGACAGGTGATCCTTTCTTCAGTTTGCTTAAGGGTTTCTCTGCAACCAACAGAAATGTGTAGTAAACACATAATCGAGTCGATTACAGTGTTTACAGCCTCTAAGTGGTATATTCATACCACCAACAGGCAGGTCAGCTCCAGGGTAGCCACAGTGGGGGACTATTATGTCCTCTGTATAGCAGAAAACTTTAAGCACTGTACATACACTGAGAAGTTAGGATGAAATAATCATGTGAAAAGAAAAGGGGTGGTGGGACTTTGCAAGCTCTCTTTATATACCACCATGCAGGATGAGTTCTGGAGGAGGTCAGAAAAAGAGAATAGAAGGGGAACGTATGCAAAGAAGAATAGAGCTGAAATGTGGCGCGATAGAAAGGCAGGAGATACGTGTATGGAGAGAAAGCCTGTAAGGCATGTATTTTACACAGGTGACGCAGAGGCCATGGAAACAGATAAGGAGAAGAGCAGAGTACAGCTGCATTCACACTCTGGCTTCGGGAGGCTCTTACTCTGTTGTTTGTTACATTTACGAGCTGCAAACAACGGCTCATTGTGAGACGGTTCGTTCAGACAGGCTCGAAGATGAAATTCATCATGGCTCTAATGAATATGTTTTCATACCAATCTGTGTAATAAAACACTAAAAGCAGAGCTTTTAATGTGGTCACGTTCAGCCTGCACCTGTCCCCTTCCACCTGTTCCATTGTCAGTGCCAGTGCTAACTTCATAACTGCAGTGAATATTCATGCCTGGCCACTTTCACTGCAGTACAACAAAAATAAGTGCCTTTGTTACATCTTACAGTACTTTTCCCCTGCTAGCAGTTGTTGCTACTTTCTGTAATGTGGCGGTCCCCAACCCCTGGGCCTCGGACCGGTACCGGTCCGTGAGTTGTTTGATACCGGGCTGCGAGAGTTGAGGCTCAGGTGTGAAATGTATGGTTTTCAGGGTTTTTATCGGTTTTCAGCGTTATTTTGTTATCGTTTTGATCGTTTACTCTGTTTTCCTGGGTCTTTTCACGTGTGTTATGAATAAATTTTCTTTTTTTCGGTACCGGTACCGGTCCGTGGCGCAAAAAAGGTTGGAGACCGCTGCTGTAATGGACTGCTCAGACAGTTTCTCGTACCATAACCAAAAAAGTTTCATAAGCCAAACATTGTAATTTAAAGAAACTTTCCTGTAGAAATATAAGATGCGTATATATTTTATTGGTATTGGAAACAAGTATTTGATTAATTATCAGTAAATTTTTACATTAAAGATGTCAAATATATATCCAAAATATTGGGAAACCCCTCTGTTACAGCAGCCAAAACAGTAACACAACCAACAACAAAATAAAGTATTAGGTTCATAAAGTAAAGCATCTCAATGAAACAAGAATATGACAAAACTAAATAGCTTAATAAAGTGAAGTTACTCAAGTAGAAAATAGCTTAATAAAATGAAACGGTATCAAAATAAAAATAAAGTCGCTCGTTAGGGAAACAAATCTAAATAAAACAATCTGGCAACGGCTCCATAATGTAAAACAGCTCAATTACAAAAAAAGGAAAGGAATCAAAGTAGCATACTAAAAGTAAAGTAAGTGGCAGATGGCAATAAAGCGTCTCAGTATATTCAGAGTGTAACGTGCAGTGAGCAGTGCAGGGTGGCATGAGAGTACAGACAAGCAGGCAGCTGTTTGCAGCATTCACCTTTATGATGTCACAAAGTAGCCATATCACAGGTTTTTATCACCTTGTCTTGTTAATATTTTGCAACATTTTACAACCTCAAGTATGGAATTAACAACAGATTATAGACGGTTAGTGTGCACAGTCCACACCTATGATCGGTGTGGACATACAGGTTTGTATTAACAGCTTCATTTGAAGGACTAATCTGTGTGCTTTTCCTGCTTTATCCAAGCAAAGATAATCAGCTGGAGAGGCACAGTGAAGATCGGGGGGGGTTCACGAGCTCCAGCTCTGTACAGAGACTGGCTGCTGTGACAGGATGATAATAGTAATGACTCACAGTTGTGGCCCCATGTCATATTATGCGGGTCTTTAAGAAGGATTTATGTACCCTTCATTAGCGAAAGCATTCCCTGAGAGGGTATGGACGGTGTTTGGGGGTGCGATTGTCTCGCCTTTGAAACGGTCACTTAACAGGACAATTCTGTCATTTACTGTCTTTAAACTGACTTTGATGCGTCAAGAAGGCAACAAAACAGCAATAAGACAGAGTCTGTGTATCAGGGTTTTTTTTTTCAGCCTGATTGAGTTGACACTTACAATCTGTTCACGACTGTATTGCTGTTAACTGTTATAAAGCTCGACCCTGTGTGGTCCTGAGAACTGAGATTATAACTATTCACCCTTTCAGAACCTGAAATCTGTGTCTAACAGCTGATCTGAACGATATGTAGACGAACATAAACCATTACTTTCAGATCCTGAGCCAGCCGTGTGTTAACAGAGATACTGTTACGGTGTAATGTGCATAAATCCACGCATCACTCTGGGTTTTTCTGCAGTGTGTGAATTAAATTAGAGTTGCACTTGAGGTGCTGTCTCACATCCTGCAGTTAGAAAGCCCAGATATGATGGAGGAATGTTACACATATGGTTTGTTGGCTTTGCAAATGATGGTGCAGCTGCTATAATGTGGTGACAGAGAGGAGCAGCAAAAGATCAACCCCAGCCATCATTAACTCATTTGATCACAGTTAGAACTTCATGAGCCGTACTTCATGCAAAGTGTCTCAGAACAGAATCTCGGAAAGTTTGTTGTTGATTTGGGTAAATCACGTGCTTCAAACATTTGGGTTTAAAAAAAAAAAACACAGAGAAGCTGACGCGCTTCAGGAAGGCAGAAATAAATCTCAAAGCTGGTTGTTTTGTTCGTACATTATGCTACTATATTGTAGTATAATAGTATAATTGTAATTCTTTAAACTGAGCTTTGGCATGTCGACATCATTTCAGATTATTTACTATTGAACTTGCGCGGCAATATTTAAAGGCAGTGCTAAGTGGATGGGTGATTTAACTCATAAACACATGATAATGTATGCTGTTACATTTGAATTTGAATGTCTGAAGAGGAAATGGTGTGTGTGAATATTGTGTATATTAATTTAACACTCAGTCATTAACGTAACACATTAACACAGTCTTATTAATGGCTGAATTTTGCCTGACATATGTAACAGCAGCTATCGAAGTAAATACAAGAAAAAAAAGCAACATGAATGTTGCTGTGTCTGTTCAATTTCAGTTCAGTTTGATTTTATTTATATTGAGCCAAGTCACAACAGCTATGCACACTACTGAGAAAAAGACAGGTGAGAGTCTGTGAAGGTTCTCAGTCATCCAGGTCATCATAGTCTGAGGAGCTTGGAAAGAAAAGCGTCTGGACCTCTTTAAATTGCTTGAAGACGTTTCACCTCTCACCCGAGAAGCTTCTTTAGTTATAGGGTCAAATGGTGGAGAGTCCACCATTTGACCCTATAAACACACTCCTTCCTTCATTAACATTAGTTCAGTTCTGCTCTGTTTGATAATCTCAGTATTATTATGGAGCAGGAATATGTAGAGTGGACAGAGCCAAAGTCTTGGCACTCTGCTCACAGCTTTGAGCCATCCAGCTGTGCCAATTACACACTCATTCTCATAGCATCTCTCTCCTCTCATTCCAAACAAATAAACAGTGCTAGCAGCAACTGTCACACACATAGTGTATCAGCATCAAAAAAGATGTGTTTTTTGGGAACATATTTAGTGCGATTTACAGTACATTGCCTGCCTCAAGTCTCAGTAACTCTCATTTCTATGTGTTATTATTTGAAGAAGCAGATGAGTTGGCAGGCGATCTGTGTGGATTTATAAATTAGATGGCAATCAATTTCCAACCATTTGCAATCTGTTTGAGACTGATGGAGACGGCTCGCACAACCTGTGCAACTTCCTTGAAACCAAACGTGTTTGGTCACTGTAAGCACGTTAATGAGTGCAGTTATTTTTTGTTAGTGGTTCTCCTTCAGTACTAGTAGTAACCTGACTTTCAGTCAGTTTGAGTCTAAGTTCTTTTGTATCTGGATGATGTATATTTTAACATCACCTGAAGGCAGATTTGAATACCTGATTCCTGTTATGTGCTTTTCTCACAGGGTCCTGCAGTTAAAGGTTCTTTTTTACATTTACAACGCACACCTGAAAAAGCCCCTTTTGCTTATGAGGTTTTGTCTTCTCTTAACCACTGAACATCTAAACCCGAACTACTTGTAAGAATCATAGCATGTTAAGTTAGATGTGGCCAACATGGCCAACTGTTGGTCCATCATGGCATTTCCCGCTTTTAGGGTTGTCATAATTCAATTTTACATCCAAGAATATGTTTTTTTACATTTAAAATCCCAACCAATGTTTTTTTCACCAGTGGTTCTCATTATTTAACCTGGATGAACAGTACAGTAGGAATACACTGGCATTAGGTTTGATAGACACTTTGAAGCCCATCTTCTGGGCATTTCAGTGACAGTATGCAAGCTATTTGCTGTTTTTCTACTCACTGCTTTGTGTGTTAGAACCAAATTATTTATTACTTAACACATAACATACTTTAAGTGGGACTAGTAATAGTAGCAATATGATATTCTAATTACATTTTGTTTAATACAAACGAGTAATGCAACTAATGAAGTTTTAAAACTTAGAAACATTTTTCACAGATGTAAATGTAATAATGGTGGTAGAGTCAGGGGTTCAATGCCCAGCTTCTGAGCTGCACGGGTTTATTGTCAGTGTTGGTGGTTGTACATGTAGCACACGCACACTTCGTAATTTGTTTACAATATAAGAAGCACACGTGTGTGTGTGTGTGTGTGTGTGTGTGTGTGTGTGTGTGTGTGTGTGTGTGTGTGTGCTTGGGCCTGCCTGCCTGTCTGTTGGTTCAAATGCTAATACATTCATGTCTCAGCACTTCTCTTGTTTACTTCTTTACTTATACTTGAAACTATACACCATCATCAGCATAAAAACTTTCCGTGCTGCATGCCATTAGCCCATATAGCAACTTTTCTATTTAAAAGGAAAACCACACAATAATTTTCTATTAGTCCTCCCTTGAACTCATATCTCCTCCAGCTCAGCTACTTAGCATCAAAGTGTGCTTGAACTTTTCAGAGCCTTCCTTTTTAGCCATAGTCTTTAAAAGGGCCTCAGCAGTAATGACACCACACAGAGGAAGATTTAATAGAATATGGGCTGTATGGGTTGTGTAGAAGGTCCACAGATAATTGTATTAGACAACCATAGCCATGCTTCCTTCACAACAATGCACAGGCTTGGCCCTGGTCCACTCTGAAGTTTAATGTGAGGGCCCTGACCTGGTGACATCTGCAGCGCTTCGGGCACCAAGTGTGTTTGTAAGGAATCTGTTATTTTTTCTGTATTAAGGCACAAAATATAGTAGCTGGTGGTGGATGCTACTAGAAACACATTTTGTGCAACATGTAAACAGATTTCAGCCTAATCTGTGTCTTTTTTGTGTGTGTTTTTAATTCTGTCCTGCCTGGCAGCTTTTGCAATCAGACTTATGATCTTAATGCGCTTGTTGTGCCAAACATGTCTCGCTTTTCCAAGATCAGTTCTTTAAATTCTCTGTTAGCTCCTCTTGTTTGTGTCTTTCTTTTATCCGCTTATTTCTTCATTTCCATTTGTGTTATTTCAGTTATTACATTATATGTGGTATACAGTATGACAATGTCTAAGGCAGGACAGGAAGGAAAGGAGAAAAAAAGGTAGGGATAATAGGGGAAGATGTAATAAAAGGATACAGTACAAATAGAAATGCACACTGTATCGCCAACTGCAACAAAAAAAATTGGAAATGCTTCTTCTGGTGTGTGTGTGTGTGTGTGTGTGTGTGTGTGTGTGTGTGTGTGTGTGTGTGTGTGTGTGTGTGTGTGTGTGTGTGTGTGTGTGTCTGAGTATGAAAAAGAAAGAGAGACAGAGAGTGTCAAATGTGTGTGTGTCTTTGTCATGAAATGTACTTGAAATTGAGAAGCTACAGTAACACTAACCAGGAGTCAAAGGCAGATAGAGATGGATCCACGAGAACCGGGCCATGCGCAGCCCCCAGGAGTACCCAAGACCTAAGGCCACACATCTCGATATCGGCACACTCATCCCAGCAGGAGAAAGAGAGAGGCTGCAGGTGTGAGCCGAGATCAGGGACCCATGCAGGGCTCCAGGCAGTAAGGAACCCTCCCCCTGCCACCCGGGACCACCAAAGGAGCACATCAAAGACTACACTAGAATATCCAGCCATGCTCCGTAGCTGGATCTGTGTTGCTTGGGACACTTTCACTTTAGTTATGACACAAGAAAATGGTGCCATGATGTCAACTTGGACAGGGTTATGACCTGAAATCAATCAAGGTCAAATGTTTTGCCAAATAACTGCTACTCTCCAAGTAAAGAAAAACTTTGATGGACCTTATATAGGCGGTACTTCTCCAAATCTCAGAAAGGCATATTGTAAAGTTGAATTGTTTAAGTAAGTAAAACAAAAATATTCATCTGAGCAGAGCAAGCAATACTTACTCTGGGAAATATGTGTCAATTAAAACATGCCAAACTGAAAGCTTACATCCCATAAAGGAAGTTGATTGTTTGCATCCAGCCTGTAAAGTACTGCCACCTGGTGGCCACAGTTGGTTATTGTCTCTGGAGGCTAGCTTGTGTCTGAGCCACTGGAATGTGTAGTTGTTGTCATTTTCATGGGCATGGCAGCATTCACCAGTATTTAAACTCTAAAATCGATCTCAGTGTTAGTACAAATACATTCCTGTTATTTATACGTTGAACTCGTTGGCTTTAATAAAGTTTATTGTGTCTTGGTTTTATTTTAACAGCAGCTGTTTTTCTGTTATGTTATTGCCAGGGTTTTAATAGTTTTGCAATTTTCATTAGTTTTTATTTTTATTTAGTTTTGACTTCAGATTTTCAATTTTATATCAGTTTTAATTAGTTTTTACCAATTGTTTGCTAGTTTAGTTTAGTTTTTAGTTTTTTGAAAATCCTTAGTTTCAGTTTAGTTTTGATTAGTTTCAGTTATAGGTTTAGTTGTGTTTGCAATAATTAAGTGTAACAAAATCCCAGTTTCATCATATCAGTCATGCTCTTCTGCTCATCCTTGGGTATGTTGCTATTCCAGCTACCATACCCTGCACAGGTCGCCTGTCTGTCACAGGGCTAACACGCAGAGACAGACAACTCACATTCCCACCTATGGGTTCTTTAAATAAATAAATAAATAAAGGCAGATGAACAACCATTGATACCAGGCAACTATAAAATGTATATCTTGGCCCCAATGAGACTATTAACTCTTGCAGCACCGGGTGTTCATAATTTTGGTTCAAGTGAATTGATAAACTTTGTGAAGGCAATTGACTCACACAGTTGTGTAGATGTCCCCGTCCTGCTGTCTCGGGATGCATCACGCTGCCTTGCCTGGGGTTAGCTTCTGTTTTCTGGGGATGAGGGTTGAGTGTGCTCCCTTACCTTCTCAAGGTAAGCTAGGTTAGCCTTCTTGTGTGAGCTTTTCAAGTGCACTTTAAGGTTTGTGGGATTTTTTTCCCTTTAGAAATGTCCCTCATAATTTGTCTCTTTCCACTACAAGACACTTGCTTTATCCAAAACACAGTCATATTCAAAGTAATCCCAAATTGGACTCTGGCGCTTTCTCCTGACTTTTCCTGACATGATTCTGTGCGTGGACGGAGCAGCAACACAGACGACTCGACTAACGTGCTGCCACCTGCTGGCATAATGAGACAGCAAGAAAAAATCTGGAAACTAAACTTCATTTTCACCCTTGACTATTGTAGGACACGCACACATCAACGAAAACTAAACACATTTTGCTATAAATTCAGTTAATTTTAGTTAGTTTTGTGGACACTCATTACAGTTTTAGTTAGTTTTCCTTTTTTTGTTTTTATTTTTATTTCCGTTAACGAAAATGTTTTTTCACTTCTAGTTTTCGTTATTTCGTTCGTTTTCGTTAATGATAATAACCTTGGTTATTGCTCAATTATAAGATGATAAAAAAACACTCGGGAGGGTCACCAACAATTTGCCTACTGTTTGTGTTTGCCATCCTGATTAATGGCAGTGGGTGTTACCTCAAAATGAGGCTGAATTACTTCTGCAGTCAAACACCTGGAAGCCTTAGCTTTAACCCCATGATCAAAAAAAACAACAAACAAAAAGACCAACTTTCCCTGTCTTTGTACCTCGAGGCCCTCCAGCCAGGCTCCATTATTAATACACTTGTCTGCTAAATGCTTTATCCATTCTTTACCCAACTTAGTTTAAATCAAATCCCAAAATGTCCCCATCTCCAACCTCATCTCTCTTGTGCATTTTCTGTTCTTGCAAAAAGATCTCATAAGTACCAAAACACACACGCAAATGTCGAGCACTCTGTGACGTTAGCGATGCTATCTTGAGATCAAAGTAGCTGGCTGCGTTTTATAACTCAAGTAGTCCAATTTCATTCAGAAGCAGACACCCCAAGAAGGCTTTTGATAATCTACACTGTCTGATGAGATTTCCATTGAAATAAGTTAGCAAGAGGAAAGGAAAGATACAGAACTGGGAAGTAAATCTGAGAGACGAGGAAATGGGACAATTGAAGGAAGAATGATGGGGGAGTGAAAGAAGATGGCACAAGAAAGAAGACAAAATGGAGAAAAGAAGTGGAGACAAGAAGCTCTGTAGTTAAAGCTGACTGATCAATCTATTTTTGCTCATTTTTTGAATTGCTTCTGTCGCAGCCTCTTTGCTCCATGTCTCCCTGAATCACACTCCATCTCTCATGCCCTCACTTTTCCAGTGTTTATAAGTCATCTGTCAGATAGGCAGACGTGTAGATGGAACAAAACTCGTCCCTGTAATTTATTCTGCTGTTTTTGCCAACATTCATTCCTTCTCCTGCATGATGACTTCCATTTGTCAGCCGCCTCTGCGTCTTTAAAATGAATCCATTTGCCTCTGAGTTGCTCCGTTTCTTTATTGCGAAGAGATGCAGTTTGGCAACAAATGCTAAAAGATGAAATGAGAATTGGTGTCGTGATGACTCAGTGGGTTCAACTATATTCTCGCAACATCAAATCTGACTCATGACTTCCTCTGCGTGTCAGCTCCCTCTTCTGCCCTTCCTTCTCGCTAACTGCCATAATAAAAATATAATAGGAATGGGGGTAAGACGCCCGCTTTAATTTGTTTAGACCACAGCTTGAGTGCTGCTCTTACAGCCGAAAGATCTTTGCATCAGCTGGAAAATTTGTCAATAAAAAAATCGGTTCATGAGGAATCACAGTAAATAATCAAATGTGTTTAAGCCTTGTGATGTTTTCATTAATCTACTGAAAGGAGCAACAGTAAATGGATCTGCTATTCTATGTGTATGTGCAGCTTGATATGTCAATGTGCTTCTGCTCCGTGGGTTTGAAGTATCGATCACAACATTGCTGCCGTACCTGATAAAGTGATAATAAACTAATTCTGAACTTCTTGTTCTTGTTTCAGGTGTCAGAAAGGACTGACAGTGGAAGCAGATGACAGAAAGGTCAGTTTGAAAGCTTTTTTTTTCAATCGCAACTTATTTTTTGTCACCAGCACAGGAAGGAGACTCTCCCTCCTTTGACCTTGTTCCTGTGGACAGACCCTGGGTCCGTTCAAATAAAACAAAACAAAACACATAGAAAGTATGGAGCAGCAAACTGGAGGAGAAAGAAAAGACATGTCAGCACTTACTGAGGAGATGAGTGTTTGAGAGTAATGCAAAAGAAGCATTTTGAGATCACATGTGGCAGCTACTCATTAGATGGACTTTATAGCAAACATTTTCACAAAAACCCCCCTTCAAAAAATCCCAATCCAAATGCTTGCACACCCACGCACATACAGTGGGGCAAAAAAGTATTTAGTCAGCCACCGATTGTGCAAGTTCCCCCACCTAAAATGATGACAGAGGTCAGTAATTTGCACCAGAGGTACACTTCAACTGTGAGAGACAGAATGTGAAAAAAAAAATCCATGAATCCACATGGTAGGATTTGTAAAGAATTTATTCGTAAATCAGGGTGGAAAATAAGTATTTGGTCAATAACAAAAATACAACTCAATACTTTGTAACATAACCTTTGTTGGCAATAACAGAGGTCAAACGTTTACTATAGGTCTTTACCAGGTTTGCACACACAGTAGCTGGTATTTTGGCCCATTCCTCCATGCAGATCTTCTCGAGAGCAGTGATGTTTTGGGGCTGTCGCCGAGCAACACGGACTTTCAACTCCCGCCACAGATTTTCTATGGGGTTGAGGTCTGGAGACTGGCTAGGCCACTCCAGGACTTTCAAATGCTTCTTACGGAGCCACTCCTTTGTTGCCCGGGCGGTGTGTTTTGGATCATTGTCATGTTGGAAGACCCAGCCTCGTTTCATCTTCAAAGTTCTCACTGATGGAAGGAGGTTTTGGCTCAAAATCTCACGATACATGGCCCCATTCATTCTGTCCTTAACACGGATCAGTCGTCCTGTCCCCTTGGCAGAAAAACAGCCCCATAGCATGATGTTTCCACCCCCATGCTTCACAGTGGGTATGGTGTTCTTGGGATGCAACTCAGTATTCTTCTTCCTCCAAACACGACGAGTTGAGTTTATACCAAAAAGTTCTACTTTGGTTTCATCTGACCACATGACATTCTCCCAATCCTCTGCTGTATCATCCATGTGCTCTCTGGCAAACTTCAGACGGGCCTGGACATGCACTGGCTTCAGCAGCGGAACACGTCTGGCACTGCGGGATTTGATTCCCTGCCGTTGTAGTGTGTTACTGATGGTGACCTTTGTTACTTTGGTCCCAGCTCTCTGCAGGTCATTCACCAGGTCCCCCCGTGTGGTTCTGGGATCTTTGCTCATCGTTCTCATGATCATTTTGACCCCACGGGATGAGATCTTGCGTGGAGCCCCAGATCGAGGGAGATTATCAGTGGTCTTGTATGTCTTCCATTTTCTGATGATTGCTCCCACAGTTGATTTTTTCACACCAAGCTGCTTGCCTATTGTAGATTCACTCTTCCCAGTCTGGTGCAGGTCTACAATACTTTTCCTGGTGTCCTTCGAAAGCTCTTTGGTCTTGGCCATGGCGGAGTTTGGAGTCTGACTGTTTGAGGCTGTGGACAGGTGTCTTTTATACAGATGATGAGTTCAAACAGGTGCCATTCATACAGGTAACGAGTGGGGGACAGAAAAGCTTCTTACAGAAGACGTTACAGGTCTGTGAGAGCCAGAGATTTTCCTTGTTTGAGGTGACCAAATACTTATTTTCCACCCTAATTTACCAATAAATTCTTTACAAATCCTACCATGTGGATTCATGGATTTTTTTTTTCACATTCTGTCTCTCACAGTTGAAGTGTACCTCTGGTGCAAATTACTGACCTCTGTCATCATTTTAGGTGGGGGAACTTGCACAATCAGTGGCTGACTAAATACTTTTTTGCCCCACTGTATAATGTCAACCATTGACAGGCCAGTATGAGCGACCGTGCACCATCAGGTCAGAGTGGACAACATCTACAAGTAGGACAGGCTGCAGGAGTGAGACAGCCCTCGATCTGATCATAGTGGCTTCTATGTGAAACTGCATCCACTCTGCGGCATCTGCTGTGGGGCCCAATCAAACCACAGATACGACGCATAAAGGATTTCCTTTGCAAACAACTGATGCAGTTTTAATAAGCTAATTAATGAAGCTGTAATCTGTCACTTAAGGGCTGTTTAAGCAGCTGAGCCACTTTAGCTCTGATTATGCTTCATCACCGATCTGATGGTGAATTTTCCCATAAAGGAAACTCATCAAGATTGGAATATAAATATTTTTAAGCATTTAAATAAGGGTTAATTTGCTTAAGCATAAGTGGATGTTTGTTTATCAAATGGTCATAAATAACAGAAAATGTTATGTAAAGTAACACAGACTTATTACCATAACACAACTATCAAAATTATTGGTGTGCAATGAATTTGCAGTTTTGTTGTCTTTGAAATGGTTTGTGTGAAGATGGAGGTCGGCTGCAGCCAGCTGCCATCTTCAAAGGGGCTTTGGTGCAAGTCAGCGATTAAATGGCAGTGCAGAGCCATCAGTGTAATATCAGTTTATGACTGAAAGGAGTGACGCTGGCAATAACATGCAAACTGTTCATGATTATACATGATTCACTACCATACATTGTTGTAACTCTCAGATCTGTTGCATAAACAGAACAATTCACATCACCTACTCAGATCTAGAGTCCTGCTCATATATTTGAAACAAATCCATGTTAATTGCCTCTTGGGGATAAATAAAGTCTTTCTGATTCTGATTCCGATCAAAAGATAACAACAACAACAACAATCTTTATTTATAGAGCACATTTAAAAGCCTTGGGCATACCAAAGTGCTTTACATAAAACAATAAAAGGTTCAAACATTGATAACGGATAAATAAAAATAACGAGTTATGTTCATAGATAAAAGCTACCAATAAGAATGACTATAGCACATGGGTAATAGCAAGATAAAAGCTGTACCACCATAATAAAAGACACCAATAGAAAGATAGGAGGGAATTAATACAAGAGGTCAATAGGTCACAGCAACCAAACAAACAAACAAACAAACCAGCAATTAAAAGGTGGAGAAGGCAAGTTTAAAAAGATATGTTTTAAGCTGTGATTTAAAAGAATGAATAGAATCAGATGCCCGGATGCCAATCGGGAGATTGTTCCACAGCACAGGTGCAACAAGAGCAAACGATCGATCACCTCTAGTCTTAAGTCGAGATCTGGGCTGAGCCAGCAGTAACTGTGACGATGACCTTAAAGCCCTAGCAGGAGCATAAGGGTTTAAAAGGTCCTTAAGGTAGCTGGGTGCAGTGTTGTTAGTAATTTTAAAAGTAAACAACAAAATTTTAAGTTGAATACGATATTTGACAGGCAACCAGTGCAGATCGGCAAGGACAGGAGTAATGTGGGCAAACTTGCTGGTTTTAGTTAGAATGTGAGCTGCAGCATTCTGAACTGTCTGTAATCTCTGTAAAAGGGAAGAGTGGAGACCACAATAAAGTGAATTACAATAGTCTAGCCTCGACGTTACAAAGGCGTGGATGAGCTTTTCGAGATCTTTATGCGGGATATAGCGCCTAGCCTTAGAGATAAGACGAAGCTGGTAAAAACTAGATCTGACAACAGCAGACACATGTTTGTCAAATGAAAAGGAGCTGTCAAATAAGACACCCAGATTCCTGACAGTATCAGAGAGAGAACAACTAAGAAAACCAAAGGCATCCCGGAGTTTGGCACGAAGGGCATTACTACCAAAAATCATAATCTCGGTTTTCTTCTCATTAAGGATAAGAGAATTCGACAACAACCACTTCTTGGCCTCAGACATGCATTCTCGGAGGCTATTCAGAGACAGAGCAAGATCGTCGTTTAGCTCAAAATAGAGCTGGATATCATCTGCATAATAGTGATAAGCAATATGGTATTTCTCAAAGATGGCACTTAAAGGAAGCAAGTATAATGAGAAAAGGGTAGGGCCCAGCACAGATCCCTGGGGGACACCACAGCAAACAGGTACAGCCGAGGAAGAGGATGTAGCCAGATGTACCGTAGAGAGCCGATTGGAGAGATAGGATTTAAACCAATCCAGGGCAGCGCCCTTGATGCCTACAGTGTGCTCAAGTCTCGCTAATAAGATATTATGGTCAACCATGTCAAATGCCGATGATAGATCCAAAAGCACTAAGACTGAGGGGCGTCCGTTGTCAGCCATTAGTAGGAGATCATTGAAAACACGAAGCAATGCTGATTCTGTGCTGTGATGTTGTTTGAAGGCCGATTGAAATTTATCATTTATATTATTCTCATCAAGGTAGGTCTGCAGTTGGAGCAGAACCACCTTCTCAAGTATTTTAGCCAGAAAGGGAAGCTTAGAAATTGGCCTAAAATTGGCAAAATCACTAAGCTCAAGGTTCCTTTTTTTTAGAACAGGTTGGATTATGGCATGCTTGAGAGCTGAAGGTACATAGCCAGAAAGCAAGGAGAAGTTCAATATGGACAATAAACAAGGTCCAATTACACTGAAACAATCCTTAACAATACGGGATGGGAGAGCATCATGTACACAGTTAGTATTGTTCAATTTATCAATTAGACGCTTCAGAGTGGAGAGAGAAACGGGTTCAAATTGATAAAAAGTGGCCGAACAATCAGGAGTAGACATACAATCAGTCACCAGAGGGAGATAACCAATGACGTCGCTGTGTGATTTTTACTCTAATGGCACTGAAATGATTTTATAGCTCAGAGACATTTTAAAGGCTAATTGAATTATATTCAGGTCATGTACATTTTACACACATTATATTCTTATCTCTTCTCTATTGTTTTGCAGTTAAACAGAAGTCCAACACATCAGGGTAGTTTTTTTTTATTTTACATTTGTTATCAGTTCAAATGCAGGCTCCAGACTTGTTGAGGAATTTTGGAAAATTCAGATTTAATGAGAATATCAGCACAGCGTGATGCTTCTGCGTGTTTAGATGATACATTTACACACCAGCTCAGGCATGTCAGACACATCTGTGCACATATGGCCCTGCTGTTGTGCATGTGATTGATGTGATTATGAGCTATTGCCCCTGCTGCCTGGGAACATGTAGGGCTAAATTTGACAACTATGTGAACTCCACATGGAAGCTATTTGAAATATCTGAGTCAGACTTGAGGACCACTGCAGATTTTAAAGGCCTGGTCAAACTTTGATTCATTGTGATGAACATGAGCATGAACTATTTAGAGTGCTATTAATAATCCATCTTTAATTTGTCTTTAAAGGAAAGATAAAGCTTTCTCCATCTCCATGTTGAAATGTAGTAAATTAGACAAACATGAAATTGAAGTACTCTCCAATATATCTCTATTGTGCAGGGCCAGTAATATGATTTTATGAATGCAATTCTCATAAATCTGCAGTCAAACTACTGTTTGTGTTCTCCTGTCCACATAACAGGAGACAGTTTTGGCTGTGTTGTTGTTGCAGTAAATGCAGAAATGCTCCACAGTCAAATAATCAGATTGTTAATTTACTTTTTTTAAACTTTAAACTTCTTTAAAAAGGATTTTTAACCATCAGCTGCCTGATCCAACATGTATGATAGCTGCATATTTATCATCCTGGGTCTTAGATGACAACAAACATGCACCTCCAATAAACAGCCCGAACTTAAACACAGCTATTTTACCTTTAAATAAAAAGACTGAGCGAGGTGATTAATCATCTCTTTATTGCTGAGTTTTTAAGTTTACCTTCCCCTCTGCTCTTTTCAACAGATCTTCTTTTTATATCAGCCGTGCAAAAGTGTCCTGCATGCGTTTTACTTTGTTTTACTCTATACATCCCCCTATAGTACTTGACTGTGTGTAGTCTGATAGTGCCTATGTACTGAACAGAGATGTGAGTCATCAAGAAGGTTGGTACACACTCCTTCCAGTCCCTGGTGACCAACTCTCTGTGTTCAGGGAGTGGTTGTTCACTGGGCACCATCTCACCACATTTTGCACCTCCACTCTGTAGACTAATTCATCATTGATTGAAGAGAAACTGGTGCCAAACCGTGATGATGCTTTGACAAGAAACTGAGGATCCAGTTACATATACTGGTGAGCTGAGATCCAACTGGTGCAGTCTGTGGGTGAGCAGTATTAAAGGCAGAGCTACTGTCTACAAATAGTATCCTAACATATGTGACCCATTCCTCTTGATGAGTCAGGGCTGTATGGAGAGAGGGATGGTATCCTGTGATGTGATTGCAGAGAGGTAAGGATATTGGCCTCGATGTGGGAGAGGACCAGTCTTTCACTTTCAGTTTGCTTTCTCTGGCACTGAAGCATCGATGGCTGACTTGAGGCATGCATGGACCGTTTCCACAGATAGGAATAAGTTAAAGATACACAGATTTTAGTCCTGGATCTCCATCTGGTCCAGCAGTTTTCCATGGCCTGGCCTTGCAGAGTTTAGTGTGGGAGACTCGGCATGCTCTGTGGTTGTTATCTTCGTAAGTGGAGTGTGGTTACTGGAGTGAAAGTGGGCAACAAAAGTGCTGACTTTTTTGGCCAAAGTGTTGTGCCTTTGTGGTCAGTTAATGGCTGTGATGCTTTTCCACATGCCCCTGGTATCATTGCTGTTAAAGTGATCCTCCACACACTTCCTGGAGATAGATTTTTTTTTTTTTACTTGACCTGGTAACACTGCAGGCTGTGGGGATCTCAGAGTTATGCTTTGTGAAGGGATTTCACCTCTTTGTTCATCCATGTTTCGGTATTTGGGATGGATTTTATCTTTTTGTCCATGATTGTTCAGATAGTAGCACCTGTAAGAAGAACAGTGGATGTATATTCCTGTGTGCTCTGTGCAGCTTGCTGAGCACACAGTTCCCATTGTGTTTGTTCAAAACAGTCCTGGAGTTGTTGTTTCTGCACAGCTCTGTGTGCGGCCATCAGAAACAATGGAAGATGGTCAGAGTTGCACGAGTTGGAGTAGGGAGGGCTTGTAGGAGTCGTTAACATTGCTGGATGGTTTATACCAGCTGTTTGTTGCCTCGGTAGTGCACTGCACATGTTGATCTGTCAACAGTATTTCCTGTTTCTGTCAGGATACTCTTAAAGTTAAAGGAAATGATGTTTGCAAATTTCCCCACTTTTTAATAATTCCATGTGTCTGTATAAACACTTCATGCTTTTGTACTGTAACAGAATTAAAAGCACAGATAAAGAACAAATGAAGAAAACATAAGAAAGTGCTTAAGTGCTGCCTTTATTAAGTGTGCCTATGCGAAGGCACACTTATTACTATTGCTCGGATTTATTATTATTATTATTATTCTTTTTCCGCCTGAAATTTTGGACCTTAACTCGCCCCACAGTTTTGAGACAAGGTTCACATATGATATATCATTGTGTGCAGCTGGAGCTGGAATGAGTTGCTATGACTTTTGGTGTTTATTACTTCTATAGTTTTTTAAATATGAATATTTTAATGCAAGTTTTTTCCCATTGAAATGAATGGAGAACAAGAAAACTTCATTTGTGGTGTGCTGGCTCACTCTAGTGGTATGTCGGGAGTAATGCGAGGCGGCCGCTGTGTCCCTGTGGACGCTTTTATTTTGTATAACTACCGGAAGTAGTTCCTGTGTACTGACGCTAGCTGGGTAGCTAGCGCCGCGTCGCTTAAAAAGCAGCCGGGCTTGTCTTAAACTTAAGAGGCTGACACTCGCTAAACCACCCGATCGCTCGCCAAGCGACTGTTTCACACTGGACTTATTTTTCGTTTATATGGGCCGATGATGCTGGTCGATGAGGAAAAACTAACTGAGTTGTTTGGTGGTGGCTAACGCGGAGCTAGCTAGCCACCGGTATGTGTCTCTTTCCCCTCATATGTGGGGAAAGAAACATGTGAGGCGGCCGCCGATCGACCGGTTTTCAGGTGAGAATGTAGGTGTGTAAACGTCAAATATCTGCTCGTTTTGTCAAAACATCCCATATTAGCAACAGATTTCTCACGATGTTGCTGCTAGCCGGCTAGCTAGTTTGGCCGGCCGGCTAGCTAGCTCGGCTAGCTAGCGCCGCTTCGCTCAAAAGCACCCAGGCTTGGCTTTCAGTGAGGCGTCTCTAACTCCTTTCACCCCCGATCGCTCCGCAAACAGTCTTTGTCTTAGCTGGACTTATTTTTCGTTTATATGGGCCGATGATGCTGGTCGATGTGGAAAAAATAACTGAGTTGTTCATATACCGGTGGCTAGCTAGCTCCGCGTTAGCCACCGGTATATGTCTCTTCCCCTCGTATGCGGGGAAAGAAACACCGATCGACCGGTGGTGGCTAACGCGGAGCTCAATCGTGGATAAGGGAAACCCAATGCAGGAGAAGCAGGCGGCTGGTGAACTGAATTTCAGGTAAGACGTTATTAACTGCACTCTATTTGGGTCAGATATAAACCGAGTTTAGGTGTAGTTTATTTTCGTTGTGCTGACAGTTACAATAACTGTACTGCGTGCTAGCTAGCACGACGGAGTTTCTATACAGCTGTGCGCGCTAAGTTACTGATTTTGAACTTTATGACAGCCTCCCCTATTTTCAGGCGAGAATGTAGGGGTGTAAACTTCAAATATCTGCTCGTTTTATCAAGAAGTCCCATATTTTATCAAGAAGTCCCATATCTCTCACGATGTTACTGCTAGCGCCGCATGGCAGCTAGCTGGCTAGGGCGGCTTGGCTGACACCTAGGCCGGGCTGACTGATACCCAGGCCGGCTCACGCTCTCGTTTCACCGCCGCATGGCGGCTAGCTGGCTAGCGCGGCTTGGCTGCCACCCAGGTCGGGCTGGCTGACACCCAGGCTGGGCTGGCTGACACCCAGGCCCGCTCACGCTGTCGTGTAACCCCTAGTCTTTCGTGATGACTCTTGGTTGGCTGCTGGACTTATTTTTCATTTATATGGGCTGGTGATTCAGTATGAGTGTCCGGTGAACTGAATGTCAGGTAAGACGTTATGTATATGTAAGGTAGTGACTGGAATAAGTCACAAGGTGTCGCTGTTGAGCTGCATATATGTTGTAAATTTTAGCAATTTTGACCATTTGTCCTCTGCAGGACACCGTAGTTCAGATTTCTCGTTCGCGTGGGCGCCATCTTGGTTCAGTGTTTACTGTGATGTGCAAAGGTAAGCACTGTCAGTGGCGAACTGCATTGGTTTTGTTTAAAAATAAGTGTTCCACTGTGTAAAATAGCGGTTTGTCATTTAAGCTGAGCAAATATTTTGTTTATTGAGAGGTTCATGTATTGTCTGATGAGAGTATGAGACAAAGATATACTTTTCTTTCTTACTCTCATATAAAATATTTAGCTTTTATTAAATAGTTATCTGAATCTTACAACCAAAGTTTGTATAATAATACACAAGATTGGCTGTAGACCATTGTTAATCATTCAGAACACTGTGTAAAAATAACAAAAAACAAAAAGTGAATGAAAAGTGCATAAATATTTATTTTACGTGTTTGATGTGTGTGGCAGGGCGTGGTCTGCAGTGCCGCTGCAGGGGAGGTGGACCCACCTCAGCGTTTTTTTTTTTTTTTTTTGTGTATGTGTCGGGCTATGAGATGAAAAGCTACAGCCGGCTGTGTGGGTACAGCAACTATGTGTGAAAAGTGGTCCATAACGTAATGCTTCAAAGTGTGTTCATGCAAACATTGTCGGGTCTGCTTATGAACCTCTGCGCACAGCGTCTACAAATTGGGGCTGTACGAAGTCACCTCATCTTTACACAAAACTGTAAGCTGTCATCTGTGAGGCGCGAGCGGTGTTTGGTTTTACCATAGTTCATGGTGGAGAATGGCTGCTCCGGTGAGTTTTGCTCTCTGTAGCCGTTTGAATGGCAAACTATACTGATTAGCGGCGGCATAGGCACACTTAAAATTTCTTCAGAAATTTTCGCTTTCTAGTTTCTGCTTAATAGTTGAACATCCTCCAAATGTTGTGATTTGGTGATTTCTGCCAGAGAAACGCACATGATCAACACAAAAGATAACAGTGAGCTTCTCAACTCACGTTGTTTGTTTTGGAGAATGCCCTGAATACCAGAAATATGATAATAATTGAAGATTAATACATTTTTTTCTCTATTCTGATCCCAGAATCTGTGTTTGATGGGTGGGGGAGCCTTTCACACACTACCCTACAGTAGTGGTGATGCTGGAGGCAGTGGAGGATTTATGCAGTAAACCGCAAGTTTATGTAAAAATTGTAGCTACGTAAGAAAATGACTTTGCAGGAATCTTGTTGTCTTTTTATATGAGCTCTGCCATAATGTTTTGTTCATTTTTATGCTACTAGGTTTTAAACTTGCACATCAGTGACATTAACACTTCACAGTTAATGATCTCTTGTGGTCAATATGTAAGCAAAGAAGCAAACAGTAACTGAAAAACAAGCCCTGATGCAAACGCAAGAGGGAAACCATTTGGACTTAAACATCTTTATTAAAGAGGGAGCAGTGGAGAAAGAGAAACAATTAATTCACTGTTAGCTTGCTTAGTGGGACTACAGGGAGGGAGTTAAACAGATGGATCATATGATGCTTCATTGCCACAATATGTGAGTGCTGTGTTTAGCTACGGTGCCCTGGAGAAGTTCATTTATTCATGGAGGCCTTTATGGAAGAATCTTATAGATACTGAAAGGAATCTGTTACTATTTTAACAGATATGAGTTTTGACATGACTGGGATTATGGAAGTTGATCAGTATTATGTTTGTTTTTTAAAAGAAGAAATGATAAGTAAAAGATGACGTTGTAGTCCAACACCAGGCTGGTTATACAGGAGGAATCTGAGGCCACCTGGTTGTTGAACATAGACATATGTTGATGTGATTAACTTCAAATGTGCACTCACAGTTCAGAAGTCCTTTGTTATGTATGATTGTCTATCATGGGGGAACAATTACAAACAAGGAGAGAACCCAAAAGACTGGCGACAACTGAGCCTGATACCAAACAAGCAACCAGACCAGCTCGATCCAGTTCCATGCAGGGTTTCTTTGAGGTCCATGAGCACGTGGACAGAGCGCAGTACTTTCTCATAGCATATATGCTGTTTTTGCATAAACACAAAAGAAAAATGAATGAAAGCTGGTGTCCATGGATTTTAAGGTTTCTGTGCGTTACTTTATGGCATTAAAAGGTTGGTATGGTTATTAATGTTTTTAATTGGAACAGTCAAGTTTTCTGTTAGACTTTTCCCCTTGAGCTGCAAAACATCAGCAGACCACATTTTCAACTGAAGTGTTTTTCCCCCAAAAAACTCAAAAGAAAACTTCAAACCTTAAATATTCTCCATCCATAAGATTTCTGATTGAGTTCCAGTAAGACAGTCCCAGCACTGTTCTCTTGAATGAATTCCAATAGATTTAACTCCTTTAAGTTTGTTGTGTGGTCTTTGAAGTCTGTTCAAACCGAAACCAATCCCCGTGTGCAGCACGCCTGTCTTCAGACACACGTGCGGCAGATGGTGTGTTCACGTCTCTGGGTGAAAAAAATATAGAAGAAAAAAGAAAAAACCCTTCACTTCTCCAAAGTTATGTTTTATGTTTAAAGACTTTAACAAAGCATTGAACCAATCAGTGAGTTGACTGTGGATCAGCAACTCCTTGGACTGAATTTTCACCTTGTGGTCATACGCCAACCAGTCAAGTTACAGTTCACACCCATGTCTATTCAGACTCATATGAAGACAAACATGTGAATAAAAGATCCTATTAATCGGCTTAGTAACCAACCAAATGTAAATACTGTCACAGTCTCCTCTTCTGTTTACATCACAGTGAACTCGACCTTTGGCCCTTTCTGTTTGTTTGAAATCTGATTTTATCCTTTCATCAAGTGAACAATAACTTCTTCAGATTAACACAAAATAACTTCTGCCACTAAACGGTCACTTTTGTAAAACTCTTGCTGAAACAGGACTGTTTCAGCAATCCCCCTTATTTAAGGAGACGGGGGACCTGAACCCCATTGTCTTTAATCCACTTTGTGAGATAAAAATAGAAAATGATTACAGATAATCTGGACTTCCTGGTTTGTTGTCTTAATCAGTGCTTTTGGGGCCCTTTTTTGTTTCTTCTTTTAGTTTTTTAATGAATCCAGTTATGCAATGGCACTAATCATTTGCATAATGTGGAAGCATAACATGTTGAGTAAGGTGGTTGTTGTGAATGATGGTGAAGTGCGAGCGTGCATTAGAGAGTTAACGGTGACCTTTGTGAGACATCACAGGTCAAAGGCAATAATTCAAAATCATTGTTTCATAGAGCAACAAAATAGTCCCTGCCCTCCGACAGGGTCAGTTTAAAATTGTTTCCAAAAAACAAAAATATTCCACCTTTGTTGGTCCCTTTGTTCCCAGAGACAGTGGGCCAGGCTGCAGAGCCCAGCATTGACAGGCTCTTCAGCTGGACTTTGACACCAATTATCCTGCCACACTAGCTATACAAACTCACACAATGTCTGTTGACTATTCTGTCACACAACCTCTGGAGTCTTTCTCACTTCTACCACCCTTATTACGTCTCTCTGCCTGCCTTTCTTTGGCCCTCATCATTCTGTCTTTGCAGCTGTCAGATCATTGTGAAATACCACCACCTCCCCAAGAGGTTCACAGTATTTTCCTTTGTGTCATCATATCTGTGTTCACATGAATGTGATAAATGTATATTTCCAAGGCCAGTTTCAGATCCCCAACAGTGCTGTGTTAAAAACATACGAGGGTTGTGTTTTTGTGGAGTACTATGAAGGTGATTCTCTTGTTACGGAGCTGTATTGACTTAGTCATTTGTGCTATAAACCTAACCTGCTCCAGATTAAACAGCGCAAGATCCATATGATGCAATGAAGGTCTTAAGTTTTTCGGCAGTGTCTCAAGTCTTTGTCTTTCCCAGATCAACTTTTTGCTGCCTTTTTTCCAAGCTTTAAATATGCTGAACTCTATGAATGTAGTCTTTACCAGTTATTATGACCACAGCTTTTAAAGCGTGCACGTTTAATACTACATTACTCTGCAGCACAGAGAGATGTCACAGAATTATGTGTTATGATGTGTTTTACCACCTACCACTGATCCAATCATCTGGTTGGGTATGTTGAAGTTTGTAGTACAAGGTCCAGGTTCAATTAAGTTTTCTTTATAGGGGCACCAAATCACAACAATAGATTGCTTCAAGGCACTTTATATTGTGAGGTAAAGACTCTACAATTATACAAAAAAACAGAGAAAACCCAACGATCATATGACGCCCTATGAGCAAGCACTTTGGCGACAGTGGGAAAGAAAAACTCCCTTTTAACAGGAAGAAACCTCCGGCAGAACCAGGCTCATGGAGGGGCCTGCAGAGCGAGAGCGAAGTGCTCTAATAGGGTGATATGGTACTACAAGGTCATTGAGATAAGATGGGGCCTGATTATTTAAGACCTTGTATGTGAGGAGCAGGATTTTGAATTCAATTCTGGATTTAACAGGAAGCCAATGAAGGGAAGCCAAAACAGGAGAAATCTGCTCTCTCTTTCTAGTCCCTGTCAGTACTCTTGCTGCAGCATTTTGGATTAGCTGAAGGCTTTTCAGTGAGTTTTTAGGACTTCCTGATAATAATGAATTACAGTAGTCCAGCCTGGAAGTAATAAATGCATGAACTTAGTTTTTCAGCGTCACTCTGAGACAGCATATTTCTAACTTTAGAGATGTTGCACAAATGGAAGAACGCAGTCTTACATATTTGTTTAATCCTTTAGAGCCGGTCGGAGCGGGCACGCTCTGTTTTGCGTAACTATTTATAAATCCCGGTAGCTCTACAACCACATAAGCTGGCGCAATAATTTTTTTTGCATATGAAACCGGAGGAGTTGTACTTACATCTTATGCCATCAGCTTGTACTAGGTCACGGTTTCCTTCCACATATAGCTTTGCAAAAACTGCATAAAAAGCACTTGCAGCAACAAAAACATAATATTCCAGAAACACGCTTTGCCGATCCGATCAGCTGTTCATAACGCTTCCTACGTTGGAATAGACGTCAGCGCGAACTTTTGCATGTCCGCCATTACCTGCCCAAAACCGGAAGTGATGTCATTTTCGCAGAAATTTAGTTTTTTTTACCATCAGGGCCTTATGAGCCTATACTGGTGTTTTTAAAAGTTATGTTTGACTTTATGACTTTCTGTGTCGTTTCTGGGATGCTTAGGACTCATATTGCACTGCTGGAAATAGTTTATTTTGATGCATATGCTGTTTTTTTGCAAATTTGCACTATAATATTATTTTCGTTTTTCCTGCAGTATATAAAAATTGGTGTATTTCAAAAATAAAACTATGAAGACACTTAAAATAAATTTCCTGTGGTGGGAAACTATTTTGTGCAACTTTTTTGTATTTACAGTTTTGAGGGATAAGCCTCTTAAATTTCTCTAACTAGAAATATATGTTAAAAAAGCAAAAACGATTTTCAATTTTTTTGTAGTTTATTGCACTTTTTTGCAATTTATGTAATTACTATGCACTTAATGAATACATATTATTAAAATCTGGGCTATAATTGTTGTATTGATGTATAGCAACTTGAAATGCTCCCAAAAATGGCTCCACACCATGTAAAAATATAATATAAGCTCTGGCGGACTTGGTTCTATGGCAGGTCTTAAAGGGTTAATATGTGCGTCAAAGGACATGACCTGGTCAAAAATGACACCAAGGTTCCTCACAGCGTTACTGGAGGCCAAGGTAATGCCACCCAGAGTAAGAATCTGGTTAGATACCATATTTCTAAGATTTTTAGGGCCGAGGAATCTCAGTTTTATTTGAATTTAGAAGCAGAAAATTAGATGTAGTCCAGGTCTTTGTATCCTTAAGACATTCCTGCAGTTTAACTAATTAGTGTGTTTAGAATAAGTGATGTGACAATAAAAACAAATGAAGTAGGAGGTTCTGGGGATTTGTGCCACAGAAACTGTGACTTTTTTTTACATTTCTGTAATATATCATAGAAGAGAGACTATGGAGGCAATTTGCCTCAGCGAGCCTGCTCCTCCTTTTCCTTCATGTCATACAAGTACTTTTACATTTTAACACCTTGACACTCCATGGTAATGCAAAGATAATACAACAGGCAGGTATCCAGAACTGACAGAACCACTGTCCTTTCTCTGTTTAACCTCTGATATACATTATGAGCATTTTATTGGTGCCTTAGCCTCACACTGTGACCTTGACATCCTCCCATCGTCCTCCCATCATCATTTTACTCCATTTTCTGGTTTGAACCTTAAAAGGGAAAGACAGAGTCACTAAAGATGGGACGGAGGACGTGAAGTTCCACCAAACAACATTGCACTGTCCCGTTAACAAGCAGCAAACTTTGTGATTTCCTGGTAGCAGTATATCTCGGTTATACGATTGAAAAAAGAAATTCAAAAATATTAAGTGTGTGCGTTAAACTGTCTGTCACATTTACAATGTCCCAGTGCTTCACTTCACAATCACCAACAACTTGGAGAATATTGTGCTTGTGGCTTTTCATCTTAGATCTCATCATGACAATCTCAAGGCAGAATCTGTATTTGTGAGATTCACAGTGTTGTAAGGTTTATGTTTCACATTATCAAGAAATAATTACTTCTCAAAAGCAAAGTAGATACTCAGTGGAGGCAGTAGAAGTGGCACGAACTGGAAGGGAGTTACTCACTAATTAATTCTGACTGTTGCCTTTTCTTTGATTCCATTAAGGTAATGGCAGCGCCGCATTTAGGCTTTTGACTGTGTCTCCAGTGCCACTGATCTTCCTGATTATTCTGTTGTAGACAAGAAACTACACTATTAACATCAAACCATAATGGCTCACCGAACATTAGGATGATAAGTCAATTTTAGTGTGTGTGTGTGTGTGTCAGGAGCTCAGCGCTAGATTCTATCGTGTTTGCATTTTTATCACATTTCTCCTCCAACAGGCAATAAACACACTGTGTGAGTAAATGTGAGGAAAATTTATGAAGAATTTTGGACAAATGTTCTTGTGAAAGGCCAAACAATAACATATAATAACACATGCCTCCCTACCTAAATAACAACTGTCACATGTAAATGTGTGATTGATATATATAATTCTTTATGAGCTATATTGGAGTATTTTGTACTAGCATTTCAACAAGGGTCTAAAGAGCGGCTCTTTAAGACCACCGACATCGGTCTAGCAATGAAGCTGTTGTGTCAGAGGTCCACACAAGTGTCTTGTTTTTAGTGGCTGTGCTTTAGTAACAGGATGAGGCTCTTACCCCCAAAATTACATATTAACACTTTAAATCTGAAGCCACAGGATTTAGATTTAAAGGAAGTTTTAATGTTGTTGAGAATCAGATTTTAACCAAAATAGTTTTAATGCCTAAAACTAACCAAGCACTGAGTGACAGTGAAAAGTAAATTGAAACGAATTTGCTGGTCTCAAAATTGGACATGAACCACGGCCTGCTGGCTGACAAACTGATGGAGCTCTCCACCTTCCTCCTAATGCACATTTTTATCCTCCCTACGTAAATCCCCACGTTATCTTTAGTTACACAGAGAACAGGAATTTGGAAATTCAACCAGAGACGTTATAGGGATGCAGTTCTCCAAACATACAGCAGTGCACGGCCTGGTGGAGATGATGCTGTTTGAGGGTAGAATGCTGGATGGCTGAGAAGTTGACCTGAACAGGACAGAAGACAGCTGGAGTTCATAGTGAAGAGGAAGAGGCACAACACTTCATCAAAATCAAAAAAGGGCACATGAGAAGCACAAACAAACGTTTTCATTGGTTTAACACTAAACTAACAACAGCACGAACTTAGAGTAGCGCACAGTAGCGCAACACACATTGTTGTCCCCAACTGAGAGTACACAGCAGCAGTGTGGCTCTTTGGACTGTCTGCCTTTAAAAGGCTCTTAGGATCAAAGCACAAATGCCAAAGATTGAAACACTGACCATGGTGTGGACATAAAGGAGACATTACCAGATAAAAGTCGTCATTTTTCACAAGACAGGAGAAAAATGTATAAACAGTCTATTTCTGTTCATATCTCTGTAATTTATGTTATGAACCTTCAGAGTTCTAAGGGTCACTTTTCATGTTTGTGCTTCATTTTATTTTACAATTTTCCTTTGTGGGAACGATTTTAATGTCACAATCAGGAGTGCTATGAAAATAGATTTTAATGTGACTGATTTCACATCCTCACAGGAAGTACAATTCAGAGCATCAAATACAATGTTTAGCAAACACATCTTCTAATGGTCGTCCCCACTGCCTGAGAGGAACTGCACACAAAACCAGTAATTGAGCTCTGTATGTAATTAAATAAAATGTGCTCTCTCTGGTTCAAAGTTATTTCCACAATTCATAAAAAATACATTAAAATGGTGGTTACACTAAATCTATTAGTGATTATAGTAATTGTAAGCATCAGTCTGTGTCATTAGAGGTGAGCTTTTTGCCTTGAGTGAGCGCCCATTATCCATTTCATGTCCCTCTGTGCCCACCCATGGCCTTCACTTTGCACACTCGCACGTACACCCCCACACAGTTAAACTGGGATGTGCGCTGTATTCTTTTGTGCACAGTTTGGAGCTTGCTTTGCAGACACACACACTCAGAACCTGCTCTGTGTGGCTTTCAGACACCACCTGCTTAATTCAGCCTCGCTCCTTCCACACACACACACACACACGCACGCATAGGCGCAGGCGCATTCCTGCATACAGATAGCGATCTTGCCTCCGGAAGTTGCTGTGAGTTCTATAGCGGGATCGGCTCTTGTTAGCGTAACATCAGGTACAACGAGGATCCCAGCATCAGCCTTAATTGCATTCCTCTGGGCTCAACTCGCCTCCCCTGGAGAGTCAACAGTCTCCTTTGTGTCTTTGATCTTCACGAGACTTATTAACTGCCATGGCAACCGCAGGGGCTTCTGGGACAGCCGTACCATTGGGCCGTTTATTATTGGACAGAATTAAAGGGGCTGGCCCGGCACTTACTGTTGCTGTGGGGAGGTTTCGGATTAAGAGGGATTGTGCATCACAATGGTTACTGTGCTGTTTCAAAATATTATCTCTGAGCTAATTGTAATGAGTCCAGTTATTTTACCCCTGCAGAAACAATAGCTGTGTGGAAACGATGTGGTCGCAGTCTATTGAATATGAATAAATATTGACTCATGCTTTTGAGAGAGTTTTAAAGTTTTATAACTATGATAACATCCACTCCATGTAAGCTTTATTTAGGTTATTTATTTCTTTGTATTCATTTTACTAGGAATTTCTTTTTCAAAGAGGGTTCAGATATGCCCTTAGCAAATGTTTTGTAGGCCAGATGTGGCCCGAAAGTCACGGAGCAGGCTTGACTTGGGCTCTGTCAAATATTCTGTGGATCAGTCACAACATGCCTGACATCTTGCTTATATAAGATGAGTTGAAGCGCCCATGCTCACCATGAGTCAACGCCATCAGTCAAGCTGCCAACATGTGTGTCCCAAAGAAAACTACGTAGTACAGTACATTTCATTGTTATCTGCGAATGGAAAATGTACTTTTTCTTCAGAATTAACGATCCTCGTGTGAGAGGTATAGATGAAGTTACTTTGAGTCTAGAATTTAATGTTTTGGTAATGATAGGCTTTAGTTTAACTCGGGCCTTCAGGTCCAGCTGTGGGAAAAAATAGAGAGAAAATGGGGAATAATTATAGCTATTGATTAACTGTTTCCACCCCGTGTTATCATTGTCAATTAACCGAGTGTTAGACTGTTGGTTAGAGAAAAAAACTATTTAAATACCCTGCATAGATACATTTTTGTAATCTTCTTACATGTAAAAGCCTCAGTGATCTCATTTATCAATTTCATTACTCTGTTATGTAACAGTTGCAGTTATCTGTCCTGAACACTGGAAAACACGACCTAAAAATCACTGAGAGACTCTACTGTTGTTTCACCGAGGGCCAAAAATCATTTTGTCGGTTGGGAACAAAGAGAGAAGAAATACAGAACCAGTGTGGTCTGCATAGATACACAACTCAAGAACATTTTAATGAGGAAACATTTGTCCCTATTATTCTCAATCAGTGCCTTTTTTTGCAACCTTCACTCTGATCTTCCCTTTGCCCTTGCCTAGAGCATGAAGACAAAGAGCTCTAAGAATAAAGTGTTATATTCACAGCTAAAAATGCGATTGTTCACAGATCATTAGTCGGACAAGAGGGTACTCAAACATAATCATCACTAATGAGTGAAATTTCTAGGTTCTTATTAATTATGTGTGTGTGTACTTCTAGCTTAGATCCTCTACCAGAGGCCTGGGAGTTTGAAGGTTCTGTGAAAAGCTCAAAGCTGTTCCTAGGACTGCACTCTTCTGGAGTGTTATGTCGAAATCTGCTGCAGCCCCTGTTTCAGTGTCGGGGTCACAGCTCCTAAAGCTCCTGTTTCCTCTGAGATCACTGCTCCAGTTGTTCCTTCTGCTGGGATTGCCACATTTACCAGACGCTTGTTGACCTCTGCTATATCTGGTTGGTTGGCCAGCAGCTGTTTGTCTGTCTGGAGTTTGAAGACCCACAGGACTTTAGCCCTGTCGTTCTCAACCCTCTTTGGTTGTGTCTCCCATCGGGACTTTGGGACTTAACAGATGTTCCTTGAGACTATTCAGGCCACTTAATTGTGCTTTTCAGTGTGCACAGTCCCAGTTTGAATCTAAAATCCTGCTATTACGTGTTGGACACCCTTGAACAGTCTGCAGCATGAGTCCTGGTGGCCGCAGTAGACTGCTGCCTCTATGGATCTGATCCTTAGGGTCTGTTCTTGTGCTGCCATTATCAGTGCTCCTGTGCTGTACTTAGAAAGGCCTTTTCTAGCCCCTGGAAGGATTTCTTGATGTCTGGCAGGTACATCCCATCCAGGGTCTTAGCCTTGATAGTTCCTTTTCCTGTTTCTCATCACCGTCTGTCTTTAGCTAGGGTGGCTGTAGCTCAGGTGGCAGAGCAGGTCAGCCACTAATCAGAAGGTCGGTGATTCGATCCCAGGCTGCATCCTGGCTGCATGCCAAATATCCTTGGGAGAGATACTAACCCCATGTTTGCCTACTGGAGGTGGTCAGAGGGCCCGGTGGCGCCAGTGTCCGGCAGCCTCGCCTCTGTCAGTGCGCCCCAGGGTGGCTGTGGCTACAATGTAGCTGCCATCGCCAGTGTGTGAATGGGTGAATGACTGAATGTAGTGTGAAGCGCTTTGGGGTCCTTAGGGACTAGAAAAGCACTATACAAATGCAGGCCATTTAGCTGCCTGAAGGATTTGTGGAGTAGCTTGTCTCTTGCTGATATATTTGCAGATGCTCCATGTTTCATCCTGAATCGTGGCTCTGACGCTCACTAATCCTCACCCTCCCTCTTTCTGGTGCTCATAGAGCCTCAGGGTTCTGGAGTTTGGATGGAGACCTCTGTGCCATTCAGCTGGCTTCTCAGCACCTGTTACCCGCTGGAGGAATTTGGCTGTGGCTGACATTTGTGCAACTTTATCACGGTTCCTGTTGGCTTGTGTTTATATATATATATATATTACTGCATTTATTTGTCATCATAGTTTTTTCCTCTTTGCATATCAGAGCACAAGTTTCAATAATCCATTCCTGTCACAGTCCTACTCCAGACTCCTTAACATTTTTAAATGTCAGATATAATTACATGGTTACGTCCATTGCTTTTAATGCTTGATATTTCCTTAGTTTTGAACTTTGCTTGCTGTTACTTTGTAGTTATTTGCCTGCATACCTGTTGGCCCACTGAATCCTGTTAACAGTGAGTCAGTGCAGTGAGTCAGTGAATTACTTTTATGAAAGTTTTAAGATTATTATAAACACATCTTCAGAAATACACAGCATGGCTGGCAAATATATAAATAAACAGTGTGTGTGTGTGTGTGTGTGTGTGTGTGGGGGGGGGCACATCTGAGTGCCTCGGGGCCCCCACTGGTCTGGGCATGCCTGGGAAAAATCCAAGAGGAAGTGTGCTTAAATCGATGCATTTCCCTTAAAATTTGAGAAGAAGCTGGAGGTCTTCTCTGAACGCCGTGTAGATGTTGGGCTGAGTGTATTTCTGAGGCCAATAAGTAAATGCATTTCAGCCACTTCTATCCCTGACCTTGTGTTTAGGTCAATACCCAGAGCTCATCACCATAGCAGGTGGAATATCAAAGGTACTGGTTTCAGGTCGTTCTCTTCACCACAACATTCGGGTACGATGCCCACATTAGTGCACCAACCCACCACTCCAGAAAACATAGATTTCATTATATTACTATAGTTCTGCTGCCCAGAAACACAGGGTTTAACTCTTTTTGGATAAATATCTCTCTATATATTTTTTGAGTAATGGGAAAGGTAGGAAATCAGATGGAAACTCATTCCCTCCATTTATATTTTATTAACTTACTGAGTTTTACTGCAAAGAAGTAGGGAAATGAACCCTTACCGACTGTTTTTTTTACTACAGCCAGTCATTCAGTCAGCCAGTGAAACAGTAAATCAGCCACTGAGTGGAGGTTAAGATTGAAGCTGGGTGGTAATTGTGGTCTTGCTGCCTGCTAGAAGCTGCTCTCATCAGTTCCTTCCCTCAGCCTATTTACACAGCCACGTGTCACATTTAGCTCTGAGAGGTTCTTAACAGTCTTTGACACACACACACACACACACACACACACACACACACACACACACACACACACACACACACACGAATTGCCACAAACTCATACATAACTTCATGCATTAAAAAGCAGTTCATGCAAAACCTTGTCAACAAGCGTATATAAAATAACCATACTTCTAATGTTCTTCTTTAAAATATGTTCTTAAAGATTATTGAATGTGTTGTTTTTGCATTAGCACATGCGTGACTTACACTCAAAAAAATAACTCTTTGAATGAACATAAAAAAATCACGGAAAGAATTTCCATGTAATTAAATTGCTTTATTTCAGCATTATGCAATTCTGTTATTCCAACTTAATGTACTTGAGTTGGACTAACGTGATTAATTAATGATGATTCAACTGTTTTACTACAGTTGTGTCCAACTTAATTTAATTGATTTGATCCAACCCAGGCAAATTACGGTAGTGCAACAAAACATGCTTATTCGTGATAGAAATCCATTTATTTTAAGTTCATTTAAAGAGTTATTGTTTTGGAGTGTTCAACAAAGTCTAGAGTCTGGTTAACATAAAATGTTAATGGATTTATAATAACTTGCACTCCATCCATCCTCTTATCTTTACCAGGGTTGCGGTGAGGCTGGGACAGGGTGGGGTGTGATAGGGTGGGAGTCAGAATACTGGACAGGTCATCAGTCTATCACAGAGAGACAGACAACCATTTGTTCACAGACATTTTAGAAACACCAATTAACTTAACCCTAATTACTGCATGACTTTAGCTGTGGCAGGAAACCAGAGTACCCAGAGAGAACCCACTGCAAACTTGGCCAGATTGCAGATTTGAACCCAAGACCTTCTTGCTGCGAGGCCACAGTGCTAACCACTGTGCCACCGAGCTGTCAATCTAGACTTCAAAAACATAGGGAAACTATGATTACAAGGCTTTATATAGAATTTTAAAAACCACAATAAATAGCTGAGGCATATACGTAGTGTGTGTATGGCTGTCTGTCTCTTCTAACCCAGTGATTTTCCTGTGGTTTGAACTCTTGTGTGATCTTGTGAATTGTGTGAATCCAGGAAACTAACCACTCTTACTAGATTGTATCCTGTCATCTCAACAAGAATAAATTAAGTTGCTGGATTTCATGCAGATCCTACATGATTTCATTACGTTCACCACAGACACAGGAAATTATTTTGTTCACATTACAAGTTTGAATTTTGTATATTTAACAACCACCCAATTTCATTTTTTTGAGTGTACTGTTCAGTCATCCATGTTTCTAAAATCTCATAAGCTTATAAATGAATTAATACATTTTCTTTTCATGCATGAAATATGGATTTATGGTAACTTTTATTATGATAAAGTGTTACCAAAGAAACAGTGACACACACACAGCTTTCATCTTTCATACACACACATTTCTCTCAGGCAGCTCTCTCTGGAACAATGAGCTTTTTCTATTTCACTCATTTTAAGACTTTCAGTCAATAAACAGTTTTCTTGCATTCAGATTCTCTAAGCAGCCGAGTTGGTGTTCAGGATTTGGAATGTCAGTCTTTTTACAGTGCAATTTTACTGCAATTTTTTATCAAAGAAATAATTAACAGTTTTTTGATGATATTAACAGGTTACAGACCTTCTTCCAGTTCATTATTACACACTGTATTCCATGTATTTATTTAGAAGTGACAGCATTTCTTTCACCATCCTGAGAGGTTGCAGTGCTTCCTCATGAGGTTCAGTTGAATTGGGGCAGGTTTGACTTTAACACA